>NW_004567114.1:17458204-17462940 GCF_000260355.1 Condylura cristata
TTGGGCCAGTGTTAACTAATAAATTTTATAATAGTAATTGCAATGATTACTTATTATTCATCACATCCTATGGGAGAGTAATATAAAAATATATAGGCAGGGCAGGATAATGAATGTCTTTTATGAGGTCAAAGTGAGATGTTACTTTTAATGTATTCTTCTAGACCACTGTCAGGGTGTAAAGAAAATCATACCATCCCCCTGTGGGGTTCTTTTAGGCTGAGAAGTAATCAAAGGAGCATCAGACCAACTGATAAGAGAAAAAGACAAGAAGTTTAATAATAACATATATATATCTTGTACACATGGGAGAGACCCAGTGTGGCTGAGTAACTCACCCATTTGGCTTTTGATGCTCTCTTAAAAATTTACATGCAAAAATCTTTTTTTTCTTTAAAGAAGCCTTTACCTAATCTTCAGAGGCCCTACTGTAAAATAAGTCTTTCGCCAGAAAGACAAATTTTGGGGTGCCAGATCTTTGCTCCCCATATACCCCTATGTCAGAAGAACTAAGATGCTTGCAAAGAAAATAGAGATTCTAAAAGCCCTGTCAAAGATCCACTAGGATAAGATCTCAAAATTGTGCATTTAACAAGGACAATAAGTAATTCTTCTGAACACTACGGTTTGAAACTCATTGATATAAAAGTAATCTTAAAACATGCAAAAACAAAAGAAAGGCTATTATCAGACAACCTACATATTTTTCTGAATGTATGAGTTAAATATTTTAAAGGTATATATATATCGCTAATTCTTCTAGGAGGTGGTATTTCTGGTTTTCTGTTATAGGACTAAATGATTTCTGACTTGACAAAGTTTTCCCTTGTAATTAAATAATTTCCATACCATTATGCTCTATTAGGATTGGATTAATCCAAGCAATAAAAATACAATAATAAGGATGATGGATGATGGTGGATAAAAATAGACAATGATAATTATGAAGGGTTTGATGTTTTACATCAAAATTATACAGTCCTATTTTCATTAACTTTGCACTAAACTATGATGACAAAAGTGACTGAGAAACTTTTAAAGTAGCAATCCAGGAGTGAATTGTTCCACATAAGATGTACTTCTGTGTTTCTCTATTCACCTGCGTTTGTATATTTACAGTAGCACTCTGGGCGGGGGATGGTGAAATGACAGTTTTAAGGTAGAAACAATCAACACTCACATTCATAAGCATTGAACAGTAAAAACTTTTTTGATAAATCAATTGAATAAAGCATCCTACAAGCAGAATCACTGGAAAATTAGGATCCCATTCAGGACATTCCACTTTCAAGGATGATGAAATGTTACTATCAATAGGAATGATACACCCTAGTTCCTTATCCACTTCCCATGTGGCTACTACCGCCTGCTCCAATTAACAGTGTCAAAGAAGGGAACTTTCCAGTCTTGGAGAAATAAAAGATATTACTGCTGATACAATCTGCAACACCCAAATATTTACTCAACACAAAGAGAAATCTCTTTGTTGGGAATGCTGTTCAAAGAGAAGAATTTGATTCCAGCTACCAAAGGATCATGAAGAAAGCACACAGCGGAGTATCAGGGTGTTGTGTGTGCCTCTCCAGCAGGTCTCACCTGAGTCATCCTTTGAGTGCTGGCCAAAAAGCTGTACTTTCTAAGGAGGCAGCTACACAGAAGCCTGGATGCCTGCCCCTCCTCTCTCCCTGAGCATGAACAACTCCACCCATCCAGGGGAAGGGCCAGAAGAGCAGCAGCCAGGGTGCCTTTCTGAAGTGTCTGTCCAGCAGCTGCTGGGATTTTGCTGACAGTCGCTGGAGGCAGGCTCCCCCAGCATCTGCCACTGAATTGATCATGACTTAAAGAATGAAAATGAGGTTCTCCCTGGTGGTGCAAGGGTTATGTCTCAGCACCATGAAGCTATTATCCACAGCCACTGCAGCACCGGTTTGATCTCTAGCCAGGGAAGTGGTCCACATGGTGCAACAGACCTCTACTGTCTCACCTGCTACTCCCCTCAGCAGTTTATCTCAGTATGTCTGCCTGTTTTGCTCCCCAGTCTGTCTCTGGTGAATCCTCTCACCCCACCATACTTTTGGCCTGTACTCCCATTTTTGAATGCTAACTGAGTCTTTAAAAAAAAAAAAAACAAGGATGAAATTGAATATATTTAAATGTTTCTCCTCATAAAGAAAGAAAAAAAAACAATACTAATACTAAACAAGTCTATTTCTCTTTTGCTAAGATTTTGGTGGTAATTTCTTTGGGCAAGCAAATGTTTCTTTTCACACTCAACTCTCAGCTGAACGTTATGCATTGATAAAACATGGGTATTTTGTGTTTATTTTTCTAACTGAAGCTTGGAATGTTTCACAAAATCTTTCACTTTCCTTGGTAACCGTCACCATATCAAGTATGGGTTGCAAGAAGGAAGGAGCTATAGAGGGTGAGACAGGGAGAGGTAAAGAAGGAAGAAAAGACAAACACACTGAGAAAGAATAACTAGAGTCCCAACAAGAGAAAAAGCAAGATAAATTTCACAATTATAAATGAAATTAAAGCCAATGCCTCTCTTTTCCAGCTGAGGAGACTTCCTGTATTGTAAATCCTTCCCCTCTTCCTTACTTATTCACTTACTAATACTTCACATACACTTGTGTCTAGAATGCAGGAGCTCCTGGGATGCATACCACAGCATGCTAGGCTGGCTTGTATTTGCTCCCAAGAGCTACTTGGATGTACGGTCACCTTCGAACTCTGAGTTTGGGATGGAAGCTTGAAAACCTTCGATAGGAATCTTATATCCTCAAATCAAACACTACAAACCAGAGCACTTTTCCTCTAGAAAACTAATTGTTAAGTAAACACTTAACAGACTCCACTGACCATACAAACTTTCTTGACATGTACCTGCAATCATAATTGAGCACCTACTATATGCTAAGAATAATAGATATGTGTTATTTAATCCTTACAGCTACCATAAGCAGCAAGATAGTTAATGTGACTTCTCTAAGAAGACTAATGTTCAGAGATTAAGTAAACCATCCAATATCATAATGCTTCTAGAATTTTTTTAAAGTTAAGTTTACTGAGGCAATGTTGATTTACATCACAATATATGTTTTAGGGGAATAGGTTTGCACCTCTACCAATGCATGTTATTTCATCACACCTGCCACCAAAGCCCCAGTAATCGTCCACTGAACCTCCCTCTTCCCTCTGACCCCACCCTACCACATCCCCTTCTGGTAGCCAGACTATTGGCCTATAGGGAAACTATTGAATTTCTCATAGTCCAATGTGCTCTTTTCCCTCATCCTTTTGCTGCTCCCTTTCTCCTCTCTCTCACTTTAAATACAAAATCCACTATACATGCTGCCTTCCAAGGTGAATAGATGATTAGTCCTGGAGAAACATGTTGTCTAAGGAAATCTTGATATAGACATTCCAGTAAGCAATGTTTACTATACTGTACACTGCCCTAATTTGCTTATCTATAATTCAAAGGAAGATACAGAAAGCATGCTTATCAAGTCTATTGATACCACAAAAACCTGGAAGTATATATTATCTTGCTTATCTGTTGTGTATATTTGGGTGAAACATTTAATATCCTCTTTGAGATAAGGCAAGCTTTACAAAGCTACATAAATTAAACAAATGTCATATGCAGTAGTTGAAGGAGAGAAAGATATGAATGCTGAAGAGAAAGATATTTGGAAGAGTTGGAAGGCTGTATTCAGCTTCAGAGACTGCTCTGTAGAACAGACCTCTCCAGGGAGAGAAATTCAACCAACAGATGAGACTGACCTATGGGAGGAAGAATCTGTTGCAGCAGAAGAAACTTGAAAGCAGAGTCTCTAATTTCTCAAATTACCCTAAAAACCTGGAAGGCATCTCTTATGGAGTAATGTTTAATTATACAGGATTTAGGGCGAAATGACCCAATTTCTTAGATCCGTTGCTTGTTATCTAAGTATGATCTCAGGCAAGTCTCATCAGTTTCTTCAATTGTAAAACAATGATAACAGTTGTATCTACTTTAATGGTTGTTTGAATGCACACACACACATACACACACATGGTTATACAGAATGTGCTAACACAGTGGTTACATAGGGTCACTGCTATGCAAACACTCACTTGTTCTGTTGTCAAGAGAATTCCTGCTTTGGAATAAATCTGAAACTATATCAATTTTAACTGTCTGTCACTTTGTGTTTATTTAACTTCCCTCTGGACACAGCACCAAACTCTACGCTGGCCTACAACATACACTTGTTGATGAATTGAGACCAAAGTCTTTCAATAATCTACCTTGCAATCTTGAAAAAAATGATGGCATCAATTATGGAGAGAAAGTGGAGGTTAGATTCATCAAAAGGTCAATCTCTATCAATTCCAAAGCTTTGAGCATATCTGAGTGTTTCTGAATTTATGAAAATAAAAATTGAAGCCCCAAGAAACAGCCTAACACACTATCTTGCACTTTTAACAGCTGTTTAAAATCAGATCCTTTGTAAACAATCTTTGTAAACAATGCCCAAAACAGATGCCTGGATCAAGAAGATGTGGTTTATATACACAATGGAATACTACTCAGCAATCAAAGAAGATAAATTCACCCCATTCACAGCAGCAAATGTAACAGGGTGGTCCCTAGGAAAAGGGGAAGTTCCAGGTTCCCTGCCTCACCCAGAAGGAGGGTGAAGCTGAGCAGAGAAAAAGGAAAGAAGCTGAGGAGAAAAAAAAAA
>NW_004567114.1:17463315-17467656 GCF_000260355.1 Condylura cristata
ATACTCACTGTATTAAAGACCCTTTTCATTAAAGTTTTATATGTTTTATCTTGTCACGGCAGATGGCAGATCCCACTTAGAACAGGCAGGTTTGGGGCTTCAGGGGTGCACCTCTCTCCCTGTTCTGTAACACAAGGATGGAGCTGGAAGGGATTATGGTCAGTGAAATAAGCCAGAAGGAAAACATTGGATGGTTTCACTTATAGGAGGAATAGAGGGCACCCAAACAAGAGTTCAGAGAAAAAAGACAAAACTAGTATGCAAATTACAAATCAGAGACATACAGCAGAGGAAGGGAAGGGCAAGGGATCAAATGGAGAAGGGAAGAGCACAAGGGATTATGGTAATGGCTTACAGGTGATGTAGTGGTAGGAATTTAATGGGGATTACAGCGGAGATGAGAAACTAAACATTGTTCAAAGATGAACAGTGATGTAAAAAAATGAATATTTTACAAAAATAAAAATCATATTCTTGATTTCTTGCCTTAAAACACTTTTTCTGATACTTGTTTTTATTACAATGTGAATTGCTAAATGGCCAGTCACTGGGAATAGGAGAAAAAAGCCATAATTTTTCCCCTTTAATCATGTTTTATGTTCCTGAAAAAATTACTACTATCTATAAGTGTACTTAGTATACACAAGATGCACAAAAATCATCTCTAGAAGGAATCATCATCAACTCATCAATTATTTTTTTGTTACCTAATAGATAAACTTGACTCAGTGTCACCAAACCAATACAAATCAGTGATTTCAAAATATACTGCATCCAAATCCCAGGAACTGATCTGGACTCTGTATTTGTCTGAGTCATTGTCCTAGAAAGGCATATCCATAAGGAAAAAGTGAACTATTTAGTACTGTTTAGCCTGAAGAAAAGAAAGCTAAAGAGAGGGGAAAAAAAATCTTGTATAATACCTGTTTCCAAAATATGAAGATTATTACTTGAGAGATAGTTACCATATGTTCTTCATGTCCCCTGAGGATAAACAAAAGAGAGTAAATATATACGTGTGTGTGTGTGTGTGTGTGTGTGTGTGTACAGCTTAAATGAGAGAGCAAGAGGGATTTGGGATAATGATTTTAAAAAGAATTCCTGAGTAACAAGTGCTACTGAGTATCAGAACAGGATAGCAGGAGATGGTGTGAAATGTTTTTCTCTAGGAGTGTGAATTGTGTGCACATTATTTTCCAATTTGTTTCACCACCTGTTTTTATATTGGTATTAATGAAGAAAAAATAAGAAAAAGTTAACCCATTCCTTCTCAGGGGTATAAACATATGATCACTCAAAAGACTTGCAAATTTCCCTCTGTTCTTCATCCCAAAATTCCCCACTTTCTTCCATCTTAGTTTCATGATCACCCAGCTTGTCTTAAAATCCCAGTTTTCCACTGGTACTGAGAAGATTACCATCCATACACTTCTGGGGTTCTCCTGTTCTTCTAATCTCTTCTTTTCTCCCCCAGAGTCCCTTCTCTTATATACTCACCATGGATATGTCAACTCTCTGAACACACTTCTTTCGTGGACACCATTGCCCATTTAATGGACTTGACTATTAACTTTAAGTGGCTAACTCACAAACCCGCAACTCTAAGTTAATATCATCTCCAAGCTCTAGTTCAGAATCACCCACCTACCAGTGCTCTTGTTCAGCTGCTTCATAGTCATAAAGACCTCAAAACTATTACGTTCACACAACTATCACCTTCTCTTGACTTCCTTGTATAAGATTTTTCCATTGCTGCGTTCATTTGCTTTAAGTACCAATCTGCAAAATGGATTGTTTAAAGCTTCACTGGGGTGCACCCCCTTACCCTCCATCAGTGACTTGGTCTCTCAATTCTATCACATTTTTACATACCTTTCTTTCCCATGGCTATTATTCCCAATTCTCAAGCACATATTGAATAGACCAGAATCTCTCTATCCTAGCATTCTGGGTCTTACATAAGTTTGGCCCCAAATCATTTTCCCAATTATTTATTATTTAAATCCTTCTGCTTGAACCAAGCTGATTTAGATTAATGCTGCTTTTGACCTTTTATCCAAAATTTATCCCCACCATGGCACTTCTCTTTGAGTATTAACCCCAATACAGTTCAGGGACCACCTTCCTTTGAGCACCCAGTGTTCCTTCACCCACCCTTCTCTATAGCTAACTTTTTGTTAACATGTATTAAATTGTCAATTGTTTTTTCTACCATTTACCTCTTTAAAAAATAGTTACTTATTTGCTGTGCATACAAAGAGCTGGGCTGTAGGCCAGAGGTGTGTGTGAGGGATTGGTGGGGGCAGAAGTATATGTTAATGAATATAAATTTAATTGAGTAAGTTCATCTTTTATTCTTTTTCTGTGCTATCAGAACAATCACAAACAAAACTGCACATAAGTGTTTGTCTTTCTCAAAAGACTAGTAGCTTTTAATCAAGGGATTAACTGTAACTTACTTGAATAGAAACTGTTTCTTCTTTCAGATGAAAATTGTAAGAAGGCAGAGGATGAACGAAAACAGAAAGAAGGAAGAAGTGGGAAGAAGCCAAGGGAAGACAAGAATGGGGAGAGCAAGAAAATTCCCTGGTTTTCCTTTCACTGAGTTTGACAGCTCAAATTACTTGTGATCCTTCTCACAGTTCAGTCCTCATTTGGGAGAATCAGTCCGGAAGATTATAGTTCCCATCAGCTCTATTCTAGAGACTATTCTTCAATTTTGAGGTTTCTAAGTAAAACAGATAACAGCTTCCTTCTAAAATGAAGCAAGTTCCTGGCCCATTCCATTGACTTATTTGAATAGAATTATTAATACTCAATATCTAAGCATAAAAGTTAGATCTTTATTACTGTTAATTGTAGGAATATTGCCTCATTGCTTATAACTTTTTTCTGACATCACCCCTTTATTTTCTTTTAGACCTGTATGAAGGATAATGCATCTCCTTCTGCTGTAGCATTAGTGAAGTAAATTATATTATTCGCACTCAATCCATCAAATCCATGACTAAAAATGAATTCCTCCAGGTGGCATAAACAAACTGGTCTTTAATACACAGAATATCATAACAGATTGTCCTTGGCTGTTCACTCTACTGTATGTTCTGACACTTGTTGGTGTATTTACAGTGTTTCTACTAAAAAAAGAATTGATCAAGGGAAAATAGCCAAGTTCAGAATGCTTTAAATCTGCATTAATACTGTCAAAATAACTTTTAAATATATGTGAAAGTGCATATTTGCAATTCAAAACAAGAACACATAAGGAAGAAATAGAAAATGATCCCATTTCACGTAAATCATATTGAGAGTTATCTGGATCATCCATTTTCAGCCAAGCTCATGTAGAAAGGTATAGCAGTATGAAATAGGAGAACCCCTGCCCAGGAATTATTTTTTTAATGGAAAAATGATAATCTTTATAAGAAAGAGATCAAGACTATGCAAAAAAGAAAAAAAATGAGCAGGAAATTATATAATTCAGACAATGGTGATGGGTAACCTTTTTATTTTTGAAGATAATCCTGTTTATCTGTTCTAATAAGTATAGTTCTACTATAGTCCTACTAGGAAAAATACAGGTTTATTAGGCAACTACAGTGTGACTGGTATTTTTACTGGTTCTTGGGAAACACAAGAGATCCAAGATTCCGTGTCCCATTGAAGGAGACAATGATCTACTCTGGGATATAAGAGCAATGTAAAAGAGAAACTGAGAAGAATACAAACAGCATGGAATTAAATGCAAATCACTAGCATTGGCTAAAGGGAAAAAGCAGAAATTTAGAGAGTTAGTAGTTTATTAGACTTGTTCATGTGGCTTCACAAAAGCATCCTGGACGACACAGAACTGGAGGTGGGGACCTCAGGTCAAAAGAGGTGAAAGAATACTTTTGATGTGAATCCTAAAGAAAAGGCTGGAGTGCAAGATTGATACATATAGACAGAGTCATGATAGGGTCACCTAACTGAGGAAGAAATTATATATATATTATGCAGTTGAAAAAAATTGATAAACAATTTCATATGATGTTGAAGAGAGAAACTTCAGACAGAGCATTGCATGTGGTTAAACAAGTGGAATAGCCAGAGTGGCTCATTGACAGTTCAGGATCCTCCCTGTTGGTGCAGTGGTTACAGCATAGCACTAAGAAGCTAAAGAGCCACTTCAGCATGAGTTCGATCCCCGCCCAAGTGATCCACATGGCGTGGCAGAACTCTCCTGACCCGTCTGCTGCTCCCCTCAGTAGTGTACTTCGTCAGTCAGCCTGTTCTGCTCCCCTCTCTGTTTCTGGTGAATCCTCTCACAACCCCTGTACCTCAGTTCTGTAAGCATAAATA
>NW_004567114.1:17468562-17480978 GCF_000260355.1 Condylura cristata
CCACTTGTTTCCTAAGGCTTCAACTTTAGATGTAACAATTTAAACCAAAGGTGAAACCTCTAATAACAGGATTTCAGACCCTCTGAAGCAGGGGCGTTTTCTTTCTAACTACTTCAATTAAGCAGTAATGTAAACTGAGCCCTGGTGTCCAGAGACATAAACCACTCATACGATGGAGAGGGAGTTTTTTCAAGGCATGGTGTTTTTTGTTCCCTGTAGATAACTGAAAGAGAGGAAACTGGAGGAGCAGAGAGTACACTCATGGTTAGACTCTTGTGCTTGTGGGTTGGTTGAGTGGTAGGTGGATGTGAAAACCTTGGGAAAGACTCAAGCAAGATGTGTCACTCTCTAATGTTAGTGCAAAGGCATCCCTTTGTTCCCACAGGTTAAAACCTAAGTCACTACAAGAAGTACAGTGTAAGGATGGGGCCTTGATAGCTGAACCCCAGGCCTAGAGCTGAGTACAGATTAGCAGAGTCATTCAGCTAATCAAGGAATCAAGGTCTCTCTCTTTCTCTCTCTGTTTTTCTCTCCCTCCGCCTCTTTCTGCTTTTCCCTAAGGCCTCCTGACAAGCTGAGATCTATGGTGACCAATGGTAAGGATCCACCCTTTGAGGCCTAGGCTGTGAGAACCACATTTGTCATTCCTAGCCCTTTCCCCTCAATGCAACTTCTTGTCATGGGGTCTGGCTTAAGTGCTCCTAGGGCAGGAAGCCAGAGGCACAGGAGGAGAAACATCATTCTTCATCATTCAGGCAGGAAAGGGAAGGGGAAAATAGGGGCAAAGGAGCCATCCGTGTCTAAGTCTTGATTAATTATCAGTCTTGACAGTTACAAGGGATATGAAAAACAGAACAGAAAGATAAAAAAAATTAAAATAAAATAAAATTAGCAACTTTGTAGCCTCCTACACAGAAAATAACCGTATCTTAAATTAGAAAAATCAGCTAATCACATCAGATGTCTTACAGGCAGAATTTGAAAATTTAGATACTATAAATAAGCTGAGTTTAAAACTTGTATTTGGTAGAGGGCCCAGCACATCTAAAAGAAATAAAGGTATGAAAGAGGAGCTCTGAAATCCAAAGCCAGGTTTATGCTCATGTGTTTCATTTGCAGTCTGTGTGGTTGGTCTCTGTCCTGATGACAAAAAGCAACAGCAGCCAACACAGACAGGGAGACCTCTGCTCTTCTTGTCTGATCCTCTGGCCAGTGAGATGCTGTTAACTCCCTTTTGCTTTGGTGAACATCCTTTAAAGGGTGTTTTGAGCTTTCTCATACTTTCTTCCACAATTCCAGCGATTTTCAAACCATCCAGGAAAAAGTGTCCTCCCCCTAAGTCCTGGACTATTCCTAGAAGCACACTTGTTTCTTTAGGTTAAGGAATCTTGTTTCAGGAAGGCCCCAGGGAAACACTACAAATGTTCACTTACAGGTTTCCAGAACAAATTGTAAGCTTCACAATTTAGCCCCAGGCTAGGAAGTTCCTAGCTCAAACAAAAGAAAACTTTTGTTTGGTCCTTTTGCATGTCAGAGGAAGACTATGTGTGTATGGGCTGAAATAACAGGAGCAATCTCTGGAAACAGTAGGGGAAAGTGAAATAAATCCTGGGAAAACACATTATTGAGATCTGAATAAAATGGAAATTCTGGTTAATCAAGGATCTTGGACACTTGTCCTAAAAACTTGCTCTTTCTCCAGTGGCACAGTGTTGATATAAACACATGCATACTCAATTGCCCTAATGAACTTAGACTATAAGTTGTGTCATTGTCTAAGTAACTGAAGAAGTTAAAAAACACTTCTATTTTTAAATTTGTAAATAATTATTCCTGTTAATACATTCAAAGATTGTCTTGTTTTTGATTATAGTAATCATATTAATCACATTAGTCCTAGAACTAATTGACATTGTCAGATAAAGTTTGAAGGGCAGTGTTAATCAGGGGTAAACAACGTATTCCATTTTTTAATAGGAATTTGAAGACACTCTCATCCAAGAAAACTAAGAGGACTATGGGAGTCTTGGCAATGGATACAATGTTGTAACACACATCTGAAGAAGTGGGATCCTGTACTTATGAGTCATATACAGTGTTGTAAATCAATGTCTCTTTAATTAAAAATACAAGAACTTAGGGCCCTCCCTGGTGGTGCAACGGGTTAAAGCACAGCACTATGAAACTAGAAGCGGCCACTTCAGGAATTCGATCCCTAGTCAGAGAGGTGTCCCACAGGGTGCGGCAGATCTTTCCTGACCTGCCGCTGCTCCCCTCAGCAGTGTACTTCGTCAATCAGCCTGTTCTGTACTCCACTCTGTCTCTGGTGAATACTCTCACCGTCCCTGTACCTCTGGCCTGTACCCCAGTTCTGTATGCATAAATAAGTAAATCTTTAAAAAAATACAAGAATTTAAAAAGGTATGAAAAATTATCTTATTCATTTAGGGATATCTTCCATTGTGTCCTATTCATCTATCTTATTATGTCTTTTCTTTTTTCCCCAAAAACATTTTGGGGAAAAAGAACTAACCTCAAAATGTTTTCAACATTAACTGAATTGAGCATTTGAATTTATTTTCTCTCCACCAAGCGTAATTTGGTCACTTGGAAGCTAAATTGCATTTGAGGTAGGTCTTTTTAATAGCTAAAAATACATTGAGAGATGATAATAATAAATATTGCTAAAAATTTGAAAATTAAAAATAAACTGCAACACGACACAAGCATAAAATACATAGATTTACACAAAGATAAATACAATAGTAATATAACTTAATAATTAAATGAACTGGCTCCCAAAACAGCCTGCCTGTTCATATCCCCCCCAACCATGTTCCTTATTTTGTGACACTGCTAATAACTAATAGTTGAAATAAACTTCTCTATCCAATTTTCTTGCTTCTGCAATTGAAAACCAATGTCAGATCCAGAGGGTAAAATACATCTTTTTTCCCTTCAGTGTTTCCTTTAATGTGTGTTCCTTTAAAAATCACTATTCTTACTGTGAGACCACAACATATTTATATTGTCAATATTATCCCCAGAAGTTTAACTAATGACAAGTATAGCTTTTATTATCTTTAAATCCCTTTTACAACCAAGACAAAGGTTTATGAAATTGACTGACTCATTTTATACCAGAGTGATAGCCAGATCTTCATACATAATTCCTTTATAAATATTTCAATTGCTTTCTTCCCAGTGAAAACTTGTATACAGTAGGTACTTATCACTGATACTACAGTCTCTTGAAGCTGGAAAATATCTATGGGAACCTCTAAGGGGTGATTCTGAAAACTAAGGAGACGAAATCACTTGTATATCTTTGAGTATTCTTTTCTTTCTTTGTGTTTTATTATTTTTATCTTATTGAGGTGACACTAGCTTGCAGTACTGTATATGATTCAGAGGTGTAGGGCCACACCTCTCAGTTACTGTCACCACACACACTTACCACCACAGTACCCACAGTCCTCCACCACAGTCATTGGTCCCATCGTACCTTCCTCTCCACCTTTCTCCTCTTCTCTGATAGCCTTATTCTATGGTGAAACTTAGAGAATTTATTACTGACCTGCTTCTATTTGACCCTTTGTTTTGTTTCTCTATATCTTATTATAAGGGAATTGAGTCAGTATTTGTCTTTCTCCTTATGATTTATTGCACTTTTAATGTTCTTTCACTATGCCAGATGGGTGTTGAATAGCATCATCTTGGTAATAGTGTATATATGTTCTGGACCAGATACCTAAATGACCCCTGAATACTTTCTGTGTAGGTCCATTTCTCTGCATCATATGGTGTGCTTCCTGTTTTCAAATGGCCAACACCTCCTGCTTGATGCTTTGGTGAAACAATGATAAAGATGATTTTCTGAATGCTCACCATGTGTTAGGCACAAAACAAAGCTTTTAATATTAACTGTCTTTCAAATAAACACTATGATTAACCTTTAACTAGTACCATTTATAGATCAGGAATCACAGACCTCAATAACAAGACCAAGTTGCACAGTTAGTGAAACAATTCATTTGTATTTTGCTGTGCCATCCAAGTTCCTACTCACTGTACCCACAAGGCAGAAATACCACCAGAACCAAGTGAGCACTGTCCATTCTGAGATCTTTGATTCTATAACAGCCTAAGTATTCCTGTTTGATATTCTTCTGAGAGTCAACTTTCCTATCTGTTAAATAAAATGACAAACTGACCCACTGCCAGGGGGATATTTATATAGAGTTATAATACATCAGAGTTTGGAGACTTTCAATTGGTCTCTTAGACTACGCAAAGACTGATAGTTTTGCAGGAATAACCTCCATAGGAATATTTACCTTTCACAGGAAACCTATCTACACATGGTTAATAGAACACCATTAAGTTACTTTCTTCCCCACAATAATTACCTTCTATGTAGTTTCAGGCAACTTCTATGAGTCAAGGGGCTGTTCCAAGGGTGGCTTGCTGCCAGGTTTCAGAATCTAACTTAAATGCCTGGAAACAAAATTCAATCTACTATTGTTGTTGCTAAAGGTATAGTTCTTATTTTGCCTAACTTGTCAAGACATAGCAAAATTTGGGCATTTTCTCTTTTCTGTCATTGAACGAATTATACTAAGACTACAATATAAGCAGATACATGAGGATTTGGGAAGTCATAAAACGGACAAAACCCCCATACCCCCCCATGCAGTATTTTATGGCTCTTTTTAGATTTAGCAAGAATTTTAGGACACCTTGAACCACAGTCCAAGTGTTCCTCTTTACAAAGTATCCATTAGACCAAGTGGTTGCAACAGTTGTTTTTACAGAACTCTGTCTTCTCCTGATCTAGTTATTGCCTAAGTCTTTATATTTTAGTTTTCCTTGCTTCCAAATCTGTTTTCTTTTGTATCTGACCTGTGTTCTTTTATCAATGGCCCTTCTGAAATACTAGAATAATTTCCCTGCAGTCTATGTGTCTAATGAGATGGACATAGCAGAAGTCTCAGGTTTCCACTCCAGCTGACACCAATAATCAGGTGTCTACTCAAAGTCCACAGGAGAGTATTTCCTACTGGCAAGCTCCCAGCTGGCTTCTACCAGTTTCCAGTTGTTAGAACTCAGGCACAAAGTGAGACTTATTTCAGTAGAAATGAGAGATAGAAGTTCTGTCATACAATCATTCACAAGCAAGTCTGAGCCATGATGGATTCTTCTTGATAGCTTGCCTTAGATTATGTACAGTTTTCCTAAACACAAATCAGGAAGACTTTGAAGATTCCTGCAATGGCTACTTCTTTCACAATACCTACATGTCCTTATACTCATTTCTAGGTGACTGAATAGAAAGTTAAGATAAAGAAGAAGATATTTTGAGTAAACAAGATTATATTTCCTTTCCCCCTCTATGTATCTCCACCAAGAGATTCTATATTCCATAAGGACTTTTAGGTACTTTGCTTTCTCAAGGGGTCTCTGGATTGGAGATGAAAAGTTGTGGTCTTTCTGGATCTGTGACATTGGAGACTGAAAGCATTTGAATATTCAATTTCAATAGCATATCAGGGCCATCATTTACCAATGACCCCAAAGAACTTTGTATTCCCCAAAATACCAACTGGTAAGTATCCATAGAGAATGACCAGTGTTTAATCCTTCATTTAAACAGCCTAAAGCCTTTAAGATAAAGGTTGCTTATCAGTGTTTATAATTTAGACTTTAATTCAATGCATTTTTCAACAAGAGTTACTGAATACTTATTACACACTATGAGAACTGGGGAAATAATAGATGTGGAATGAAGAGAATGAAAAAAGAGGAAATATGTTAGCTACATATGAAAAAGCAGATATTTTATCAACAGTCAAGTATAGCAGGATGATAATAAAGATATTTTTTAATAAGTACTAATAACCATTTCAATTCAATCTGAAAATGTCTCTATACAAGAATATTCCCCTTCCTCTGCTGAAGTAATATCTGATCTATAAGGACTGCTGGCAATAGACATCACTAAAAATTATAGGAAAATCTGAGCAAATGAGTAGATAAAATATTATTTCCCTTTAGAGGATTTTTCAAGGAATGTTCAATATCATCCAACTCCAAAATGCAATGTGCTTCTTAGAATATATACCCAAGTGTAATGTAAATTCCTGCCCTTGCTATAAATATTGCCTTCAGGGAAATCATCCTTGAGGTAGAGAGAAATCACAGTGTAATACATCTGGATAGATACAAAAAACTTGTCTCTCTTTTGATGAATCAATAAATATGTCTTTATTGTTACTATAAAGTAGGTTATATATGTATATAGATGTGTGACTTTTTTTATGCCTGAGATAATGTGGAATTGCACTCACAATGAACTGACTTACAGTTTTCACTCTTTGGTGTCACTGTCGAATTATATTCACTGGCCTACTTTAAAAGATCTTGTTAGGGAAGAACTCAAAGAAAAAAAAGCCATTCTTGACAAAGCAAAACTTATATTACTCTGTAGATGACTTAACCTTCGCTTTGTGATTCTCCATTTTTCAGGTTCTTGGGTTCATTTTTTTTAGCTCATCCTTTCTTCCCCTCCCCTCTGCTCTCCTGCCATTTCATTGTGATGCCCAAGAAAATCACAAGACCTGTGAGAAAGAACCCAAGGAATACCATTTGGACACTCACCAAAACCTGCTGGAACACAAAGACCAGCTCTGCACCAAAGTCTACCGCCTATTCTGCCTGGGCCTGGACCTGTGAGCAAGAACCCAAGGAATACCATTTGGACACTCACCAAAAGCTGCTGGAACACAAAGACCAGCTCTGCACCAAGGTCTACCGCCTATTCTGCCTGGGCCTGGGCAATCGGCACTTGGGAAGTGGGAGTGTCCCTGGCACCACTTGATGTGTAAGGCAAACATTTTACTTCGTTTTTTTTAAATACAAGATTTGGTTTTTATTAGAGCACACATATCAGGGCAAAGTGCTGCACACACAACTACAAATCATTTTTGGGAAAAAAACTGTAAAAAAATAAAACTGCAACTTGCTTTAGTTATGCAGTCCCAACTTGAATTCACGTTGGCAAAGGAGCTCTGAGCTCTGAGAGGGGCTTCCTGGTGGTGGTTGCACCAGATTTTTTTTTTCTGCAGCCTCAGGCCTAGGCCTCTGTAAAACAAGGTCCCCTGGTATGGGCCTCTGTTCTCAGTGGCCTGGGTCTTGGCCCTGGCTAGCAAGGAGATCGTCCTAATAAATCTAGATCAGCAAAACCTTGCAGCCTTCGAGGATCTGAGTAGGTGGAAACTGCCAAAAACTACTTTATTTTCCTTTTATTGTTTTTAAAATCCCCTTCCCCAGCTCCCACACCCCTAAGGTAGAGGAGGCAGCAACCCAGTCTGCAGGCCTGAGCTTGACTCTGGATGCATGTTGCAGGCACAGAGGGAGTGAGTGCCTTTGTAGAGGGATGAAAAGGGAAGAAGGCCCACACTGGTCAATGAAGGAGAAAGGAAAAGGGACAGGAAAAAGCCAAGGACTAAAGAAAAGTTAAACTCCAAACAAAAGCAAACAAAATCCCTAGCACACACCACAATTTTCCATACCCCAAATGCTTGGAAAGACACCAGTCCCTCTAGCTGGAAACAATTGCTAAAACTTCCCCAACATGGCAAGTTGAACTGTCCCATACAATTAAATGCAGATGCTCAACAGGAGCACCCAACATAAAGGCCTGCTCTGGGCAAGAGAGACGTGAAACTCTGTAGCCAGCCCCTCGGCATCCCACAGGCAGAGCAGGCCAGAGCGCATGAAGGAGAAGCCTGTGGACTGATGATAGCTCTGGGTGTAGGGACTGGCATAGCTTCAAGCCTTGCTCTGACACCTTGAAAGTCTCTGCTGCAGGGGAGGAAGAGGGAGTTTGCATGAAAATTGGGGGACTGGAGAGCAGTTAAGAGGTGGAAGGACAGTTGGCCTCTGTGGAGTCTGAAAGGCCCAGGAGACCTCAACCCAGAGCAGACATCAGAGGAGAGGGTGAAGATGGAGACAAAGACCAGTTATTCAAAAGTATGGTGGGTTTAGGGTAGTTGGTGTTCCCTTTGGGTAATGGGGAGTTATTTGACTCAATTGCCCTGATGGTTTATGTTCAGGAAAAAAATAAAAAAGCTTTTAATGGAGATTCACTAACTATATGTGCCTTTTCCTTGAAAAGAAAATGTTTCTGAAAACATCTCAAAAAGTCCCTCCCCAAACAAATCTACTAGAGATTTCACCTTCATAAAATCAGATGTCATGCAGGCTAAACAGTGAGCAATTTAAATTTGTCTCAAACACCATATTTCAACTGATTTTGTGATTTTTGAAAGAGGGCACTTGGCCATTTGTTTGGACAGACTCACTACCATCACCACCACCCATTTCACAAGATACACTCTGAATTATTTAGAAAACTATTGGATTTAATAAAATCATGTCTCCTTCTCACTTTACACCATGCCTCTGAAAAGTGACTCAAGGCATGTTACAGTTATTGTTTTTATAATGTTGAAAGAAGGAACAAAACAAATATGTAATAAGCTCAGTGTAACAGGACAGAAATTCTGGCTGCCTTTTTTGGGTAAAATGTCCTTATGTCCATGAAAGGCAAGAAAACCTTCCAATATTTTACCAAGATACAACATGCTGTATTTCAGAATCAGATGGTCACTCACATGTTCAATGAACACTTCTAGAAGTCATGCTTTATGCAAAGCACAAGCTAAGACACACACAGTATTATTATACATGACACATACACTCAAGATGCAAATAGCTCTGAAACACCACGTGAAATCGTCTCAACCCTACCTAGGAGGAGCTTGTTGTGCAAAACCTCAGAAGTAATAAGTCATCCATAGAAATCTAGTCTGATCCTAAAAAACACCACAGACTATTTCCCTCATTCCTATACACCCTTTAAAAGAGTTAACCCTTGAAAAGTGTATTACCTGTTAATAGGGTCAATCTTCATGGTGGCCATTAAATTGTTGTAGGGGCATCGGGCAATCCAAGGCAAAGGGCTGTGTAATGTTTTTACTCTACAAGCCTCTTCTATAAAATGCTGATGATAATCATTTCTACCTCATAGACATAGTATGAGGATTAAATGAGATAAAGTATCGAACCACTTACCCTGGTTACTGAAAGCAAATGTCACCTCTCAACACAACAATGACAAATAGTGTCCCACCAACTATGAAAACTGCTGAGAAGTTCTGAAAATTTACCTAATTAATGTAAGGAGGTATTTTAGCTCTTCTCATAGTATATTGGTTTGGAAGTGTTCAAAAAGAAATGTCATGCTTAAAAACTGCAAGCAAACCATTTTGGTGCTCTGGCCTGCATCCTCAATTTTAGGATGTTTCTAGGTGAATGAATCTCATGGCCTTAGTTCACTACCAAAGCAGAAAAATGGTGAGAAGGAAACTCGATAGTAGGGAATCTTTCCAGTTGTTTATTTCCCTTCATTTAAGTCACTAAAACATATAGATCAAATGCTCAAAGCTATTAGGAGCAGAGAAAAATGCCAGAATCAATGCTGCAACGCATTTGGTGCTTACTCCGAATTAATGCTTCTATATCACTGTTGTTCCTGATTTAACTTCTTGTTAATGGCCTTAAACGTTTGATCTATATCCTTTGCCAGTTCAAATAGAGAAAAATCCACATCATGGATTCCCTATAGAGTCAAGAGGAAAAGAATCTGCAATGCCAATAAAGATGGCGAGGAACGGTAGTAGGTTTCAATGGTGCTTCTTTACTTGGGAAGTAATCACTGTAGGGAAATCTGATGCCCTCACACCATAAAATACAACTATCATCAACATGAGAACTTTCATGGGCCTCCCTGTTAGCCTAGGGGTTAAATCTCAGCACTAGCACTGTGAAGGCCACCTGCCTCCCACTTCTACACACACACACACAGAAAATGAACTCTTAAAATAAATGTGAGAACATTCATGATTCCCTTGTAATTAAAGTGGAAGCTCCTGCTAAAGAATAGAGTTGGGCCCTCCCTGGTGGCACAACAGGTTGAAGCACAGCACTGCGAAGCTATCAGCACTAGTTTGACCCCGGCCAGGGAGCTGACCCACATGGTGCAGCAGGCCTCTCCTGTCTTGCCCACTGTGCCCCTTAGCAGTGCATTTCGTAAGTCTTCCTGTTCTGCTCTCCATTCTGATTCTGGTAAATCCTCTCACTGTCCATGCAACTCTGGCGTGTAGCCCAGTTCTGTATGCATAAATAAATGAATCATTAAAAAATGAGTTGATTCCCTTTCCTGTTCTGTACCTATTGGACAATTCCAATAAGTAAGTGTCAAAAGCATGAAAAGATCTAGCAATAACTGTGAGGCTTTTCGAATTCTGTCTTGTCGTGAATGAACCATTGCTCCCCAAACTGGATTCACAGGAGAGGCCAGTAGATGGAGCATGAAAAAGAAAACTGCTCTGACAAATTAATATGAAGAAACATGGTATTTAATTATCATGGATCCATGCAATCCAAATTCATATACTAAAAGTTATAAAAAGCCCCACAACGAAATAAAACTTTTAGTTTTATTATCATTCTATGTTTACCAAATGTATTTTAGTAAGAAACATTTTTTTTCAGGTAACACCTTTGACATCCCAGTATAATTGTTTACTGACAAGTCTATTGATTTCATTGAACCACTGAAATGGAATGGAATAAAATAGAATAACTAACATTCGCCAACTGTCGAGTGTATATCAGCCAAATATTATTCTAAATACTTTGCATATACTAGCATATTTTATTCTCCAAGAAATGCCATGGGATGTAGACTGTGATTATTCCCTCTACAGAGGCACTGAGAAATTAAAGAATTTCTCAAGGTCAGACAGAATAAATGTAAGGATATGGATAGACAACTTGAGGTGCTTTTACAGAAATGCCAGATACTGTTTTATGAAATCTTGGGGAAAAATTAAAATAAGTGCTTTTTATCATCCAGAATTCCAATGCTAAGAGAAAAAATAAAGTTCTAATACATCATAGGATTCAACTAAAATTTTTTAATTAACTGTAGAAAAAATCTCCAAGAATAAAATCACTAAAACAATAGAGGAAGTAGAGTCTACAGTGATTTTCTCTAAGAATCTTTTGAAACAAAAATGTTACTCCATGCATGTCTCTTAAGAAAGTCTTTATTAAAAGCAATTGATTTAATAATACTTAAAAAAGTGAGGGTGAGGTGACTGTACTTCATTATAAGGGAATTCACCCACAAAACACTTCCTAGGGGACCCTCCTTAGTAGCACAGCCGGTTAAAGCACAACACTAAGAAGCTAAAGCCACTTCAGCATGAGTTCAATTCCCGCCCCAGCAGGTGATCCACATGGCTTGGCAGACCTCTCTTGACCCACCCGCTGCTCCTTCAGCAGTGTACTTTGTCAGTCTGCCTGTTCTGCTCCCCACTCTATCCCTGGTGAATCCTCTCACCTACCCTGCACCTCTGACCTGTACCCTGGTTCTGTATGCATAAATTAATAAATCTTTAAAACCAAAACATTTCCTAGGTATTAATATTTCTGTTGGAGAAATTAGTCTATTAAAATCATGATGGAAATAATGGCTACAAGATACATAAATAGTCCCCCACACAAATTTTGGTGCAGATAATTTAAACATCCTAAGATGCTGAAACCTATACAAAGTCAAATCTATGAACTCCACCCCTTGAAATATCCTGAGGTGACAAACTGCTGACAAAAAAATACAGCCTCACTCAATTGACAGAAATACCACCAAAACCTGGAGAGTTTGTGAAGTTAAACCAAAATATATAGTTCAACATCTTTAACTATCCATAGTATCTTTTAAAATACAGAAAAAAAAAATAAAATTGGGAACAGTCTCTATTAAGACTTGTTAATAGAGGCTTCTCCTGAGTAGGAAAATTATACCATGCTTTGATAGTAACAGAGAAGACCCCAAAAGGACATTTTCTTTAATAATTGCCCTCTGTCATTTTTTACATCCTTGATGCCTGGCACTTACCACTGGTGAGACTGGGTCTTGCATTATCCAGATCTATCCTTCTGAAAACTCAGCTTAGCCTACAGAGGATACCATACCTTCAATGCATGTTTACAAAGAGGCTGGACTTTGTGAAACACAATGCTTTGATGAATGCTTGCACTTCCATGGAAAGTGCAGTTGGTATAGTGGCAAATGTATAAAGGGAGATATGAAAGAAGTTTCTTAGATGCTACTCTCTGAGAAGCATAATGGAAACTTAAAGCTACTATGCATACCTAGAAATACTACCTTGGAATTGTTTTGCTTTGAATTTTTAAATATATATTTTTTTTCACAGTCATGCACACATCATTTTCTCTTACTGTTTTCTTCTCTCTCTCTCTCTCTCTCTCTCTCTCTCTCTCTC
>NW_004567114.1:17481078-17594254 GCF_000260355.1 Condylura cristata
CACACACACACACACACAAAGTTAAAATTATTGGACAGTATCCCATAACAGTACAGACCTCATATCTTGTTTAAACTAATTAAATCGTCCAGCCTTGCCAAAATGGTTTCATCGATGAGCTTGCCTTGCAGGAGTTTTCCCTGTCAATTCATTGACACTTAATTAAGGATGCTGCTTATCTTTGAAGATCTGAACCCTGAAACAGGGAAGGGCTTCGATGTGGCAGGTAGGCTGTCAGAGGTCCTGACAAACAGAAGTCCACATCTCACACCTTCTCTGCTGGTAAACCTGCTTTGATATTTCTTTGAACTTAGCAAGGGACTCTCTCTGGTCCCCAAGCCTCAGTTTCTTCTTAGGGATTATCCTCTAAGTCCTGCTGCTGAAAATGGATTCAAAACTGTATGAGGGTTCCAGATTTATTCACAGATAGATGTGTCAAGCTAGACTGTGAAAGTCAATTTTGAGGATGAGAAGCTTTAAACTGGAATCCCTTCAGCTCTCATAAGTTTGAATGGAGAAGATGTGACAGGTAGGGAAAGAAAAACAACCTAATAAACAGGATTCCATCATGGGGCAGGGATTTAGGCTTAGATGGTGAAAAACACAGTCATTATATCAGCAGAGTATGGATTGAAATTTGGAAAGATTTGCCTTTCAGATGTCAGACTAAGTGATTTAAATAAGCATATATTATTTAAAGAGGATATAATCAAGATGTCCTCCTGAATATGTTTACTAAACATCTATGAAATATGTGACTGTTTGTGTGTTGCTCTGGGGTTCACAGAGAATTTGGAACTTCATTTCACAAATCTTCATTTGAATGAAGACATATTGGAAAATAAGTCCATTCATGATATGTCACTAAAGAATGTGAGAATAAAGGCAAGGCTGGGACAGGGAAAGATATGGTTGGGTTGAACTAGAAAATTCTAGCATTTTAATTTTGTAAGGATACATCAGGAAAACAATTGTGAAGGAGTACTAACTACTGTTTTAAGCAATTTGTTGATTTTTTACTAAGAATGATTGTTGGGGACCGAGGCCGGCATCTGGCGTCTGTCAGCAGTCATAAAAAGGTGAAATGGAGTCCGGATAGAGAAAAACACCCGGGTTGTAAAAGGCATGCGGGAAGAACTCCCTGCCCCCACCTTTTCTTTCTCCTCTTTCTTTTCTCACCCACCTATTATCAAAACACTGCTCCATTCTCGCCCATTTTTGTCCCTCGCAAGAACCATGTTATCAAACACTGCTACATGTCTGGTGTCCATTGGCTTTCTCCCTTCCCGACTTCTGCATCCCCCACCTCTTGTATTTTATATAAACCAGATAAAAACAAAATAAACTCTCTCTCTCTCTCGGTTCTGATACACGCGTGTGACTGTTTTCTTTGTTCGCCGGCCCTGGGGCTCCGACTCTCCGGCCTTGCTGGTCAAGGTCCCCCACAAATGATTAAGCTCCTATCAATCAAAATAATGGCTTTATATTTTCAAAATATAAGTCTATTAAAATTCAATAGAATTAGAATTAAAGGTAAGAAAAGTATGTTCAGACTCAAATAATAATAGTGGTACCTTAGAGATGCATGCTTAACACATGGCAAAATTTAGATGCCAATGTTTATAGGGTCTAGTTTGATTATATACATTATATAGATTAGGGAAAGACTCTACATAAAGGTCAAAGTGGAATGTAGAGTTTTACCAAGACTTTTGTTGACTTTTTAGTTTGAGAACAAATTTACATGTTTTTATAGTTACTTTGGGACTTCATGCCTATATTCATTTTAAGTTTGAATTTTTTGCTTTGTTTTCTGTAGACTTCTACCCTGCTTTGGAATGTCAACTGGCATAAAGTATTTTTCATTCCTGGTCACACAATACTTTCCTTTCTTTGTGGCATGCAGTATTTCAGATTCAGTATGAGTGATATTTAATGTACTACCACATACATATTATGATATCCACGGCAGAGAAGAGTGGGAACTAACAAATAATTGGGAGCATAGATGGCTAAATATTTACTATTATTTTCATTTTTTTTCTGTTATATAGAATGTTCTACTATGCCCTATGATGTTAATTTTAAAATATGATATTGGCTGTGAGTATTTAGATATAAAGTAAAATCAACAAGTAAGTCCACTAAAAACTAAATTTTGCTGCTAAGATGAGGGCCTCAAAGAAAGGGCAGCTAACTAAAAATGCAAAAATATAAGGTGTAATTCAATTTTTATTCAACCAAATACCACTCTTCATCTGTTTGTGATACTTAAGAAAATGCTGAAAACCATTCTCAAAAACCTTTATATCTACCTTTCAGAAAATGCTCAAACATTTCCCATTTGGACTGATGTTTATGTGTGTGACCAGGAGAAAAAAAATGGGGAGAGAGTCCATTTATTTCTTTCTAGAGACTATGATTTCATATTTCAATTAAAATAAAATGAGCAGCATGATTATCACTATACAGCAGGCGTGGGTAGCAGCAATAGGACTTCTTTCATTGCTATGGCAACTGCACTGCATTGTCACGGCTACCTTGGCGCTATATGTAATTGTCAGTGTGTGAGCTAAACTGATAATACACAATCAATACTCTATAAGCTGCAAACCACATTCTGAGTCTCAAAGAAAACCTAGTGAAGGAGAGGTAATTTATTATCATTTCTATAATTGTGGTCTTGGACAGGCACAGGCTAGCGTAGCAATCTATAAGTTTTGCTAGAATGGAAGAGAAGCAAACATGGGTTGTACTCTCTGGACTAATGTCTCACATATGTAGGGCAGATAAACCTGCAATAGTCAGAGACACAGAACAAACATGAAACAGAATAGAACACAGTGGTGGCTGTGGCTGGGGCTTGGGAAAGGCAGCAGATATTCTGATAAAGGAAAATGTCTATGAGGAAACTTCCGAATGAAGTCTCTTGGAGTGTGGAGTTTGAACAAATAGAAGATGTGTGCAAGCTCTCTGAGCATCCTCTTTACCACTGCCAAGTTGCCAGTTATTTGCAGCAATCAAATGAGATGTCCCATGCAGACAGAAGTTTCAATCAGGGATACATGAACAGCAAACGCAGAAAGGACCAGACCCCAAGTTCTCCAGCCAGTCCTACATTTTCTCCAAATTCTTAAACCAGTGGTTCTGAAACTCCAAGGTACATGAGAGCCACCTGAAGAGTTTGCTAAAATATAATTGCTAGGCTGCTCACCCAAAGTTTGGAAATCTACAGGTATGAAGTGGGAGCCAAGAATTTGGGGATACTATTGGTTCTGGAACCACACTTTGGGTTCCACAAGCTGAGATTAACCTCAGTAGATATTTCTTATAAGAATAATAGCCATTTCCTCTCCACGCAGAGTAATAATGCAATTCAATTCAGCATGTTTTGGGAAAGAACAGAAAAAGGCAGTGAAATTGTCAGTTTATATTGCATATAATCTTAGTCAAGTGTTATATACTCACTTCCAGGAAGGAACAGGGAGGGTTTTTTTTTTTTTTTTCCTCCTGTCTTTTGTATGGGTCTTGTTTAGAAGCTTGAGATATGATAAGCATCTTTGAAGATAAGTAAAGAATGAACAGCAGCAGGTATGTCAGATTAAAATTTATTGGAAATGTAGAGAAATAGATCCTTTAGGTTTGAAGACAGGTTTGAGCACAACTGGCAGGTGAAATGAAAGAATCCCCTGAGGCAGGACACTTCTGCTGCTAACTCTGATCCTGAGCCTTATTTCAGATTGAGCTGCTAAGGGGAAGCCTTCCCATCAGAAGAGTATAGGCAGAAAGAAGCCAGAAGACTGGCGGTGGGAGGGGTAGAAAATGCTGAATAGTAGGAAATCTATTGAGCAGTTTGGTCCTGGTCAGAGAAGGACGGACGATTGTGCAAAATGTTGCTGACTTAATGACATTAGTAGTACAGAAAAATGCATTCTATCTCTTGGTTTTCATGAGTCATACCATGCTGATGTCATAGCGTATATGCTGTGGAATGCAGCCATGAAAGACACACGCTTGAATGCTTGCACGCCCACAAGAGCTCAGGATGCCTTATGGTTTTTGTTTTATCTTTAATGTATCCCCAAGAATGGAAACTGACATCTTTTATTTAAATCAGGTTTCATACACTTAGATTTACTCCCAATATAAAACATGGAGAAAAATCATATGAGTGTTTTCACATAATAGTAATAAATTAGTGACAAAAACTACAACTCAGACAAGAGACTAGACAACAATTTTGTGGAAGTAAATTTTGTTTTTCCATTGCTTTGAAACAATGTGTATCACAGTCTGTCTTGGAAAATTTATGGTCATTAACAGTAACCCTGAATAGAGTAGAATTTCAGTTCTCACAACAGTAGGTTATAAAATGATATTTTAAGACAATGCCCTACCCAATTAAAAAAAAAGAGAGAAACTCACAGACACCTAAATTACAAAATGAAATCTGCACTGAGTCACACATTGCTATTGCAACAATTTTTTCCCCTGTAATCGGGTCTCATTATTAGTAGTTTAATAGGGTTTCTCAAAGCTGGACCCAGGGCCAGCAGTATCCATTTCACTTAGGAACTTATCACAAATACAAATCCTCCTGTCCTGCCTGGACCTACTGTACCAGAATCCCAGGGGATGGGACTTAGTCATCTGGATTCTATCAAACTACCAGGTGATGTTAGTGGATCAAAGGTTAGAAACACACTGATAGAGCAACCTTTCTCTCCCCATCATCGACCACTGTGTTGGGTGGTGTTTTATAGAGACAACCAAACCATCAATTTTGTTGGTCACAATTTCTGAAAATGATGGGCTATTCTTTAAACTGATTGTGATTGAAAGATAATAATAAAGAAAATCCCAGATTACCATCCTCTATCTTTTATTATGTTCTTCGTTTATGTTTACAGTCAGCTCAGTCTTGGCATAGTTAAATATCAAGAATGAGAATGATAAAAGACCCCTTTACAACAACTTTGAATGCAAACACAACTAAACTATTTTCCTCTCATTTTCATTGCTACAATTTAGCAATTTAAGATCCAAGTGTCTCTTCCCAGAAATTCACCCTCTCCTCAAATGATGCAAGATCACTTTTCAAATGTAAATGTATTAGAAGGAAAAGACACTTGTGAGGCTTCTTTTCCCCAAAGTAACAACTGGCTCATAGATTAGGCTTAAAGAATCCCTCAGAAACCCTAGATTGCAGTGTTGGATACTCAGGCTGTATCAGAAGGTATTTTTTTCCACATTCATTAAAATTAATTTGTGCATTTTATGGCATAAAAACTTATCAAAGCATCTTAACTGTGAAACTAACTAACTAAATAAATATCCCCAGCATTCCCCACATTTAAAGAGATTATTTATTTTCTCTGAGGGCCGATAAAAGTTCTGATGGCACATTTTCTAATTTTAAAACCATTTTCATTTCACACTTCTGAAAAACTTGAAGTCAGGAGTGAGCTGGTGGGTCTGTTTGAAGTGTGATTCACACTTATGCTGTCTTCCCCCAACAGCTCATGCATATTTATAACGCCAACCAGACTTCAGATTTTAAACATGCCAGAGAAAGGAACTATTTTAGAGGATAATAAATAAGTGCTCTATAGTTCTGTAGCACTTTCTGTCCAAAATATCCACCCTGTTTACAAATTTTATCTTTCCCAAAGATAAAATAATAGATAAGTCATCCTCACCTTTATCTTCTACAAAAGTCAAAATAAAAATATTTTCTGTAGTGCTATTTCAGTGGTAACTATCCCCTTTCCAGTTCTCTAATATTCCTTATTCCATTAATAACACAATCATTCATTTAATAATCCATCCATCCATCCATCTCCCTACCCAAGAATTCATCCATCAGTCAATCAACAAACACCACAACACCTGTGTAAAGTCAGTGCTAGGCCAAAAGAACACCACATCTTACTCAAAGGTAGAAAGGCAGATGAACAAGCAAGCAAGGTAACATATCAACCTGAAAAGTGCCACAAGTGATAAACTGATGGAATGAGCAAGTAAATATTTTGTTCTAAGTATGTTTTTAAGAAACAGTTTGAAGGCAGTGACATTGTAATAAACATAAAAGAACAGTTCAGTAGGTTGTGGGGGGAGATAAAGATTCACTCAAAGGAAAGAGCATGAACAAGTTTTTGGAGGTCTCAATGAACAGAGCAGATTTGGGGAACAGCAAGGCTGAAGAGCTACAGGTGAATGGTAGAGAGTCTGTGGTGACAGGTGGGAAGTAAGGCTGAAATAACAAACAGAAGCCAAAGAAAGGAGAAGTTCATCTACCACACACATGGAATTTGGAATTTAGCTTCTAAACGAGGGGTCACCCACTTGACACCATGGACTGGGGTCACCTGTGGGAAGACTAGGGAGTGTGCCTCACTTAAAGGTACACTAATTCCATTAATTTAAAACACGACAGAGGTAAAGGAAAGCACACTTTCAGGTTCAGATTCAGGTTCAGATTCCTAAAACTAATTGTGGGGAGACACGGGGAATTCTAAGGAGGGAGCAATCAGATAGACACTGAACCTGGTAGAGGGCAGCTTCTGGTAGTGCAGCACAGAAGGCGGCAGTGGCAGTGAGGAACTGCTTTCCCAGCCCATTTCCAGTTAAAACGTGTGATTGTTCATTCATTCAACAAATTTTCCTGAGTATTTAAAGTGTGTAAAAGCCCTGAGCTACACCCAGAGTCAGCTGATGCAACAATCTTCATGGAAAGTCCACTGGCTGTACTCTGTTGGGTTGTTAGTTTTGTCTTCCTTTGTTGGTAAACTTTTTCAAGGCAGAACCACCTCTTTGAAATGCATTGTGCACTGGTGTGCTTGCCTAGAATAGAGCGCTACCCATGAGTCTCCATGCTCTGAGCATGCCACAAATGTGTGCTGATGACATCCAGTTTCACGACAACAGCATTGTTTTGTAACTTAGTCAGGAAACAGAGAAGTGCTGTGATTTAAACAACATGCCATCCCCTTGCTCACAGCCAGCAGCACAGCCCAGAAGCCAAAGCTCTGGGCTTGGAAATCCGATGGCTGGGATGGTTCTGAAACTCAATTATAAGCTGTGCTGATTCTTTCCACTCTGAAGCAGACTGTACTTTTCAGGCATGTGCCTCATGCAGGGAAGGAGTGCAACAGCACCTAGACCTCTCTGGATCCTTCGGTTAAATTATCATTTGTTTTTAAGAGAAAAAAAAAGCACACATTTACCACTTGCTTAAAAATAAGTTTTAAAAATAAGAAATTTATTTATTTCTAACAAAGGAGAATTCTATAGCGCTTACTGTTCATAAATATTCAGCAGGCTATAAAGCACAAACAATAGATTCTTTACAAGTTTATAAATTCTCCTCTTAAAAGAATGGCTGATAACATCTAATCAAGAGCTCCAAGAGAATTTTCAATTCTCTGTTCGTTATTCTATGCTGGTCTTGTTGATTCCCATGCAGATTGTGATTTCTCTTCCTTGTTCAGCCCTTTTTTTGAAAAGCCAAATTATAAATTATTTTACTTTAGCACTATCTAAAATTTTATCTCTTTTTTTTCTCTTTCCCATTTCTCTACTGCTGTTCTTCCTTTCTGCAGCACTTGGCAATGCAGGTGAACAATTTGTATCAGTTTTATCTTCATTATTATCTTGTTTTCTCACTTAACAATACTTTGTGGAAATTCTGTTAAGTCATGTAGTTTAGATCAAGTTCATTCTGCTAAATGACTGTTTGACAGTCCCTGATATAGATATACTACAATTTACTCAACAATTGGATTTTCTTATTAATGAACATTTACTTAATAGTTCCCTGTTTAAAAAAAAATGCTGCAATAAAATTCATGTACACATTAACTTGAATACTGATATTTTTATTTCTGTAAGTTACAGTCTCATAATTAGGATTCCCAAGTCGAAAGGTATACGTACTTTAATTTCAATAAAAATAAACCTGGGCGAGTGGAACTTTGTTTAACAATATAGTTTTTCTCTGTACCTTGAGCATCAGTAGGACTTTCTTACTTGTAAATATGTGACTATAAAGTGATATCTCCTTTTACTGACTCAGATTCGTTGGTCATTGAGCATATCAGATATCTTTTCTCAGGTTCAAACAAAGCCCATCAGAATTTTTTTTTAATGTGTGAATTATTTATTCATATGTATCAGTCATTTTTCTCTTGGGTTGTTTAATGTTAATTTGCAAAATGTATACCATTTTTTAACAGTTTATTTTTACATCATTTTGTACTTTTTTTTTTCCATCTCAATTGTAATCCCCGCGGGTTTCCCATCACCACGTCACCTGTGTGCCACCATTTATGTTTAACTCTGTTTTCAATTGCTGGTGGGAAACCCTACTCACCACCTATCCAAAACTGGTATTGTCCTTCTCACTATCGTAAAAGAACTCTACTGTTTAGACTAAAATATGCCCAAGTGAACGAAAGAAAACATAAAAGCAAATCTCATCAACCAGTCCCCCTTTCAGTTGGAATAGACAGAGTTAAGGTTGAAGGGTGATGCTTACTTTTGGCTTTCATCTTTCCAATGTTTTCTTTCCTGGCACTTGGATCTCATCAAGAAGGTGGAAGAGTTTTTCAGGGAACATGAAGCCATTAAGATGGTGCTTTGTGGGCCCTCCCTGGTGGAACAGCAGGTTGGAGCCTGCACTGTTAAGCTAAGCTAAGCCAAGCCTTCAGCTTTAGTGTGAGTTTGATCCCTGGCCTGGAGGTGACCCACGTGGTGCAGCAGACCTCTCCTGTCTTGCCCGCTGCTCCCCTCAGCAGTGTGCTCTGTCAATCTTCCTGTTCTTCTCCCCATTCTGATTCTGGTGAATCCTCTCACCTTCCCTGCACCTCGAGCCTGTACCCCATTTCTGTATACATGAATAAATAAAATCTTAAAAAAAAAAAAGGTGTTTTGTGATTATTTCATGGAGTTGCTGTATGACCTCTGGATTTCTTATCTTTTCACTTCTTGTTACATGAAAAAAAGTAGTTAACTTCTTCAAGCCACAGTTATTTGGATTCTCAGTTACAACTACTTGTAACCTCAGGGGACACATTTCATTACATTTCCCAAATAAGTTATTTAAATATTGAAAACACTTATGGTATCTATTCCTACAATTTTTTCTTAAATATTTTTGATGGGGACTTTAAAATATACAACATATGGGATTGCTGTTTCATTTAGAGATGTTTCCACCAATTACTAGATTGTTTATATGGTTCAGATGTTCTTAAAATATTTCCAATAATTTGACATATTTAATCTTGAGTATTTAATTAATTTAGAGCTTTAATTTTCTATAATGTTATTTTCCATTATGGATAAGAAGTTGTTGTTCTACCATTTGTCAAATAATGCTTTCCATCAATGCACTAAACTGTGATAGCAACATTCTAAACAACTAAATTCCCATGGATGCTAGGATCTATTGCTGAGCACTACTTTCTTCTTTTAATCTATTTGCTCATTTCTATGCTAGAATCGTACTTTTTTTTATTACAATGGCTTTATATTTTATAATGGTTTTGAATTTAGAATCTCCTTTCTTATACTTCTAGGGCTCATCTCAGACATTGATTCTTCTTTTACATGAACATTAGGGTCACTATAGACCATTAAAAAAGATACAGCAGGAAATTTTATTTGAAACTGCAATGGAGAATCAACTTTGGCATTAAATCATCCAAGCCAAGGCTAGAGACCAGTTTTCCTATGGTTAGATCTTATTTATTTGTATTGTTCTCAAAATATAGTTGTATTCTCACATCTTATTCAATATATTCTAGATATTTTAGACTTTTGTTTTCCCTTGTGAATTGTCTTTTTTTTTCCTTGTGAATTGTCTTTATCCAATCATTTTCCTTCTTTGTTCCTTTTTTTTTACTTTCAACATTGCTACTGTAAATGTATCCGCACAATAAAAAAGCATATTATAATAAATATGAGGAAAAATTAGTTGATCTCTTATGTATACCTTAAATACTATCTCTTTCCTCTCCCTTATAAAAATAAAGAAATCTGAATATCAAAGTTACGCATCCAGTAGGTGGCATAACCAGGATTCAAACTCTAAGCTGCCTACCTCCAAAGTTGTTGCCCTTTTCTTCCTAAGTTATTGATACTGTATGGCAGTTTTCCCTTACTACTAATTCCTACATAGACGCTTTAAAAATAATTAACCCAGGCCCTCCCTTGTGGCGCAGCGGGTTAATGCGCAGCACTAAGAATCGAAAGCCACTTCCGCATGAGTTCTATCCCTGCCTGCCCTGGAGGTGACCACATGGCGGGCAGACCTCTCCTGACCCGCCCGCTGCTCCCCTCAGCAGTGTACTTCGTTGGTCTGCCTGTTCTGCCTCCCACTGTGTCTCTGGTGAATCCTCTCACTGCCCCTGCAATTCTGGCTTGTACCCCAGTTCTGTATGAATAAATAAATAAATCTTTAAAAAAAATAATAATTAACCCAGAGCTCTCCCTGGTAGTGCAATGAGTTAAGCACAGCACTCTTGAGCAATGGGCAGCCACTGCAGCATGAGTTTGATCCCCAGCCAGGGAGGTGACCCACATGGTACAGCAGACCTCTGCTGACCCACCTGCTGCTCCCCTCAGCATTGTGTTTCAGTTGATCTGCCTGTTCGGCTCTGTCTCTGGTGAAACCTGTCACTACCTGTATACCCCAGCTCTTGTATGCATAAATAAATACATCTTTAAAAAGCAAAACAAAACAAAATAATCCAAATTTTAAAGGGGAGAAGACATTTATAAATATGCTCCTCTCAATAAGAGTTCTTTCCTATGCTCTCTGTATCCCATCTACAATACAACCTTTAATTTAATTAGTTTATTTATTTAAAAAAGGTTTATTTTATTTAAGATTTACTTATTTATGCATACAAGAACTGTGGTACAGGCCATTGGTGTGGGAGGTGAGAGGATTCATCAGAGACAGGGGGGGGGGGGTTGCAGAACAGGTAGATCCACTGCTGAGGGGAGCAGCAGACAAGACAGGAGAAGTTTGTGCCATGTGAGTCACCTGCCTGGCCAGGGATTGAACTTATGCTGCAGTGGCTGCGGACAGCCCCACAGGGCCATGCTTTACCCACTGCCCTACCCTTTTCTTTTTAAGATTGTTACAACATAGTTAAACATTTTTCCTAGTTTTAGGTGTGATGAAATAGGGCAGTTACCTTCCTTTCACTACTGAAAGTTATAGTTATGTGTAAAAGAACCTGCTGAATGTTATCCAATGGGGATAATTTCTATTTGGACAGAAAAATAAAATTAAAAACCCCTTCCTTCCTAGAAAGCAAGAAGTTAAAATGGAGACATAGAACCCTCTGTTTGGGCTAACTTTTGTTTCTGTACATTTAACAGGGAGCCAGGAAAGCAAAAGGCTGAAACACAGGCACATATACACAACACCCATGCCCAACCTTCTCAGCAGATGTGTTTAAAAACATTGTCTACATTTCAGTGTAAGACACATTACTATTTGTCACATTGCTCCCTCTATCCTAAAGTACAACATCATTATGTGTGGTGTTAACATAGTTACAGGATTGATGGTTGCCATACCTGGGCAGTATCTTTCAGCAATTCCTGCTCTGTCGAGTGCAAGAAAATGGAATGAGACTCCAGGGAGTGGTAAGGAAAAAACTAGAGTGATTTCTGCACAATGATTTCATACATACTTTATGCATGTACCATTCCAATAACTTCCTGTGACTTTACTTAAAATCCAACTCCCCACATTCTAAAAAGGATTGGTATTTTGGGTCTACCACTCTGAAGAAACAAAGAAGAGCAAATGTACTATACCTCCTTTCCTCTACCCGTCTTTTCTTCAATGGGGAGCAAAATAAAGAGCTTGTGTAAAGGTTTAATTAAGGTCAGAATTAAAACACTGATACTGCTTCTGTGCTTGGGGGAAGTTGGCACATGTTTTTTTGAATTTTAATTTCAAGGGCAGAGTGGAAAATTATAAAACAGTCTTAACCTTCTAATTGGGACCTAAGTGAGGAGTCTATATATTTAAACTTCTCCTGAAAGGGTTATTTGTATTGCCTTCCCCCTCAGAAACATGCCTTAAAGAAGAAATAATCTTCTCTTTGGAAAGTATCATTTTGAGATATGACAGAGCTTGATTTGTGACAGGACCAGACAAGTGATGCAGGGAGCCACCAATTAATATCCCAAACTCCAGAAGCTGGGGACATTCAGGCCTCATGAAAGCATAATCTTCTCTTGATATTCTGATTACCTCAAATTCTTTCAGGAATTGTGTCACACAAAACTAATACTTGACAAGGGAGTCAAGAATAGTGAATGGAGAAAAGGCAGACTCTTTAATAAAAGGTCCTGAGAAAACTGGATTTTCATACCAAAAAAAAAAAAAAAAATGAAACCAGCCTCTATATCACACAAATTGGTTCAAAATGGATTAAAGATTTAAATGTAAGAGCTGATATCATAACATTCCTAGAGGAAAATAAAGGAAAGAGTTCCTTGGTATGGGTCATGGCAATACTCTTTTGGACCAGACACCTAAAGCATTAGCTACAAAATAAAAAATAAAATTACATCTAACTAAAAAAAAAAAAAAAAGATTTTGTGTGGCAAAAGAAAAAAAAATAAACAAAATGAAAAGACAACCTAATGAATGGGAAAGAGGATATTGCAAGCCACATATCTGATAAGTGATCAATATCCAAAAACTATATAGCCCCCATGAAACTCAACAGAAAGACAAAAAACTATAATAAACATTCAATTTAAAAAATTGTCAAAGAAGCTGAACAGTCATTTTTCCAAAGAAGACACATAATTGGCCAACAGGTACATGGAAAGATGCTCTACATCACTAACAACTGTGGGACCAAAAGCCAAAAACACAATGAGGTAATCACTTTATAGTTGTTAGAGTGACTAGTATCAAAAGGACAAGAAATAATATTGGTGAGGAAGTAGAGGGAAGGGAAACATTTTGCACTATTGGCTCATAAACTGTTATATTCACTATAGAAAACAGTTTTTCTTCAAAAAAATTAAAAAATAAACTATCAAATGATCCAACAGTTCAACATCTGGGAATATAGCCAGAGGAAACTAAGATTCTATGTTGAAGAAATATCTATGCCTTCCAGCACTGTTTACAATTGTCAAGACATGGAAACAACCTAAGTGTCTCTCAACAGTGAATGGATAAAGAAATGGTGGTACATATATACAAGGGAATACTATCCAACTGCAAAAAAAAAAAAAAAAAAAAAAAAAAGAGAGAGAGAGAGACCATTCTTGTCATTTGCAACAACATGTGGTGTGGGAACAGAAATTACATGCTATGATCATCTTTCACTTTATCAAACATTTTTTTTGGCCACCTATTATATTGAACACACAGCAAAGGTTGGGCACTGCAAGAGAGTATAGGAAGACAAATAATTTTAAGGATCTCAAAAGATGTGGTATAAAGTATGTACCCAAACCTAGTGTTACAAAAGCAAATGAAAGAGAAATTAATGTGGTAAAATGTGGATATGTAATCAATGTTCACCTTAAGAAAGTACTAGGGGGAACCTCCCCAGTGGTGTAGTGGGCTGGAGTGTAGCACTGAGAAGCTGGCCATGGCTACTTCAGTGTGAGTTCGATACCCTGTCCTGGAGGTGACCACATGGCATGGCAGACCTCTCCTGACCCGCCCGCTGCTCCCCTCAGCACTGTACTTAGTCGATCTGCCTGTTCTGCTCCCTGCTCTATCTCTGATGAATGCTCTCACAGTCCCTGTACCTCTGGCCTGTACCCCAGTTCTGTATGCACAAATAATAAAATCTTTTTTAAAAGTACCAGGAATTGCTACGGGAACAGTAGTTTATCTTGATGCAATTTCTATGTGAAGAGGTAACATTAAGTGACTACAGGTACACAAATCACATACAAGCCAGTTTTTAAGCATAACTAAGAATGGGAACAAGCCTCTATAATTTACCATGTGGAGTATTGAGGAATGAATGGATTAACTATAATCCAAGAAAGCAAGCAGCCCATTAATCAATCAACCAATAAGCATTTATTCAGTCCACAGATTTATGTTCAATGTGGTAAATACATCATATGGATTGGAGAGTGTCCAGTCTGTGTTCTCTTAAGTTCAAGAAATATGTACTCTAATGCAAGCGGCAACATAATTCACTTAAATACATGAGAAATAAACAGTCTACATTTAGGCACCAAACTTTGTAACAAGTCAAAAGCAGAGAATTGAGCAATGCTTTCTGTGGACAGGCAAGGCTTGCAGGTGACATTTGAAGAATGTTATATTTGTGAAGATAGAAAACAAAGTGAAAAACATTACAGATTTCAGGAAGAAGCAAAGGTGGACAAGCAAGAAACCACAGTGAAACCATGGGTACTGATATGGATGAAGGGGAAGGAAGAGAAGGAACAACATTGGCTTTATGGTGTAAGAAAGCATTACCATGGATAACGGGGAATTGTGACTTTGTGTTGCCACTGTGAAAAAATTGAACACTTTAAATATTTAATGCCATTACCAATGTATTCTAAAATCAACATATTACTAAAATATATAAGCATTTGTCATAGAAGACCTTAAATGATTAAGTTTAGTATGAAGAAATCTTTTCCTTTATATTACGCATTTTATCCACTGAGATCTGATATACAGATGTATATCATTTCCTCTAAGAAGCAGTCTCAAGGGAAATGTTCTTAAGCAGTAATTTGGGTACAGATGACAAGAAAACCATTTTAGGGAACAGAAAATACCTGCCATCTGTGGTTAAGCAAAGTCCCTGTGCTAATGCCATCTTACATTTTATCTTGCCATAGACTTTCTCTTATCTCAATATGACATATAATTCAAAGAAGGTAAATATGTGGGTGTGGCATGCAGAGGGCAGATAGACTGACATGGGGATGAAATTAGGAAGGTGATTTTATAGTCAGAGATTCACAAGCCAGCTCAAAAACACTGGGCACTTTGGCCACTGTTAACGATTTTCTCAATTTCAGCTCAATAGTGGAGCTCTGGACCGATCACTCCCCCCCACCTCTCTTCTTTCTCTTGCTCTCTCTCTCTCTCTTTTTTTTTTTTATGAGAAATATGAGTCTCTTGAAGGCCAAGAAAGACAGATTGGGGGGTGGGGCTCATCTGAATGAGAAAGAGAGCACAGCTAGTCCCCAGGACTTCTGAACATGATGTTGGCTGCATGTCAAAGCAATCTCCTAAATGATCAGAGGAGAACACAGATTAGGTGTACAAAATTTGGTAGGAATGGCAAATAAGGAAATCAAGAAAGAAGAAAGGATATGAGAGACTGTGATTATAAGAAACAATTATTCAAGATTTGCTTCCTGGGACCATACTCTGAATAATACCTGAAGGTGGATGGGTCATCCATCATAAACTGTTCACTAAAGGCTCCTCAAGGTGAGCAGGGATCTTACAGTAGCAGGGAGGGGACAAATGGAGTGAATAAGAGGGCAGTCCCAAAGCCTATCACCCTCATGTCCTCCTTATCCCTCACCTCAGAAACAGTCATTCAAGAGAAATTGCAAAGTAAGGTGGCCGGTGGTCCCTGATTAGGAGTGTATATTAATTGATTTTATTTTAGTGCAGAATGTTAAGGAAAAGTCTATGTAAATAAAAAAAAAATTCAAACAAGAAAATTTCTTTAAAATATATTCCAAGGCCATTCACATCACTGAAAAATAACATAAGGTTAATTGACCAACATATACTGGAAAGGTTAATTTCCGTTTTTTTTTTAATGTCTACTTCTTAATTTTTATCTGTCTATCTATCTATCTATCTATCTATCTATCTATCTATCTATCTATCTATCTATCTATTTTTCCATAAAAGAACTAGGCTGAAGCCAGACGTGCAGGGCATAAGAGGTTTCACTAGAGACAGAGTGGGGAGCAGAACAGAGATCTACTGAAATACACTGCTGAGGGGAGCAGTGGGTGAGATAGGAGAGGTCTGCTGCACCATGTGGGTCACCTCTCTGGTTGGGGATTGAAGTTACGCCATAGAAATGACCATGCTAAAACCTAGCCCTTAGGCTACCACAGAGGTCTGGGAAGGTTAATTTTCAAAGCATGTCATAAAATGCTTTGATGTTGTGCTGAAAAAGCAATTAATCATCAGACTGCTTAACTCTTGTGATCGTCAATAGGATATTCTAGCATGAACCACTATCACAAACAGCAATAAACACTCTTCCCTCTATGCTCCACTTTCTAGTACCTAAAGTGTGATGCCACATTCAGTGACAGGTAGTTTACATAGACCACATGGGTCTTCATAGCAAGCCTGAGGTGTCAGGATGATGAGAAAATGGCTATTGGGACAAGTATAGCATCTTGCTCAAGGTCTTAGACTTTACAAAAGAATAGAGGCAAGAATGAGAGACAGAATATCTGACTGGTAGAATGTTCTTTATTTTATCTCTGCCACACACTCTGCCTAAGAAAAGTTACAAGAAGCTAATCAATAGCAATCTTATTAATCCTATGGTCTCATCACTAAACACAGAAAATCTTCTTAATATTTGGGTCAATATCAATTTTCAGTCCTCTGGGTTAGAATAATTCTCAACTAAAATATAACAAAACAAAACAAAAAAGCAGGAGCACTTTCAACACATACAAGATGAAGTGGGATTTTTAATTTCTTAATTATCATACTCAAAATACCAAGACCATTATTTCTGATAAAAATTTCCATTTTCTATAGATGATCTTTATGTCACTCACAATAGAAACTTTGGAGAATTTGCCCATTTTAATCAATGCAGCAGTCAGAGTGAAGAGGAAAGAGGAAATGGATCCATATAGATATGTCTGTGATTAAATTATCTTGACCCTCGAACTGAGAATAAGCCAGATGTATGAGAGACTATTTGTATTATGCCTTAAATCCTCTCCTTTACCAGGCAGCTTTTACTCCCATTACAGAGAATAAGCCTTTAGGACAACCCAGCATCAAAAAGCATCCCTTAAATTCTTTCCAGATATACATGACTTTACAGAAAATACTGTAAATTATTATTTAATCAAAATGAAAACCCAAGAAGGAAGTAAGCAAAGATTGAAATAAAAGGAAACTGCAAAACAACCCATAGAAGGAGTTATTTTTAAATAACCCCTGGATTTTTAAATATTGCAGCATGTATAACATTCTTTCCCAGCTCCCTAGTTGCACTGCAATGATGGCCATTTGTAAATCATTTTTAATTGTCTTATTAAGCAGCTTAGTGTGCAGCAATCAAAAGCTTGTGGTGTTGTGAGACCTGGCATAGCCATCAGGCACGGATCAGCAGTCAGGATAATAGAAGATGCAGAATTATATAACCAGTTATAGTCACCAGGGATGGCAACTTGGAGAGAAAGTGGTACATGGCTAGTTTTGAAGAGATGCTGATCTCAGACAATATGAAGCCTGACATGTTGGTTCCTGGGACTGGGAAGCCTTCCCTACACATACACAGAACCATCCATGTGCCATTTGATGACTGCATTGGGAAAAGCCAACTGTCAAAAGCAGTGATCTCCTTTCAAGGAGAAATTTCTCATGCAGTGCTATGAATTATGACATCAAAGCCAGCAGAGCTGGCCCCAAGGGTTGGGTGCTTGTGAGTGTGGAAATTCCCAGAAACTAGATCAGGAAGTTGGACTTTTTCTTTGATGAGAACTAGAAAAGTGCATGAGAGTGGAACCTCTCTTTGAGACTCAGTGCAACTGTAAATCTGTGAAGACAATTTTCTGAGGTGAGTGCATCGTGTCACAACTTTGTGATTCACAGTTATGACATTGTTAGGCCCAAAATAGATAAAAGATTCCTTCTCATTCCTCTACTGATTAGTTGTTTTACACTGCTCTAATGCATCACAGAAAAAAAAAAAAAAAACAGTAAACTTCTGAATTTATTAAGATAACTCTTTGGACATTGCCAGGAGCCAGTTATCTGTGGTAATCAAACATCTGGGTAAACATATACTGACTTCCTAACCAAGGGGATCCAATGTTATTTTTCATAAAGCACTGCTTACTAGACCATTACAATTTTCAACTCAACCATCAAGAGTTTCGCCAAAAATGAGAAAAGTTCAAAAAAGTGATTTATGTTATTAATAGTAAGTTATTTGTAAATATATTAAGATAATCCTATTTTAATACATTAGTGAGAAAAGCCACTGACCTCCTGGCTTTATAGTTCCCAAATTATATACTGCAACATAAATACTACAGCTTTCAGTTTTTTTCTCTTGTCTTTATAGCCATAGGCAAACTATGTTAAATTCCTTTTCATATCCATTTAGGCTAATCCAGAAAAATAAAACATAATATTTCCATTAAGGACACTACTGAGGGCCTATCTGGTAGCCTAGGGGTTACATCTCAGTACTATTACCTTAAGGCCTGAGTTTGATCCTCGGACTAGGTAAATACATACCAGGGAACTGACCTAAATATGGCTCAGCAAACCACTTCTGTCTTGCCTGCTGCCCCCCTCAAGAATGTATTTTAGTATTTCAGACATCCCACACTGTTTCTGGTGAGTCATTTCACCAGAACCTGACCCCAATCTCTGGCCTACAACCCAGTTCTTTAATTAACAAAAAAGACACTCACTATAGGTCAAACTTGTGACACTCTTAGAATATTCATGTTTACTGTGTGTTTTTTGCAAGTGATAACCCATTCATTTCTTTTATCTTGAAATTCTGAAATGAGTTTATAAACAGAGATATAGACATAATCTCTTTTGTAGAAAACAAGCAGGAATAAAAGGGAAAGAATGCACAGAATTTCACACAAAGATTTCCCTTTTTATTCTATAAGGGAATAAGAACCCCCACCACGCCCCTCCTCCCTTAAAATACTTCTCTCTAGGTTCAATCATAGGCATAATGGCATTTCAGAAACATTTTGTTAAAATATCCCAGAAAGGGCCCTCCCTGGTGGCGCAGCAGGTTAAAACACAGCACTAAGAAGCTTAAACCACTTCCCCACTCCTGCCTGCCCAGGAGGAGATCCACATGGCGTGGCAGACCTCTCCTGACCTGCCTGCCGCTCCCCTCAGCAGTGTCCTTCATCGATCTGCCTGTTCTGCTCCCGGCTCTGTCCCTGGTGAATCCTCTCACCCTCCGCATCTCTGGCCTGTACCCCAATTCTGTATGAATAAATAAATAAATCTTTAAAAAAATCCCAGAAATTTCTTCATAGAAATTATAATGATTTTACAAGTGACCATGATCTATAACTTTCTCTAAATTTATTAAATTGAATCAAGTAAAATTAAAATTATTTAAGCAGATTCATAAATCAAATTGATTATTTACTTTTATAGTAAAAATAGATGGCAAAGGAGCATGTGTGTGTGTGTGTGTGTGTGTGCATGCCAAGTTGTTACTTACTTTTGTTGTTAGGGTTCATTCAAATCCTGTTTGAGAGTCCAGGATAATCTTAGCTTGTTGACCACAAATAAGTAACAGAATCCTTGGTTTGGCTTTATCAGAGATGTGTGTCTACAGTAAAGGGCTCAAAGATGTATATCTTGAGCAGACATATAAATTAAAGTTTAAAAAATGCATTTTAAAGTATTATGAAAGATAGCTTCAAAAAGTAATGCAAGGCATTACTTGTTGTTAAAGTTTAGCTAGAGGTTAGTAACCAGAAATAAATTAGAAAGTAAAGAGCTATATAGGTCAAGGTAAGTTCTTCATGACAAATCTGTGAACAATGTGTAGGTTCAAGAGGACTATTTTATGTAGTACTGAATGAATCAGTCCAGTGTGGTTTATCACTAAATGGAGCCCTATAGAATCAGACAAGATTCTACTTCTGTTCTTATGTTGTTATTATTATTTGGTAAGAATAATTTTGAGACAAGGAATATTTTTAAAAGGATTGTAAAGGGGTATGATTTTATCCTAGTTATAACATTTCTTCAGTTCATTAAAGGAAAGAAACTGAATTGGCAGATCTAATTTTGTAATTAAAAAGCTTATCATGGTTTTCTGTAATGAGTTAAGTAAACAGACAGTAATTCAGTTACAACATTTACATAGTTCATACCAGGGGACGTCTGCTTACTGGGTTAAATATGAGAGAGTGAGGAAGAGGTTGCTTAAAATAGGGATAGAGAGAGTATACCAAGGGTAAGGAGAAGTTGTGATGTGATAGGTCTACACTGCAATTCTTTATGCTAATTCCAGTTCAGGAAGATAGCTATTCTATATGCAGCTTCCTTGGTATCAGAGACACTGTGGCCAGTGACTTCATTAAACTGTAGTTCCCAGGAACTCTGATTCACCTTTCTTGAGAAAGAAGGTAAGTCTTCCACATGAAACTAAATTCTACTGTTTTCCAACCCTGTAAAAGGAATTCTTTTCTCATGACCACAAATAGTTCACTGGAAATACCTATTCAACAATACTTGGAGAAGAGCACAATGCCAGTTTCATGGGAAACAACATGAAGAAATGAGAATGGTAGGTGATTAGGTAGCTTAAAGTAGAACCATTCTTTGTGGAGGTAGAATATAATTGCTTAAATGACTGTACCTGAAAGCCCTAAAAAGTTTATTATTACAAAAGGGTTCACAGTAATATAAGTTACATCACCAACCAGGGGCTCTGTTTGAAATACATTCTGAAGATGAACCCATAAAAACTCATAACCTTGAATGATCAAATTCAAATACTGATTCAGCATTAACTTGGAGAAAGAAAATTAGAGAAACAGAAAACTAAAGGGAAAGAGGGGGAGAAGACAGAAAGGGTATAGAGGATAGAGAAAAGAATGGAAGAGGAGAGGAAAGCAAATGATTAAGGAATTGAGGTGAAGTGAAGTGAAAAGGAGAGGAAAGAAGACACAGCCCCAGGATAACAGTACTAACTGTCTCATTAGATGTGGCATCCAAAGCAATGATCAAGCCCAACACTGCTTGTCTTAAAAATTAGGTGAGCATTGCCACAGGTACTGCAGTTGCAGTTGGAAAGACCTCCTTTGAGAGTTACTATCTTGGGGTAAAACCACAACAATCTAATTTTATAGTTGAATTTTCAGCTTGGATGTTGCTGGGCTTTGAACTATAACCTGAACTACACTCAATCACATATTCTACTCTTTTTTTTTTCCCCCCACAAGCTCCCATTTTCCCCGTGTCTTTATTGTTATAGTCAGTGCAACTTAGGGGACTCCAGTTGTTTTCCTTAGTACTCTATATTGATCCTAATTAAACCTCATATTGTTCAGAACCATGGACAGCTCCCTCCATCCTGAAGCAGAGGATCTACAGAACTCAGGTCAGTTGTGCTGTTTTCATCACATTTGTCTTTTTCAATCTTTCTGAATGGGGCATTGTTAAAATCAATTCAAATAATCACTACATGTCAAAGATAAACCCTGTCAAGATATTTCAACCTAGTGGAAATTCCAGAATGTAAGTTTCTAGAGTACAGGATTAAGAAGGATATAAAACTCTTCCCAGAATTGACTTCATAAGTGTTTCCTGAAATCTATTATGCTAGGTGTCACTATTGAATAGGAATATGACAGGGGAGAACAAACAAACAAACTTTTGAGTAATGCTTCATTAACCCTTTTTTACTCCCCCTACCTGAGGGAAAATCATGGTGCTATTTGAAAGAGAAAAGCTAATCTCCAGATACTGTTACCCAGATATATGCATTATATGCATAATGTGAAAAGAAGAATAAGAACCTTACTTTTAGTAAACACTACAAGTTGTGTGACTTAAAACTAAAGGTAGGGCAGTCCTTTTACCTGCAGACATAAGTTAAGACTCCCTTGCATCATTACTTACAGGTTCTCTTTCCATTGATCTACTATAATGTCTCTCTGAGTATATCTAAACTTTGGCTATTTGGAGAATATAAGGAACGATTATTTTAAATGTAGAGTGGCTACGAGCTTTTCCCCAGGCTCTTCCATCCTATTGTCTACTTGGCTACTTTTCTTCTGCTGCTGCACCAACCTACAACCATGTGCCATCTGTCACTTTCTGCCTCAAACACGTGACGCCTACCAAGTATCTAAGTATCACTTTAGATCCAATTTTTCAGGTTAAAAGCAGTAAATTGCAGATGGCAAGTGCTTTTTTTTTTTTCTTGAGATTACTGAAAGCTGGGGTAATTTTGTCATGAGTCACATTAAAAAAAGTACAAGTGATGTTATTCAGCACCTACTCAACATGAATATGTGCAAAGAACAGCCATCTATCCAGTCATCCATTCAAAAAGGAGGATTTTGCTTCGCTTTAAGGTGAAGATTTGGGAGTGAGAGAATGTGTGTAGTTCATTGTGCCCTCTAAGCACAATCAAAAACTATGTATGAAGATGCAGGTGAAAAACAAAAACACTGATGGTACACATAAAATGTGCTTTTAATGGTAGGCACACCACACAGACTCACCAAGGAACCTGGGGTTAGAAAGAGCTAAAATTATTGCAATGAAAATCTCATTCACAGACTAGATAAAGAGTTTGCATGACAGTTTATATATATATATATATATATATATATTTACTTCAACTTTCTGAACTTAACACTTACAGATTCCACTGAACTATTAAAATAAAAAAAACTGAAAAATCTGTCATTATCTTGTTTATTTTGTGAAATGTGAAGGCCATTCTTAAAGTATCCTCAGCAGAGTAATAATGCAAAAAGGAATTAAAGACCGATGAAGAGAAACTCTGGGAAATGCTGGAAACCAAGAGTTCACCCAGGCTTCTCTTAGTTGGTTGTGAGAATTTTCTCCAAGTCATTTCACTCCATTGTGTCTCAGTAGGTTCCAACAAAATTGGAGTAGATAACATTTATGATTCCTGGCAATATTATATCTTATAATCTATCTCTTTTACAGGACTTGATTTTTATGCCTATGTTAGGTGACATTTGAAAGTTCTGTTAAACTCTACAACCTACTTAAAATTACCCAAGGAGTTCATCCTTGGAAAGAATCTATGCTCTCTATACCCACTGTAAATAAGATTGTGGCATAGGATTGATACAACTGTTAATTATGTTTTTAGTATCAAATCTGGACACTGATGAAGATAATCATCGCATGACCTAGAAAAAAAATGATAGCAGTAAAAATGGGTACTTAGGTGGGTAAGAATAAGAAACTTTTAATAAATAGTAACATTTTAAGCCAATGAACATTTCTTTTGATTGGTTTACATCAGTAAAAACCAAGATAAGTTAAATTCACCTTAAGTATTTGAGACTTACAAAGGAGATATACCCCAAATTTCTCACAGTGACTGATTCAGTAACCTTACTATCAGATGTGCAGGAATACAACTTTCAAAAAAATACTCTGAAGTGTTAATTAACAATAATTTCTGTGCTTTAAAATGTCTCACGGTACCTTATCACGTCTTTCTTATGTGATTTAAATTGTATATTGATTTTGACTGTGGGGAAGTGAAAAATAAAACTTCCTAGACAATGTAAATCCAAAAGAACATTTCCTCCAGCCATAAAAGAGGGCAATGTCCCAATTATGTATCTGAGTAAGTGAGGAATAAGGATCTTAGCACAGTGGACTCCTTTGTATTTTCACTTCAAACTTCTGTATTATCCTTCTCAACAAGGTACACCAAGTTCCTTTACCAGTCCAAAGGTTAGAATGGAAGGGGTGTCACTGATGTCAATTGAGTCTTTTTATCCACCTATTTCTATGGGCTCCAAAAAGGTTCAGAAGTGTTGCTGTAAGTAATGACAGGGCAGCTATTACAATCTAGATGGAAGTATTTTGAGTATAGTATCTTTTGAATCTTGCCATTTCATAACATGCCAATGTGAGTATTTGCTGGTTTGTTTTGTTGTTATTTTTGCTAATTGTACAAACACAAAAATGAGGCATAGTATTAGTTTTATGTTAGGAAAAATAAAAATAAAAAAACAAACAAACAAAAAAAAAAACCTTGGAATTCTTGAAACCTCAGCTTAGCCAAAAAGCAATCCATTGCATTTTGTCCATTTATTTTGTGGTTACCACAGTGTCTCAGATCAGCTGGTTTGATAATGCTCCACCCACTACTCAAGTCACAGTGCTTGATTATCACCTTGACAATATCCTTTGAGAAGACAAATATGATAGAAATTTGGTTTCAGTACTGAAAATATTTATATACACATTAACAATGCCATTATTTTTCCTTTCTTTTTTTGCCATTATTTATCTACCTCATTTTTATATCTTGATAATTAAGACTTAAAAGGCATTAATCATGCCCTCTCTCTGACCAGAGAAAGAACCTGTGTTCAGGCAAAAGGTAATGACAGTTAACAATGGCTTCAACAACAAGAGCAGATATCAGTTAATAGCAAAATAAGTGGAAAAATACCACAACTTTAGATGATCCCTACTAGGATTCCTAAGCAGGAACAATTTGCAAAGTAAGGTAATATTTTCTTTTTTATAAGATGTATTTAGTTATACATGCAGAACTGGGGTACAGGCTAGAAGTGCAGGAGTGATGAGAGGGTTCACCAGAGGCAGAGCAAGAAGCAGAACAGGCAGATCAACAAAGTACACTGCTGAGGGGAGCAGCAGGAGAGGTCTGCTGCACCATGTGGGTCACCTCCCTGTCTGGGGATCAAACTCAAGGTGAAACAGCTGTAGCTAGCTTCATAGTGCTGCACTTTAACTGAGCACCACCAAAGAGGGCCCAAGGTAATATTTTCTTATTACAGTAAGAGAGCTGTTAGTGGCACTGAGGCTGAGATATCCTGCCATAAAGGAAATGGACATGGGAATGAGATAACAATAAAAGAGCATGGGGTGATATGCTGCTGGGGTCACTGCTGCCAATTTTAAATGTAGACTTCACCTGTTCTGTGGATTTCTGCAATTCTGGAATGGTTTGTTTACTCTGGCTTCATGCACTCTTTTAGAACCATACTTCCTGACCTTCTTCACATAGTCTTGTTAATGAAATAGAGTCATGCTAAGGAATCTAAGTAAAACAATACTTAGGAAGCAAGGATGAAGGAAAGGAGAAAAGGAAGGAAGGTAGGGATGGAGGTCAATTACCAGTTTGAAAAAAGAAAACAAACCATAGTGTTCAATAAAAGGCTTATCGTTGTTACTACATTTTTGTTTCTCCTGCTTCCTGAAGTTAGATCCAGTTGTAAAATTTAATATTTCAATGGTACAGCAATGTCACAATGCCTATCTTCATTTCAGTGAGGTAGACAAGCAGCATACTTTCCAAAGCTTTTTAAAATAGTGAGGCTATTGAAGAAAAGGTGAAGAGTCAAGTTTCCAGAATCAGGATGTCTGATTTACTTACTAGCTAAGTGATCATGTGGAACTAATATATTCCTTGGAAGCCTTAATTTCCACAATTGTAAAATGAGCACTCATACTCATATGGCATACTCATATTTGTTTAAGGCTTTCGTGGGGGCACAACAGGTTAGGATGTAGCACTGCAAGCTAACGCAACTGCTTCAGTGGGAGTTCGATCCCCAGCCCTGGAAGTAGCCCACATGGCTCGGCAGACCTCTCCTGTCTGCCCGCTGCTCCCCTCAGCAGTGTCCTTCATTGATCTGCCTGTTCTGTTCCCGCTCTGTCACTGGTGAATGTCTTACCACCCCTGGACCTTTGGCCTGTACCCCAGTTCTGTTGCATAAATAAGTAAATCTTAAAAAAAAAAAAGAGTATGCTTAAGCATTTTCACTGGCATCAGGATAATAATTTAATAGTTTCTGAGGTTTTGTTTGTTTTTCAACCAACTGAAAAGGAGACAGTTTTGAGGCCACAGAGCCATGGAGCTTGGCCAGAGGAAGAGTTGATCACAAGCTTTGACCTTCTTCTGAGGGTGCAGGTTGTTGGCATGGCAATGCTTTTTAGGGTGTGGTGTGTGCAGCATGTGGGGCTAATCATCTTGCAGATGCTGCATGTCTGGAAAACTCCAGGAGGCATGACTGGGTGGCACCTCCACGCAGGCGCAGAACCAATGCAGGCGGACTCCTGAATGTGGTAGTAGTTAGACATGTCAGGCTCCTTCAGCTGTTACAGGCAAAGTCAGACACTGCAGGGCAGGAGGGTGCCCTCCTGTCTTGGATTCCAGCTTTAACATTCTCAGCGCTGTCACTGGGCTCAGCCTTCAGGGTGGTGGTTTTGTCATCATGGTCTTCACAGTGATCTGCATCTTGGTGTCTGTTGCCCACCCGCCTCGTGAACCACAGAGTTTATAGTTTTCATGGTTACTTGTTATTTACAGCAAAGATTTTGTCATAATAAAATAAACCCTATATCCTTTTAATGAAAAATCTAACAAAGGATTTTTATTTACAAAACTTAAAAGATAGAGGGTCTCAGAAATTTTGTCCTATTATTGAAAACATCCATAGATAAAGATAAAATCTTCATATTCGAAAATAGATGAATACTCCAACCTTTTTGGCTATTATGTTTGGTATATTTAAAGAGCTGAAGTCACAATGAAGAAAATACTAAATAAACAAAATCATACATACACAAAATTAATTTTCAATCCTCATACCCTCAGAGAAAACTTTACTAATAGGATTTTAAAATCTTTTAAAATCTTATTAATCTCTTTTCTTTCTTGCCTTACTTTTTTTTTTAATAGTAGGCCTTGATTTTTGGCAGGCTGCAACATAGAGCTAAAATGTAATATCATATTTTTTCTTATTGTTCTTATTTTTACCATTATATTTTATTTATGAAAAGTGATGCTCGCTTTCCACTTACCTTGGGGTTATATATTTTGCTTTTAAAATAAGTGCATTTATTTTTAAGTAAAAGAAGTCAACTTAGAGAAAGCTACTAAATAAATAAATAGTAAGGGTAATAAATGTATATGACAACAATGGGGAAGTATTCAAATGACATGTGCATAGAAAATGTTCCATGATCCTGCTTAATGGCTCATCTTTGAATGAGAATTCAAATCATATCCATTTCATGGGTTTTTTATAGACTATATTTTGTCTTATCATGTTGCTTAATATTTAATCAAAGGATACAGGAAAAATTCATAATATTTGAAAGCTAAATATATTTTGAGGTTTGCAAGAACCTTGTGATACAGCCCTCTATTCCAAAACACACAGCTTCAGATTGCTGTTCTCTAGTTTTAGGTGGATGTTCACCATACAGGAGTAAAGCTGTGGTGCCAAACGTGACACCAATTTTCTGTGATATCCAGGAATAAGTCCAGAACTTGACAATGAATAGGAAGTCACAGCCTTGTGAATGAAAGATAACCTGTTAGGTGGCCTCCTGATCTTTGCACACTCAGAAGAAACCCATAAGAGAATATGAAGGGAGAATGAAAACATGTCTAGAAATTTAACTTTCTGCAGGTTTTAGACTGACCTGCCTATAAGTCAAAGAAAGAAGACTCAGTTTTACAAAATTAAAGTCAAAGGAGTTTTAATGGCATATACTAAGTTGGTTTTGCCCACACAAAACTCATAACAATTAATTTAATGATAATGGATTCTATTGATGTTGTGTCTTATAATCTATACAGCCCTTTTGTGGCATTACCTCTTTGAATCATCAGAAGATCTCATGATGTAGGCAAGGCAGGTATGATGGCAATTTTACAGATGAGAAAATTGCAGGCTGGAGAGGTTAAATGAGGTCCTGAAAGGCCACGACCCATCTCCAAACACCTACAGTGGCCTGGCAGGAATCATAAATGTGTGAATAAGCTTGCCATGATAAAACAGGAAGCAAGGAGACCTAAAGTAAAGTGCAAAAGCAGATGACCCACCAGAAAACATGTATAATTTCAAATCCACTCAAACATGTTACTAAGAAGTACACTGTGTGGGGCAGACGTTGGGAAATCAAAATTCATTCCTGGTAGTCAACGGAGTTGGAGTTAGTCTCCTAACTTTATAAATTCCACTAAATACCTATTGGAAGCTTTTTCTGTTCCCTAAGTTCTTCCCTATGAATGTTTAGATTCCAGGGGGACCATACAAAGCAACACTACTAGATATGGTGATGTAGGCTGTGCTTTGCATGACTCTAGAAGAGCTATCACCTTCCAGATGAAGTCAGTTGAGTTGTATAGTGCAGGGTTGCCTTTCCATCACCCTGGCTTAGAGATATTGAAAATATAAAATAATCAAGCAAGGAAGTGGCTTCAGCGAGCCCTAAATGCTGGAGGAGTCAACTGGGAAAGATCAGACAGACAACTCTGTGCCAAGAAAAGATGTTAGGGAATTTAGCTATATGTTACTCTAAGATAGCCTCACAACCAAAGAATCAATGGGGAGCTAACCTGGGTTGAAATTTTCTTTGTGTTAATCTTTCAGTACAGTGATTGAGCTACTACAGTTGAAAGTTCCCAAGGCTAGGAACTCACTGACATATAGCTAAACATTTACACACATGATAGACTAATGGTAGAGCCAATGCCAGGTTAAGTGCTCCCTGCAGCTCCCTGGGGAATATTCGAATATTGTCCTGTCCCACTCCTCCTCCTCTTCAGCTGTCCTCCCCCTTCTCCTCCTCTTCATCATCATCATCACTGAATAGATTATCTTTAAGTCTTCTGCTTTCAAGTAGACTCACTTCCTTACACACATATATAATCATATTTCTAAATCTGCCACCTACCTTTCTTCAAATAAAGGTAGGCAATCTAACTTGGATTGCCCCCCAAAAAAATCATTTTACAAGGATGGAGAAATATTTTGCAAATGGTTGTACTAAATAGCTTTAGTTTGACTCTGAGGTTAGAATGTGATAAGCCTGGCAAATGAAAACTGTGCTTGGGAACTCATTCTCTATCTCTATTTCCCAAATCAGGAAAGTTTCATATCACAATGTTAACCAGTTGTCTTGCTCAACTGCATTGTTTTGTGAACCCTTCAGTCTTAAGTCTGGTGTGACATGGGACAATGGGAAAGGCTTAAGAGAGATCAAGAAGAACATGTAAACCGACAGGCTAATTTCAGTGTCCTCTACCCTTCGTCACATATAACATTCATATTGCACTTTCTATGTAAAATTTCCTGGCATTGTCTCTTACCCACATACTTGAAGTTATATGGGAGTCTATATTTGAATGATGGTGAGTAGTAGGGACATTAGATATGGTAACTCTAAGCTGATTCAAAACAAAGTCACATTGATGAAGTCCAAGTTGGTTTGGTTACCAAATAAAGAATGTGAAATTCAGATTTTAACAGTACACATAACAAGATAATGAGATCCAAGATCATTATCAGAACAGCTGTTGCTGTTCTCCAGCTAGTTGACTACAAATAAAGTTTAAAAGCATCCTATTAGAGTGTTTAGTACCGTAGATGACCACTTGCTGAAAGAAAGAACAGTGAAGAAAATCCCTGTTTAAAGAAGCAAGTGGCTCCTAGTTGAAATAAGACCCAGATGCACACTATGGAAACATCATAGTGGCTAAAGAAAAAATGTTGAGACTGAAATATGCTTAATTATTAATACTTGCGTCGAGAAAATAGAAGTAACTTGTATATTGTTCTTTATTTTCCATATTTAAAAATATATAATGAGAACATTTCACTTTTATAATCTGAAAACATGATATTTTTGGAAAGAAAAAAAGCATGCTGGCTTCCTAATGTTGCAAATTAGAAAAGGAATGTGGCATAAATTCACTAACACAGTGGCGGGATTTAATGCTGAATCTGAGCTAGTTTTCTCAATCACCAAGAAGTTGCTGACATATCATGGTGGCTGAATCTACCTTGAAGAACCTTATAAATTGGTGAGATTCCCATATCTCTGAGGCCAACTTCGCTGACACCCTGCCTTCTCAAGCCTCAATTGAGCTGGCACTGTGTATAAGACCTTCTTTTGCTCAGCTACTTTACTGATGCACCTGACTCCCAGAACGCAGCGACTCCACTCAACTGGAGATAACAGCTCAGATAGGGCTCACCTGCAGCCGCTCTGGTGGGTAGATGGGCTTCTAAGCACTTCATGTGGCACAGTTCTGCCACTGAGTCAGCGATACTCCCTGTCATACTTGTGGTTTCCACAACTGGTGATTTAACCCCAAGGATGAGACTCATTTTTGCTCTGGGACTTGACACATGATCCCAAGGACATCCCCTAGGCAATAATGGATAGAGATAGGGCAGGAAGTATGATGAATAGGTGTACAATAGGAACCTGGAGTCTCTGAAAAGCTCTCAGCTTTACAAGACGTAACCTAAAGGTCTGCCTCACTCACAAGAGGCAAATGGCACCACTTAGAGTAATCAGCCTTAATAGTGTGTCACTTCAGTCATGGATCTATCAGACACTAACATTGATCAATCAAGTCTCTGCTCCTGCCTGTTTCATAAAAAAATTATTAAATAAATGCATAGCTTCCATTCATTAACATCAAAACTTAAAATTCTTTCTTAATGTAATCACACAGTTAAACCAGGACTCTCAAAGGAATATTCTCCTTTTCATGGAGACAGGTAACCGCTCAAAAACTAGTTTGTCTTGTCTTCCATGAAGGGCCACTTTCGCCTGTGTCACAGGAATCTGGGGCGGCTCTGTTGACAGACTGGCTCAGCCAGAGGCTGCCACATGGCTTCTGCCTTCATTCAAATAATCAGAGTTACAAATTAGTTTGATGGTTGAATAAAATTTTAAATTGTATAACTGATTTAGTTTGTCTCATTGGAGCTTATCCTGCTTTTGTATTCAAAGAGGCTATAATTACCTTTATTTTTTTTTCTTTTTTGCCTAATTGGGTTAATGGCATCTGCAGAGAATCAGCAGTCTTTATTTTTAGCTCATGTGGTAGTTCTCCTGGGGGGTGGCTCAGTCTCCTCAGTGGCCAGGTCAGATGGCAACCCCACATGGAAGGTGGAGAATGAGACTAAAACTGAAAGTGTGAAGTGGTGGCTTTGATTATAATGCAAGGAGCCCAGCTCCTTCCTCTGCATGTCTTTCTGTTTGGGAACATGTCCAAGAATCAGCTGGGGACGGCAGTCACATCTTCTCTCACCCTCACTCACCCACTGAGAAAAGAGGCTTAGGAGAAGCACTGAGAGCTGCTGCCAGCCTGCACTGCCTGCACCCTCCACACACACTTTTCCGTGCGTAGCTGAGGTGGTAGGAGAAGTGGGGAGCGGGGTGGAAGCAGAGAAAGCTACTGGCAAGCATCAAAGTGAAAAATGCATCATTTTTTTTTAAGATTTATTTATTCATATAGAACTGGGGTACAGGCCAGAGATGCGGAGGGTGAGAGGAGTCACAGAGACAGAGTGGGGAGCAGAACAGGAAGATCGACAAAGTACACTGCTGAGGGGAGCAGCGGGCGGGTCAGGAGAGGTCTGCCACGCCATGTGGACTCCTCCGGGGTAGGCGGGAATCGAACTCATTGCGGAAGTGGCTTAAGCTTCTCAGTGCAGTGCTTTAACCCGCTGCGCCACCAGGGAGGGCCGAAAAATGCATCATTTTTATTCTTTGTTCCCTTTAATGAGTTGGGACTGACCTTGCTGAATAACAGAACCAATCTGCACTCCGTGTTTTCTCAGGCCTGCTTCTTCTCCCCTTCTATTAGCCATTGCATGAAGACATTCTTTTTCCCCTATCCAGGATGTAAATACCAGGACCAGCTGGGGAGTGGTGACACCACTTCAGGGGGTGCAGATGGGACTTGAGCTTTGAAGTTTGCTGCACTCTCTGAACCCCAGCTTGACCCTTCATAAAGTTTCTTGCTGATTCATCTGCTGCTGATCTCCCAAGGTTTTATGAGACTCACATGTAGTGATTCTTAAACACTTGTAAATGTATACTGCATGATCATCAAATATACAAGTGAGGTTTTCATCTGCTAATTCGTTCAAGGCAGGGAAGGTACAGAGCAGGCAGAAGGGGGCTGAAAAGGAGTTTAGGGGTCCCCATGTTCCACTTTTAAGGTAAGGATTTCTGCTCTCACTAGCAAAGCTGAGGTGGCATCTGCATAGCAAAGGGACCTCCCTCCCTGCACCCATCCCTTGTCACATCAAAAAGGATGACTCTACCTTTCCTCTCAAGACTATGTAACATTTCTAATACAATACAATAAGCTCCTGCTTCAGGAGATGCTGGACCACTTTGGAGAGATTTCCTCCTTCAATTCTTTTTGACAGGTATCACCAACTAGATGATAAAAGAAGAAAGACTTTACTAGAACCCCCATCCCCTCAGCTAAACCTGGATAACTTTAAACAGGGTGTTGTGAAAATGAGGCTCTCCCATCACCCCACCTTCTCAGTGTCAGCTTCTGTAGCCCTAAGACCACAATCTATACCCCTCCCAAGCCATGGCAGTCACTAGACTATTAAGATATTCCACATCTGTCATCGGAAAGGCTGCTACTGAGAACAAATTTGCAAAGAAAGTACAGAGATATTCAGCAAACAAGGGAATCTTCACAGAAAGCAGCAGCAGCATCTAACTTCAGTGCTGCTGGCTTTGGAGCACAGTAATCAGTGTGGGGTTTCAGGGAAGGGAGAAAAAACTACCAGTGGGAACAGGAAAAATTAGTCAGGGCTCCCGAAGCTGCACCCATCTGTGTAGGCCACTTGGACGTTTTTGCATTTAAATCTGGCTTTTGCTAACACATTGGTCCTCTCCTAGCTCACTCCCTCTCCCCCTCATACGTTTTTTTCTGCTGTTTCCCCTCCCACATAATGGAAGAGACTCCGCTCTTAATTAGAGTTTCACACCCATCACCAAAGGTTAATTGCTCAGTTGTCTCTGCTCCCCTCAGTCTCTGGCAGTCGCTGGGGCTCACTGGTGTTCAACTTATAGCTGTGTTCAGTTAAGTGTGTTAGGAGGAAACCTCCTTTGGTGTTCCCTCAGGGATGGGGGTGGGGAGTGGGGGGGAGAAGGGCTGTCTTTCTTTTTTCTACTGCAAATTCCCTTCTCTATGTTTCCTGGCATCCAGATGAGCTTCCTGGGTCAAACAATCCTCTTTCTTGAGGCTTTGCCCAGGAAGATAGCCTCAGTGTTGCTGATTTGACATTTTCTTTGCAGGATTAGATGGCAGCCTCCGTTTGCCTGGGCTAATGGTTCTGCTACCTATTCAAGGTTTGCAGGGAGCACCCCCTTTTCTTTTTCCCTCTCTCCCAGATCTTCAAAGTGTACCCTGCAAAGCCTTCCCATTCCCATAATTATCACCACCTCAGAATCCACTCCTGTCAACCATACACTCCAGAAAAGTGAAGCTCTTTCCTTTTTATGTTACCAAATTAGATATACTAACTCTATTAGAAGGAAATTAAATTAAATTAAAAGCAAATGTCCATTCCCATGGATTTCTGTCAATTTGGATTTTTCATTTTGCTCCCAACAAATAGAATAACCTCTCCTTCCCTACATACATCAATATCCAAAACATTCTTGAAAAACCATGTCAATCGTTATATGTTGTTGTCTGGCTACCTAGACTTATACTTTTCTATAGTGACTCACAGCACAGTCTCTGTGGCTCAAAGGTCTGAGTTTGAATTTTGAATATATCACTTCTTAGCCATGAGACATAAGAAAGCTATTTGATAGCTCTGAGTTACCATTTCCTAATCAGCAAAAATTGAGAGTAATGCACATTATGAACTTATGAGAATTAAGTGAAATAATGTACCTAAAATAATTGCCATGGTAAAAACTCAACAAATGTTAAATGTTGTGGCTGTTCCTGTCTCATTTATAGTGCTTAGCTTAATGACCAGACACAAAGCAAAACTGAATAATTGCTGTTTGTTTGAACAGAGAGAGAATCATTTCCAGAATTATGACCTGATAAATTCCCAACTCTTTTCAATCCAACAGAGAACAGCTTTAGGACAAGGGAAGAATCTAAGTGCCCAAACCCAGGGGATTAGATAGGAAGGTGTGGTCTGTCCTCACCAGCAGTACTGTTCAGCCAAAAGATTGATGCATTTAAAGGATTGATGCCATTTAAAGCAAAATGGAGGGAGCTCAAGGAAGTTATGTGCAGTAAAGCAAGTCAGCTGTCAAAGACAAACATTGGAAGTTCACACTGCAGATGATTCACAAAGCCAAAGACTTATAATTTCTATAATTTCTATAAGTGGACACTGACAAATGTAATAACGTTTTGGTGCTTAAGAGGAAAGGTAGAGGATACTAAGATCAAAGGCTGTCAGGGATGGTGGTGGGAAAATTAAAAAGAGAGCCCTCCCTGTTGGCACAACAGGTTAGGATGCAGCACTGCAAGACAGCCACAGCCATCTCAGTGCTGGTTCATTCCCCTGTCCAGCCCCAGAGGTGATCCACATGACACAGCAGACCTCTCCTGTCTCTCCTTTCTCCCTGCTGCTCCCCTCAGCAGTGTACTTCATCGATCTGCCTATTCTGCTCCCCACTCTGTTTCTGGTGAATCCTCTCACCACCCCTTCACCTCTGGCCTGTACTGGAGTTCTTTATGCATAAGTAAATAAATCTTTCAAAGAAAGAAACAATTACCGTTAAGCTAAGGGTGAAGATTACCCAGGTGTTTAGGTCAACCTTTAAAAAAAAAAAAAAAAGAATGTTATGCATTCAAAGATAATAAAGTTGTAGAAAGATATTTGATTATGTACAATGTACTTTATTTTGCAAAACTATGAATTATTGTTTAGATTCATGAATATACATTTAAATGTTAATAAGAAATTTCCTTGCATGGTAAGATTATTCTTTCCACATTGTGGAGTAATTTTTTTAAGCAAAACTATCTTCATGGAATCTAGAGTATCTGATATGCTGCTTATAGGTGATGGCCAAAAATGGCTCTTGTAGACAAACCTTCTGATTCATGTGTGCATAACTGATGTGTAAGTGTTACAAAGCAAAACCAGAAAAAGAGAAAAATTCTCTATAAAATGGGATTACACCACCAAGATCTGCTGCATGGATCTGAATAGGTAATGTCAAGGAAACTTTGTAAAGACTGTGTTCTGGAAATATGAACCCACACATCAGAGAAAAGCCATTAGCAGCACTTGGAAATCACATGTGATTTGTAAGATTTGTGTAAGGCAACTTCTCAAAAGAATGTGAGTTTTGGAATCACAGATACAATTTGTGCCTCTATCCTTCATTAGTTGTATGAATTTAAGCCAAGTTAAGTAACTACTCTAGCTTCTCTTTCCTCATTTGTAACAACTGGGGAAAAGCTCACTAAAACTAGTGATAACTAGGTCCAAGGTGGTATAAATTTTAGTTAACCCTTGCCCTCCAGGCATGTGATACCAAAAGATACTTTGGGACTGATGACAAACCAAATAATACTTATTAATACTTAACTGCAACATAATAAATATGCAAGTGAAAAGATGATGTGGTCTCTGACAAAACAGTTCTAGTTATTGCAAGGAACACTGAGGAATTAATTGAGGGTTGCCACAGGACAAAGAACCATAGACCAACTGCCTATGAAAATAAAGATACAACATCTTCCTTGTGAAGAAGACCTGCCTGAGTATTTCTATAATCATTTAAAGCTTATTACAAAAATGATTTAGCATGCAAATATGTCCCTGCAGGTTTTAAAAAGTCCATTAAAAACTTCACAACATTATGTAGGAATTACATCATTCATAACATTCTGTCACCCAAGGGGGTGAAAAATAACACCTGTACTATTTCATCTGTTCTGAGTATCAGTATGAGCTAAGGTTATAAAACTAAACTGGATGTGAATTTTCATTTCTGATGCTGAGGTTAGGCCTGAGGTCTGTTGATAAAAAGTTTTAAGACAGAAAGGAACAAAAAAACAGTTATTTTTAAATGACCTAAGGGAAATTTTGGAAAAAGATCGAAAGATACAATTGTAGTTATGCCCTTTACCCAAATAACCACATATGAATCAAGACTTCATATAGATGAAGGCACATGACTGCCTTATGTATCTCAATGACTGTACTGAATGTGCACAAAAGACTCAAGAGAACACTAAAATCATGCCCCTTGATGAGTAGACAGGGCTTTCGATTTAAATGATTCATCTAAAAAGAGTCTCCCACACAGGAAACTGCATTAGACTTAATTCATTTACCTAAAAAGGATAAAGGGTTGACTCAAGCCAAGGAGAATTCAAACATCAGTTCTCTAGGCTTTATGATAGAAATTTCTAATAACCTAATTTTTAGATCATAAGTCATTAACTCTTGTTAAGATGCTCAAATAATAAGAAATGATGGAGAGGCAAAGAGAATAGAGAGGGGAAGGAAAGGAGGGAGGAAGGGAGGAAAAAGGGAAAAAAGAAGCAAGAAAATGAACCACCATAATAATAACATTTTCTTAACTCAGGAAAGAAAGTGAAGTCATTAAAACTACACGGGTCAAAAAAAAAAAAAAAATGTATGCTTCCAAGACTGACTCAAAGGGAGAAAATTTGGGTAACAGCATTGTTGACGTCAATCTTAATAATGCCTTTACTGATTAATGCAACACCTCACCTCACAACTTTCCTTGTATAACAGGAGTTACCTGTATGGCAAGAGTGATAATTGAGAGCAACATGGAGATGGAGAATATACTGACAACCAATTTATTTTTGATAAGGCTTCAAAAACTTCTGACATGACTTAAGTCCCAGGTTGTTTTTAACTTAAACATGAATGTTTGCCCCTTGTTCATTCCACTCTTGGAGTGCTAGATAGGAGGTTCCTCCCATCAAAGCATTCCAAAACCCTAAAAACCTTAGTAAAATAAACTCTTCTGTGGACAAGGAAGTTTACAAATGTGTGACTTAGGCTTAGAATTATTCATTTAGGGAATTGCTGAAATGAAAAGGGCAGGACTAATTTAATGTCATTTCAGTGTTGGCCAAACATAGTTTCAAGGCTAGATTTGCCCAAATAGGAGCTGGTTTGTAATTTCTGCAGGAGAAGAAATTACCCAGTAATTACCCAGTTTTGCCCCGTAAAAGGATGAGTGTTTCACAAGGTAGGGGTCTTCTGATGTCCCTATAAATGATGAGGAAGCATTTTTACTGCTGCAAGCATTGAAGTTCTTTTTCCATTAACACTTAGACTTTATGAGCTCAAATTCATTTTCTTTGAACATAGAAAACACAACACACACACAAATGTGATACTGAAGCCAATAGTAGAAAAATGAAAAATATCTGTTTATTCTCTGCCTGTAGGGAGATACACTTCAACAGAAACACAGAACTGCTGGTAGAAATATCTGCATGGTTTCCTACACCTGTATCTCTCTAACACAAACAATCACATATGGAGAAAGAAATACTGCTTTTGGAAATATAATTAAAAAAAAACAACTTTATCTAATAGCTAAAATGGAATGAAATCTTTCTATAAAAAGTGAACAAGATCTTGAGGCTTCTTTTCTTAAAGCAATCCGCCAGCTGATATTTATTATAAAATATAGACAAAAGTCTACCTTCCATCAAGGGGAGGAGAATGAATTGTTTTCCTATAATGGTGTTTTCTTTTCAATCAATTTCCCTTCAAGCTTGATTTAAGAAGGTACCATGTCAGAGCTTTAGTCTGGTGGATGAAATCTGGGACAATTTCCTATCAAAGGTGAAAATTATGAAAGGTAAACCCACCGAGTTCAATCTATACCCTACAATGACCTTCCTACTACTCACTCCTCATTCATTCATTCACTCACTCCTCACTCACTCACTCGCTTATTCACTCACTCACTCATTTTTCACTCTTGTCAACCAGAAGTATTTGTAGCCTTGGGAAAAATTCACTGGAGCCAAAGTGAAAGGATGAGGTAAACCAAAGAATTGGAACAGAAACAAAAAATAACCTCAGCATTTTTTTTTCTGATTGTCATATGTAAATTTAAATTCAAATCAATTCATCAAAATGTGCAGAATTCTGCTTCATGTCAGATACCAAAGTTCTGGATACTTACAAGATGAGTGACTGTCTTTGCCCTCAAGGAACTCACAGTCTAGTAAAAGAAAATGATTAAATACAGTGTAAGGATTATTATAATTACTTCTATATGAAAATACAAGTATCTACTGGAACAAATATGGCAAATGAATACAAAATATTCTTATCACTAATCTAATCTTGATTGAAAACAGGGGTTTAATACTTCTCTAGCTTAGTTATAGCAACAACTCTCCACTCATCTACCTAAGCTAGTTTTCTGTCTAATATTTTTTCTACTGCTAAACCCTACTGAATACATCCCCAGCATCTTCTGACATTTGTTCCCTCTTTCCTGCTTCCACAGTCACTGTCAAGCCTCAGTCTTTACCATTTCCCTCTGGGAATTCTGCAATAGTCTGACTGCAGAAACAGTCATGGCCATTGTTCCATCATACAGTTGCAAGGGTTACCTTTCCAAAAGTACAAAACTGGTCATGACACAGGTGTTCCTAAAAATATCTACTACAGGTCAGATGCCAACACACCATCAACAAACTCCTTCATCTCACACACATGGAACTTTATAGTTGGGCAAAAACATACTTTGTCAGTTAAACCATCCTGGATCATTCATTGTTTCTTGTTCATTTATAATTCTGTTCAAATGTCTCTATCGGTCTGAACATAGCCATGTTGGCAATGCCCTTCTCTCTGCCCTTTTCCTCTAGACAAAGTCTATCCATCAGGTAAGATCTAATTTAAATGGTATTCCTATTCTGGAGAATCCTTGAACCCAGGAAATTTTTTTCTTCTTCTCTATCTGTGCTCACATAGTGCTTTATATTTTATCATGTGCTGTTATAATTCAATTGTTGAGGTTCTCAATAAATGATGATGAAAGTTAAGTCAAGGGCAACTGATTTGTTTATAGAACAGTCATAAGATTACACTAAAAGGAATATACTGAATCTACTCAACAGTTTGAGACCATCAATCAAGATTATTCAACCCATACTTTGACTCTGAATTCAGATAAAATGCATTTAAACTTATTAGACTAGTACATGACCTGTAAGACAAAGCATGGGTTTAAAATCAGGGAGAAAATATAAGAGAGAACTGGAATCCTCTTTTTTTTTCCTTAAATTTTATTTATTTCTTTACTTGTTTTATTAAGGAAACAATGTTTTTACAATGATGTTTGTGATTCTCCCTTATTTTCATGGGAGAATTTCAGGAAAAAAACCTCACGATTTCAAAAAATATGTTGTATAAAAACAAGCACTGCCTAAGCAATGGGTATTCTTAGTTCAAATGAAGATCACTAATGCAGAAACCTGATATAAGTCAAGTAAGTGCCTAACCATCCTTAATCTCAGTTTTCTTGTAATAAAGTAGGTATTAAATTATTTGTCCTAAAAACATAAAGAGGATGTAGGAAGGATCAAAGTGTAATAACTACAGTTGCTAACGTTTATTGAGTTTTCACAAGAAACCAGACACAGTTTTAAGTGTAGCCCATAAATAATCTCATTTATTAGTGACATGATGGAGTTGGCAACAGCCTGATGGAAACAGGGCACAATTATTGACAGAAGAATAAGAGAGAAAAACAAAGATTCTTGGATAAAGTGGGTCCCATCTACTTCTAAATCAATATCAAGAGCTTGGCTTTTCTCGCTCCTGCGGTGGTTGCAAGATTCCACCATTGGGATGAGTTTTGTTGCAGCCTCATTTATTATTTAGCCCCAGTGCTGAGGAAGGACTGTCCGATATGGCAAGCATCAATAAAAAGGGCAAACATGCCTGCTACATTTGTGGGAAAGTGTGTTTGTACATCTTACACAATGATTATTTTTTCTTCTACTACTCAATATATCTCTTAGTTTGATGGGCTTATTATTCCAGGCATGCACACTATATGTACATATATAAATGACATGCATATGTGTATATGTAAACATACACATTATAAAATATAAAAAACTTTGTGTGTTTTTTTTTGTGTTGTATCGGTGGGTTTATGTTTTTATTCAGAACATAATATGAACACACACCTATTGAAATGGTAAATACCAAGGACAAGCTAAGTATTATTAGTAACAACATGGTTTTAGTTACAAAATGAGTTGCCCAAGAGGAGTTAAAGGACAGAAAATTAAACATTAACTTTTTTATATCCTCATGCCTTTTCCATAGATAAAGCTCCTTTTGTGTAGCACTGTTCTTTATTGCACTTATTTTTTGACAATAGACCAATAATAAAGATCACTTAACTTCACTCACACACACATACAAGCACACACACAGATGTTATAAAAACATTTGCGACACGGCAGTCTTATGTCTAAAGAGAATCATTATCCACTTACACAAAAGAGTTATAATGGGAGTGACCCAACATTAAAAGTGTTCATTATGGCCACAACTATTCTCTCCACAGTGGAGAATATTCTTGCTTGGTAGGGAGACAAATAGCAAACATCTACACTGGCTCACAAAAAAATAAAGGAAGGGTCATTGTCTCTAACTCGTTCAAACTTGTACCTCAAACATATATAGGACAGTGTATTAAAAACTCAAACTAGCTCAAATCAAGATTGTCAGTTAAAACAAGCACCAAATGTCCACCCCAGGATCTAGCATTAATTTTTAATTCTGTGAGATATAAACAATGCAAAAATTATTTTCCCTAGCATTTTTATGGCCTGTTCCCCCTGTCTCCAATCGAAGGAGTGTGAAGAGTTAAAAACTAATAGATAACAGAACAAATGGATTTGGTTTGAATGACAATTTTACTGTTTTTTTCAGGATGACACAAATATAGTTTCTGAATATGAACAAAGGAGTTTCTGTTCATATCATCTCCTGTGCTTCCATAGGGAGAGAGAGAGAGAGAGAGAGAGAGAGAGAGAGAGAGGGAGGGAGAGGGAGAGAGAGAAAGAGAATATTTCCAAGAAAGTCTTTGAGTATGCAGCAATGACAGAATTTAATGTTAAAGGTAAAGTTTAATGATTGTAATATTGATTTCTTGGTCAATCAGATTTTATAAAAATTTTTCAGGACATTTAGCTTCCATTACTGGAAATTCTTGGAAATTTACTCATCAATAGAGAACTTTCAAAAATAGCATACATTTTGTTATTTTCTGAAATAGCAGTAAAGATACATATAGCAGTGAGGGACCTGTAGCAGCACACCAGACATTTCTAGATGTTCATTTTATACTTGTGACTTTACAGGATAGGTGTAACATTATAAATGCATGCTTTAATACTCAGGATGGCATGAGAATAACGTTTTGTTTATAAATTTAATTGCTACAAGTGAAATATGTCAAGTCCCCATCTGGAATAAGAGTGGAATTATTCATTATTAGGTCTCTTCCTTTTCTCACGACAGAATAGCAAATGCTACCAAGTGACAGCTCAGATGCAAACAGGTGGATTTCGACACAGGTCTCTATTGACTTCCTGATTGACAAAGGAAACTCTAGAAGTGTGTGTGACCCAACAATACTTACTCCAAGATGGCCTAATAATATGTAGTCTTCCACTTTTGAAAGTTACTAGATGACTCCACGCTTGGAGAACTGCACCAGTCACATCTGTACCACTCACATTAGATCCATAAGCAAAGGTTATTGGACAGTTATCTTTACAAAGTCCAATGTTCACATTTTAATTCTGTCATTACTTACTCAAAGGTACAATTCAGGTAGCACTGGCAAAGTCATTGGCAAAGTAAGGAAGAATTATGCAATTGTAAGGTGAGAAGAACTTTGAGGAGATAGATGATCTACCTACCTACATTTGCTAATAAGTCATCCCTCAAAATCCTTAGGCTTTTCTTGTGGAAATTCAACCCCCAGATGGTCTTGCTTAACTTCACCTGCTTTGGGGTAAGTTCCAGGGCTATCTTAACTCATGCCAACTTTTGTTGAAGGAAAGAAATAGGCAGTATTTCAAACTGAGGTTGCTGTTCTGCAATATTAATTTTGCTTCATTTGTCAGACCATTTTAATACATCTAGAACTATTTTTGTCCTCATGTTTCAGACAAGTTCTAATTTTAATCATTACCTTCTGCCTCCTCAAGTTCCCTAATGATTTTAGCAAGATATACAGAGGTTAGTTTTCTGTCCAACACTCCAATAATTGGCAACTTTGGTTGAGTTCTTGGTCCTATAAATCCCAATTAGACAATGAGCTTAGTATTTATCCCACAACCTCTCAGACTTCTGTCATACCTTGGCCTTCCTGAATCACTCTACCTCACAGCACCTATTTTCAATGATCCTAGTGCCTTCTGGAACACAGAAATCAGAAAAAGAACACAGAAAAAGATGAAATACATATAAGCTTTGTCCCTAGCTCTATGTTTTATTCAGAGAACACTTTGAATTTAAAAGAATATTATTAAGAGAATCATTTATTAGTATTTTTATAGATTTTTTTTCAAAGTGTCTGCTTAAAATGCATTTTTGCTTCTGAAAAAGGCTTCTTGTGTTTTCTACAGAACAATCCAGGGAACAGTCTCCTGGTGTAAGATGTGATATGGAAATAGGCTGGTCTCCTCCAATGGCAATGAAATGCCCAAGAGGACTTCTCAGGGAAAAGATCTCATGGTGACTTCCTGATCAAATCTTTGAGAAATTTTGGGTATCACTCATCCTGTCTTATGCCCATATAAATTTAGTGTTTTTGCCATCTCATATATATCTGGCAAGACCACTATGACTCTCTCTAAGAAAAGGGTTCATGAATAAATATCTTATAAAGTGTTTGTAGAAGAGCAGGGAAAAATAAATATGAAAGCAGTGTGCTAAAACTGTAAAGTACTAGAGAAATCTGAATTATTCTATTAGAACCAGTTTATGTAACTCTAAATTTGTTATTACTCACTCTTCACAAGTGGCTGACTTTAATATTAGTTGGAGTGTTCTATATGCATTGTTCAAATTTCTAGACATTTGTGTTATGTCTCAGGTGGAGAGTATGAGTATGTGCGTTGCTTTTTATAATGGATTCACAGAAATATGCTAGCGTTCCAGAGCCAGAATGAAGCGGCACTAGCTGTTTCAACAGTACACAGTTACTCCAGTGACAAGCAAATTATCTGCAGGAACAGAATGCTTTCCTGTCACCTTCTTCCAGAGAAAGTCCAAAATATTACAGAAAAAAAGCAGATGGAGAGAAGCTGGGGCCTAACTGAAGACCCACCTATTAAAGAAAGTTGCAGTGTGAGAACTTGAGAGTGAGTGTCCTCTCTTCAACCAGACAGCATGCAGAAAAAGCATATAGAAATAAAAGAAACTCATAGAAGAAAAGAACAGAAAACCTAAGGAACTCACCTGGGAAACTCACTGCATACCACTAAAAGGGGGACCCCACACACCAACTTCATCTCCTAAAACTACATAAGTTTCTTTTTATTTCTTACTTCACTGAGAAAATATTTGCACCCATTCATGGAACTTATAGTCATCAGCATCTTGGAGGTTAATGCAGGCTAGTGGGTGGTAATGAGCACACAGACCTGTTCAAGTTTTCAGCCCCACTTATTTTTTTTTTTTAAGATTTATTCATTTATGCATACAGAACTAGGTTACAGGCCAGAGGTGCAGGGGTGGTGAGAGGCTTCACCAGAGACAGAGTGGGGAGCAGAATAGGCTGACTGATGAAGTACACTGTTGAAGGGAGCAGCGGGCGGGTCAGGGGAGGTCTGCAGCACCATGTGGGTCACCTCCCTGGCAGGGATCACTCATGCTGAAGTGACTTTAGCTTCTTAGTGCTGTGATTTAACCTCCTGCATCACCAGGAAGGGCCCTCAGACCCACCTTTTTGATGGATCTTGTGATCTCAAAGATCTTTTCCACACCCCAATCCCTGGCATTTTACAACAGTGTCAGAGACTAAGCTTAGGAAGTGGGATTCCCTAGCCACATTTTAATCATTTTAGCTTATGTTTTACAGTGTTTGTTTTCGCCTTTATATCCTTAAGAATCCTTTTGTCCAACATCAGGTTGTAAACATGAAATATGAAATATATTACATTGTGTTTGTCAATGTCATTTCCAGAAAGGTATGGGGGGCGGGGGGTGAGAAGCAGGGAAGTAATCCTGTCGTAATCTTGCCACCTAAGGCAGTGGACTACCCTAGGGAACATACTATTGACTCTTAAGTTTGTATTTATGAAACTTATTTTTCTTCTCATCCGCTTTATCAGGTCTCCTTGATGCTATAGGCTCCTTGGCCACACTGTAAACGCAGCACTTTCCATTCAGCAGTTGAAACAACTGTGAACATAATATATTTATTTGCGATTCATTGGGCCCTGTTCTCCAAATCTTATTATCTTTTAATCCATTCAGCTCCTTCTAATGGATTTCCCCTTCTTACATGTAAATTACCACAGGAAACCCAGGAGTCTGAAGAAGAAACCCTAAAACTTACTACTTTTGAGTATTTTTAAAGTTGGTCATTAAAGGGGGTAGAGAAGGAAACAGAAGACCACAGATGATTTCTGTAAAAAACAATGCAAGTGTGGTCCCATACCTTGACCTTGATCTATGTTTGGTCAAGGTTTCTAGGAAAGACAAATGCAGCATGGGCCAGAGAGGACCAACACATGTGTCTCAGGACTAGGGGACACTTTGGACCTTTAGGGGTGTCACAGAAGCCACAACCTGTAATAGGATGGTAGCTAGGAAAAGGGAAAGTTCAAGGTTCCCTGCTCCACCTAGAGTTGAGGAGAGGAAAGCAGAGAAGAGAAGGAAGCTGAAGAGAAAGAAGAAGCAGGATGGAGAGCCAGAAGGAGACTTGAGGAAGCCACGTGGAGAGAGACATTGAAGAAACCGTGCTTGTTCCTTGGCCCTGGACCAGTTGAAAGACATTTGGGTGAGAGACCCGTGGAGAGGTTCACAATGGCAATGTGTATATTGATTTTGATTTTGCTCTTTTCCTCCCAGACTTGTCTGGCCATTTACATGGGTCCCACCCAGAAAGTGCTTTAGCCTTGTGTCAGACTTTCAGGTCGTGCTTTGGAACAATCCCTTTGGGTGGACTTTTGACCACGAGGGGATGGGTGACTTCAGGTGTTTGATTTAGAAATTATATTCTTTGTCTTCTGTATTTCATACTCATTGTATTCAAGTTTCTTTTCATTAAAGTCTTACATTATTTTTCTTGATGCGGCGGATGGCAGAACCTATTTAGAACAGGCAGGTTTAGGGGCTTAGGGGTGCCCCTTCTCCCTGCCCTGTAACAAGCCTCCTTTAATTTTTATTTTGTAATGGATCTTATTCATCCTTAAATTTTGTAACTCTGGAAATCAAGCCCATTTGTTTGAAATAAAGATTCTTATCCTACTTTCAGCTAGGATTTCAACTCTTGCGAGGAAAAAATAGACAATTAGATACTATATGATAAAGAGAGTAAGAAGGAACAGGAGGAGGTGGATACTGGGTGCTGGGCAGCTATAAGAAGACAGAATAGTATAGCTCTAGCTTCTAGTATGGTTCTGGTATGATATCGAGGCTGGGCCAATGATGAGCTGTGTGATTTTGAGGAACAGTCTTGCCAAATGTGAACTTGTTTTCTTATTCACAAATACCTACCTCCTCGGGAATAAACAGAGTAACATATGTATGGCATCTTTACAATTACATTATTTCTGCAAATAATGACTAAGGTTTATTGAAATCTTGCATTTAATGATTACTCATTTGGGTTAATTAAAAAGCAGAACCACCAATTGTCTTCTTGACAAATGCTTCTTTTTTTAAAAGGTAGGGGGTACTAAAAAGTAATATTATATATATTTGTATATATGTATGTGTGTGTGTGTGTGTGTATGTGTATTCACATTCTACTATGTTACTCCTAAATCTCAAAGATCTGGACATTCACATCAAAGTCAGCCTGAAAGTTACCTTAGTAAATTGTTTTAGTGAGCCCCTAGAGGACAAGGATAATAATACCACTTTTCATTTATATTATGCCATCTTTCTTAATACCTATGACTTTATTTTAGCTTCCAAATCTCCCCAGGGGAGAGCAATAGGATTTATTTGAATAATTATTATTCTCATCACATTTATATATGGAGAACTATGGGGAGGAGAGGTTTTGTGACTTTGCTGAAGTCAAAAAGTATTGGAGGTGAGACTAAAAGTCAGCTGTCTTGTCTCCTTCCCAGGTCCTGTGTGTTTCTACCGGCTATATATACAACATGCCACATACAACCAAGTAAATCTTTGAGTAACCACATACAACCAAGTAAATCTCTGGGTAACCACATATAACCAAGAAAATATTTGGGTGGTCATGCATTATTCCATACCATGTACCTCTCTACTTAAACATGTGCAAGATGAACCAGTGGTACTTTAGTCTGGGTAAAAAGAAATAATATCCAATAGGCATTCTGAAGCAAATGCTTTTATACCAGATCTAATTTTGGCCAACAGGACAAGGTAGGAAGTCAATACATGCTAGTGAAATAATTAAAAATTCAAACTTATCTAGAATAAAGAGTAAGTCTAGACTGTAAAACCAAAAAGCAAGATTTTGTTCTCATTTCTGCTAATGGATAACTTGAAGAAAGACAATAAGCCTAATTAAAATTTGTTTTAATTATCTCTAAAATGGAGATGCTATTCTTTTACAATTCTTTTTAAAGGACATTTTAAAGTTTGGGGGAAAATTGATAAGATGTCTGGAATTTTCTGGACATAGCAACACCAAATTCCAGTAACTGCTGCTTCTTGAGAGCCTAAAGGCAGCTGCACTTGCTCTACGGGAAGAAATATATTATTATATAACATGGCCATTGCCCGGATGGTCCATTTCTAAAAAGAGCCCCGCTGAAGTACGGATTTGCCTTGTTCCAAAGCACTGGCAAGCCCTTGTTCTTCCTTTTAACTGAAATTAAATTGCTGCCTAAAGAACTAAGGATATATTTAGAAGACAGTATCTACACAATTTTTTGTGTTGTTTAAAATTTCCTAAATGAGTATCATATTCCATGGGAGTATAAAGACTTGGGAAATGAGCAGGAAGACTACAGTAAAAAAAAAAATCATAAACTTTCTGACCTTCTCTATATCTTCCTCCAACGACAAATGCATAACTGACCTTTTCTTTTTGCTGACAGTATGCCCTCCCCACCCAGCCCATTTAGGTTTTTATTATTTTTTTTCTAATCACCTACAGCAAAAATAATTAAATTCATTGATTTTTTTAATATAAAAAATGTGCAACACCACTTTAATTTTGATACCCAAGTATCCAACAGGGAGTTAATAGACGCATCCAGTGATAGTTTCTTTACTGCTGAAAGATAAAGGGGAAAATAGCACAGATGTGAGGGATGGAAACATTCATTGAGGACACACACGCAGAATGAAGACACTATTGGAGGTCACACCTATTTATTCTACCAGGAAACAATGTATGTTTTAAAACTCCAATAAAACTAATATAAACCTTAAAAGAAGGTTTTGAAGAGATATACACATACACACACACACCCTGTCTTCAAGGGGATAGTTAGTATGCAAAATTGAGTGTCAGGTAAACAAATATTTTTTCTCTTATACACTTTCATAATAAAATCTGATCACTGTTATCTGCCAGAATCAGCAAGCATTCACTGTTGTCCCAATCACAGGCAGGTAGCCTGGGCTGACACAGGAAACACAAACATTTAGATGGGCCAAGCAGGTGATAAAGCAGGAGCGATGCTAGAGATGAGTCAAGATAGAACCATTGAAGTCTAGAGAAAGGAACAAGAGAAATACAATACATTCCCTAACCAAAAGACTTAACTCCTCCTATGAGTTAGTGTCAGCCAATACATTTGATTTTTCCAAATGATAATCAAGATATTTTATATGGAAATTTGGATGGAAATTATCAGTATACATGGACACTGATGTGCTGCTCAGATCTCCTTGTCCACACTGCCAGGAGGGATGACTGCACAGAGCCATCATTAGTTAGACCTTTAGGGGTGACTTCAACTATAAAACTCCCTCACCCAAGACCTACTCTCCCCAGGGTGGTCACACTTAATGACTTATTGATCTTGGTCCAACTCAGGATAATCTGGAAGGCCTTTTTAGCTCTATTGGACTTTTTGAGATTACTTTTTTGTTGGACCTATACCGAAGCTCAATTTTTCCCTCTATATGAGTCTACTTTCTGTCCTCCTCTCTTCCAGTTGATAATCCCCCTGGGATCCCAAACATCCCATCCCAGAGTGGGTCCTTAGGGAAGTCAACCTGTGACTCTTAACTTCATAATGTATTTTGTTTCATTTTATTATTATTAACATGATGGAAAACAAGCAAAACCAGGGACAATAAATACATCTGGCCTAACTCAACAAACAATGTAGGTCAGTTTTCACCAATGGGGATATAATGAAATGCAAGAATACAATTTAAATATTTTAGAAGCCACATTAAAAAAAAAACAAATTTAATAGTATAGTTTACTTAAACCAATATATTAAAAATACTATCATTTCAAAACATAATGAAAGTTTTGAATTATTAATGAGATATTTTACATTTTACTTCCCATATTAAATATTCAAAATCTGGTATGGATCTTATATTAATAGTACATCTTACTTCAGACACTAGATTTTTATTAGAAATATGTGGGCTACATAGAATCATGACATTTATAAAAGGAAAAATAATTTCACATATTAAAGTTCTTTACTTAATTCTTTAAGTTCTTTACTTAATGTTTTTCAATGACTGAACTGAGCATAATTTTTTAAGTTAAATTTATTAAAATTACACTGAATTAAAAATTCTAAATCTCACTGTGCACTAACCACATTTCAAGTGCTTAGTAGCTAAGCATGGTCCATGGTTAGTGGCTCCTATGCTGGATATAGAAAACATAGTCTGTATTCTATGTTTCATTTAAGGTAATTTAATGAACTCTGTGAACTCTATAATTTCATTAGAGGACAGAACCAGTGAGTAGGAAAGGTGCAAGAAGAACTACATTAATAAAATAAGTTAAAGTGCTCTTACTGAAAGTGGTTACACAAGCATATGAAATCATTTATTTGGTGATAAGAAAAATTCTGAGTGATAGAGAATAAATCATTTAGTGCACAAAAGTCCTGTGTTTTTGCAGTTGATAATCATTAGCAAGATATGGACAAGATGAACAAGAAGAGAAAAAAATGGAAAAAGTATTTATTTACATGTCCTGAAGATTAACATCAGCTACTAGGCTGAGCCTAATTCATCAGTCTATCTAACAAGCAAATATTTACTGACTGTCTACCAAATTCCTATGTTTTAAGTCTGGTGAATACTGTTGAACAAGACAACTGGAAATATTATACTCAAGACTTTTATATTGTAATGGAGAAAGATACAATTTATTAATTAGCAAACAAATAAGTGTTCATATGAATTAGTGCTGAGAAAATGACATAAGACAACATGATAGAGCAAGATGGGGTCAGTGAGCCACTGTGGCTAAGGTGGGCAGGAAAGGCTTTTCTGAGAAGTGTACACTGAGTTGTGATCCACAAGGTGAAAGGTGACAGAGGAATATCTCAGGGAAGAGTATTTAACTAGTATTATTTTTGTGATAGTAAAGTACTTAAGAATTGACTCATCAAATTTAAAGTTGCCTTTATACATACATGTTGTAGCCTCTATTACAAAGAATTCTTGAATCAGGTCATCACAGTTCACTTTCTAGGAGTGGCATGTAATTCTGATAGCCCCAAGGGATTGTATAATGCATAGAAAGGGTAGTTACATTATGTGCTTCAACCAAGAGTTTAGCAAAATCATTGCTCAAATTTAAAGTGTTCCCAAACTTGTGAAATGGTGCACTGATATGTTGACTAATTCCCTGGAGTCTTAGATTACTCCTAAGGTCATGTTCCTGATAGTATTTGCATTTCTCATTGGAAACTTCCCTCTAGACAGAACAAGAGGTAAAACAGTCACACACCTACGAGTCCCTGTTATCCTGGGGATTGCGCCCCCTACCCATGTATCTGTTGTACAGGGATCATTATTTACAGAGTCCTCATTTATCTTCCAAGACAAATGATCTGGTCACTCGAAATGATAGCCCTCTGATTGCGCTGGAAGGTAGAGGTTAATTCCCCTGGTAGATCTCTGGGGTAAACAAGCATGCACTTGGGCACACTGTACCTTGTATGTTTTCAGATGGAAACAGTACACTTTATAGCAACAACTGCTATTTACCCTCATGTAGGGCAACATTGTCTCAGAGCATGCCCACCTCCCTGGGCTCCCATACTGACCCTGCCAGCAAAGAGCACTTCTTATTTGAGGATGCCTGGCAGCTGGCTCTGAAGACTGCTGGCTGTTTTGATTCTGCATTTACCTCTTCCTTCCATTTAGCTTGGCTTTACTTTTTGTTCCTCACCTAAAGCAGTCAGTGTGACCCTTTGGGCAGTCTTGCAAGATGAAGTGATCAATGTAAGTTTCAAGTAACACAGAAGAGTCCCGAGACTTGCATCAGAGCTGGAAGTAGGAATTCTGCTTTGAGCCAGGCATTGCCTTTCCAAGGGAAAAGGGACATTGTTCACAGGGTGACAAGGGAGTGTGGGGAGGATAAACAGGCATTCAATGACATGGATTAGACCCTTCAGACATCATTTAGAGATAGTTAAATAGCAATAGCTCCTCTTTTTCCCAAGCAGAGGGTTTAGGATGAACAAAACAAATATTTTAAAGAAGCAAGGTTTTATTATTGTTATTATATTAATATTAGTATTGTTGTTATTATTATTATTGGTTGAAATGCACCTTTCTCCATCCACAACTTTACTCACCTACCCTGTTTGTGTTCATTCTTCTTACACCCACTTTAAGCATAATCTCCACTCAAACCTTCCCTGACTTATACTCTAACCTGAGAGACAAAACTGACTTCTCCTGTCCACTTCCACATTCCCAAGGACATCTTATTAGAAACAACACCAAACATATTCAGTTGCATACTGTCTCTCTCTAGATCTCAAGCGCCTTGAGAGAGGAACAGTTCCTATCCATCTCACCCGTCTTATCTAGCAGTAGTCACTTAATAACTGTCTCTAAATTTAATTGAAACCCACACATACTGATGCATTTTAGGTCCCATTGTTGAGGGAGTGAATAATGGTGTGAATTACAGCATTTTTATAGGGTTGTTTTATTATATGGCTATTTTCTAACAGAAAGCTCTAAACTCTACATGAAAGATTCAATTTAGGAGAAAAAATGGAAAATTGGAAAACTTATCTTGATGGTAAACACTGGGGTGAATGATGGACAGAGAACATAAGCTCTTCTTTGCCACAAGGGTACATGTGCTCCTGTATAGACATGACACCACACACACACACAGAAAGCCATACAGAACACTTAGTTGTAGATCCATCTGGGGGAAGAATGGCAAACCAAAGGGATTTTCCTTGAGGAATCAATCCTCTAACTGGCATCCTAAACAATGGCAAATTACTGCACTCATCATATCTATTCCTCTTTCTTGGTAGGGTGATGGTGTAAGCTGAAGAGTAATTGCAAAAGACTTTACTTACTCTTGGGTTGTGACCTTCATCACTGAAAATTAGATGTGCATTTCTTCCATACAATTATCTTTAGTCACTCCTGACTTGCAAATAGAAACAGGAGATACATAGACACTTTCACACCATAAAGCTGCCTTTTGAATCAAGGCGTGGAGCTTTGGGGTAAGATTTTAGAAGTCTAAGAATCTCCTTGGTGAGAATTTAAAGAAATGGCATAATTTAACCCTGATTGCAAAAAGTCTGGTGTGGCATCTGGTATGCACACACGCACACAAATATATATGCATATATATGTCACTTGGTAAATAATTGTCAGAAAATGAATGATCAACACTGCTAAAAATTGGCCATGAGTTAAACCTAAGTATTACATATTCCAAGTAAAAAGCTATTTCCATTCTATGCTAGTTACACTAATCTCGGCCCATCTTAACAGAGATATTTATCTTTATTAAATCTCCAAAGAAAAGCAAATCTAATAAGTTGTGGGAGCCCAATGGTCTGCATGTACTCTGGTGATAGGCATGTAATAGAGGTGTCTCCAGGAAAAGGGGAGGTTCTAGATCCCTTACCCCACCCAAAGGAGGGTGGAGCTGAGCAAGAAGGAGAAGAATCTGGGAGGAGACTGAAAAGGAAGCAAGAAGGATGGAGAGCCAGAAGGATACCTGAGGGAGGCACGTGGAGCAGAGAGACATGTGAAGAAGCGGCTCTTGTTTCTTGGCCATGGGGCTGGTTGAAACAGATGTGGGTGAGAGACCCATGGGGAGGTTAACAATGGCAGTGCTTATGTTGATATTGAGTTTGCTGCTCTTTTCTGCCCAGACTTGTCTCTTTAGACTTGTGGTGGACCTTCAAGCCTTGCTTTGGGCCAATCCCTTTTGGGTGGACCTTTACTCACAGGGCATGTTTGGTTAGAAACATGTTTTCTGTCTTTTCTGTATTGCACACTAACTGTATTAAAGTCCCTTTCCATTAAAGATCTTAAATGTTTTGTCTTGATGCAGCAGATGTCAGAACCTATTTAGGGTGGGCAGGTTTGGGGGTGCCCATCTCCCTGCCTTGTAATAGGAGCAATGTGGCAACATAGATCTGAAGAGGTATGAGTCTATCCCCCTCAATCATGCAATGGTGTAAACCAATGATATCTCAATTTTAAAAAAAATTACAAAACCAAAATGAAATGTTGACATTTTGAAAAAAATAACTCAATCCTTTCACTTGTATATCTCAACTGAGTATTGTAGACATTGGAACACTAGCTGACTCGGCATTCTGTGGAAACATTGTTCCAATGGGAGGACATTCTTCAAATACGTGTGTATTGCTAATAGTTCTGCCATTTGTTCCAAGTTACCCAAAGTCAGAACAAGCCTCTGGCCAATTCCTTTCAGCCAAGCTTCCCTCAGGCTGCTTCCCTCAGGCTGCACATTCCTCCAGTGTCAGAGAACTCCCACCCATCCACACCAGCTATTCATTATTCTGTTTCTTCTTCCAGAACCCCAAACCCCTGCAAAGCCATGCTAACAACTAAAATATTGCCTCATGGTGACTACCAGCACATATTTGCCAGCCATTACAGGTCAAAACTTCTCACCAGTACACAGAAACATCACAGGACAAAAAGCCAGCATGGAATAAGCAGGTGAGCAGAGATGGAAGTAAATGATACTGTCATAATATACACTAACTGGACCTCTCTGGTGGTGCAGGGGTTAAAGTCTTAGCATGTTTAAGCTATCACCAGCCACTATGGCATAAGCTCTATCCCTGGCCAGGGAGGTGATCCACGTGGTGCAGCAGACCTCTCCTGTCTCCCCACTGCTCCCAGCAGTGTATGTCAGTAGATCCAACTGTTCTGCTCCACACTCTATCTCTGGTGAATCCTCTCACTCCCCTTACCTCTTGCTTATATCCCCGTTCTGTATACATACATAAATATAAATAAATCTTAAAAGAAACACACATTAACCTAGCACTAAGTTTGTGACATGGTGAGCCTAAGTGACAAAGTGAAAAATACTGAACACACATATACATAAAGGCAGGCCTCATTGTTTGTGATTCTAGATACATGGAATTCAGTTACTATGAACTAGTTAAAAACTCCATTGTTCTAATATCAGGGCTTAAATTGCAATTACTACTAACTATGAGCATTTGCATGAAGCATGTTGCAAATTCTTCAGTCCACAATCACTAATAAATTAAGATCAGTCACAATAGTTCTTTCAAAATCTGTCAATGAATGACTAAGCCTCTGTTATTTAATTCATCTCCAGTCAGCAAAATCTGTAGGAAGTTACCTGTCTGTCTTCTAGTGATACACCTGTGTGGTTATCCACAAAAGTGGATAATCAAAAGAGAGAATGAGTCAATAAGGAAACAAAAGATGATCATGCAGAAAGTGAAATTAGAATTGGGCCTAAAGGGAGAAGTAAGTGGTCACATATTGTGCTGACCTCACCACACTGATAAATGGGAGTTGTGGAACAAACTATAGGACACAGGATGCTGTGGAAAGAGCAAAATCCGGGCCTTTTTATTCTTGGAATACTCATATAGCATCAGTTGTGAAGGGAAGAAGGACAAAGAGAAAAGGGAGGAGCAAAACAAGACAATGTGCTCTGTCATCTATAGTACTGGGGTTTTGAGTCCGCCCTCCAGGCACTTCTCATCTGCTTGATGACTCGGTATTGTGATTCAGATCAAGCCCTAGATTCCCCAGCCAGGGTTTCAATCTTTTCCACAAAGCTTCCACTAATCAGCTTCTGGGGCCCCTTATCATTATCAGTCCTCAGGCCCCCAGGTATTCTAATCCTACCTAATGATGTATAAGTGGAGAGTACATTTATCAGCTCCCTGGGGGGGTTCCCAGTCATACCTCAAGATGTATACCTTTTCCAGTCTAAAGCATAGCTATGACTGAATGCCTGGGCAGTTCTGACCTTGTATAAGAATGCAGAACTACAGGTTAAAAAATGGTGGTCCAACATACCATTTAGGACTAGCAGATGCACAGCCATGAAAAGATTGAGATTCACCATTCAAGAGGGGCTAGAATGTCTATTGGAAATGAGAAAGCTCCTTCTGAAATCTGAGTTTGATTTCTCACTTATAAGTAAGCACTCACTCTTCTTCATACCAGGAGGAAGCATGGTCCCTTCTTGATTTATAGTAAATCGATGAGCTCACAATCTTGCAATTTTAGGACACACATATCAACATGGTTGAAGGGGTCTGAGAGCAAACTCTCCCAGATGCCTTGAAAAGCCATTTAGAATATAGTCCTGCTCTCACTTCTGGATCCAATGCCCTCAAAATGATGACTCTAAAGCAGTTCAAAGCACCACTTGCTATAGCAATCGTGAAATGCTTTTCTTCTAACATTGTTTTGAAAGATCTATGGGCCCATATTCCCCTGGAATTGCATCTCCTCGTAGCTGCCTTCTCCTTGCAATGCTCGCAGAGGAGAGGTCGTGAATAGAACTCAAATGATAAGTCTTTTGCTGTTAATCCCCACCGCCTTCCCCTGTAAATGTAATGAAATAGAAATAAAATACAGTAAGATTATCTAGAATCCTCTTAATTCTAATGGGAAAACATGGGCACGAAAAGCAAAATATCACCTAAAGGGTAAGCAATATTTGAAGTTGTGTTAATTTACTATGCATTTACAAAACGTAGCACAATTGTTGAACAAAACATACAGTTACTTCCTGCTGGAAATTCTCTCTCATTATTAAAAAAAAAAAATCAACATTTTTATATCCTCATTACAAAGGTAAAATGTTGGATAATACTAAAATATTAAAAGATAACATGAAATATTAATATTAAAGAAGATAAAGAAGATAAATCAAATTTCCAGAGTAGATCTTTTCAGACTTTTCTCCCGGGTGGATGTATATATAGTTAATGAATATATTCTTACACTCTACTAGCTTTTCTATCGTCTCTTTTTTATTTCAGCCCTTTCATATGACGGATATTTATAGTATGGTGATGATCTGGATATTAAACATAAGTGGAAATCAACAAACAATTTAAGAAAAATGATCTAAAGTTATACCTATAATCTCAGACGAAATTCAGTGTGAATTCATGTCCTTTGAAAGAAATATATCTTCCAGCTTCATTATTATTTAAAGTTCCAATAATGGAAACACTTTTGCCATTGTTAATGCTCAAATTTGTGTGCAAGTTTCTCTACATTTCTGCTGGTTCGGTGTCATGGGGTAGGAAATAATCTCTGTGAGTTTAGAACATCCACTGCTGCCAGAACACAAGCCTATGCCAAAGAATATCAAAGCAAGTACTGAAAGGACAAAGAGCCTGCTTCAATTTCTTCTACTGGCCAGTAGGTAAGAACTAGATCACTAAAAGGATTGATAATTTGGCAACAAAATTACTCATTTATTTTGTGGTTGATTAAAATAAGCTTAAGTTTATGGAATTTATAGAGATGGTCAAAAAATGTTAATATACATATTATTATATGCAGTTAATAATAATAAAAAGACATAAACATAATAAAGCATATTTGTTACTTCAATAAGAGGTGTGCTAAAATATAGTTGTACATGTTCTGTAATTGATTTTACTTAGATGCCTGCTTTTAAAATATTGGTGTAGGCATGTCACTGCTGGATAAGTGTAGACAGAAATGAATAAAAGTGACAGGAAATACATCAAACAGTATGGAAAGAAAAGGAGGCTTAGAAGAGCAGAAGAGGTTGGTTCATTTACTGTCATGGGGAGTATCTTTTAAAAAGCTTCACACCTAATAACCTTGTAGGAAGCTACTCATCAATACAGTTCAGCATGACACACTACTCTAACAAGCTAAGGAGAAGTAACTACTAAGATTAACCCTCATCTCTGGGGAGATAAAATCGCCAGATGGTCCAAAGCTTTCAAAAAGATGTTTATAAGAATACATGCTTTTAATAATGCTAAACAAAATACAATGTCTATTAATGAACTTGGTTAATATACTGTCGCCAAGGGTAACTTTAAAAACATATTATTTTTGGAAAGTGAAGTTGCAAGAAAACATTTAGACTTTTATAAAGCCAGTTATATCTTGACACAATAAATGAATGTGATAATAAAAAAAAATCTCAGAATGTTGGCCAACAGCTCCAATTTAATTAATCTTGAGAAGAAACTATTATTTAATATAATAGCTGAGTGTTAACATATAATCCTAAAAACTGTTAAAAAAGAAGTACAGAAAAGATAATAGTTTAAGTTTTCTGTGTGACTTTATGTATTAAGGTGTGTCTTTTAAGGTATTTCAAAGAATCACCTAGATGAAATATTGAATTGAAATTAAAAGTTTAAGAGGAATAGTCATCTTTTATAAAGCTGTAGTAGTTCTTAGAAGTTTGGCTACATAGATAAATGATTTAAATAAGGAGGCATTAAAGTCTAGAACTGGGATATTCTCCCTATGTGCATGATTCCAAGATGCTAAGGCATTCACTAACAAAAAGTCTGATTTTATCTATTTTTGACATTAGAAAATGCATGCTTTTTAAAACCGGTGCCTTAGTCTTGCAGGATTAAAATGACCAAAATGACTTTGTGAAACTGCACCAGTGGCAGAGATGTGCACAAGGGGGAGGGAGGTGATTTGGGCTGAGAAAGAGCCTAATGTATCCAAATAAACGAGTCCACTGTAACAAACCTGGTTATGTTGCCACCATAAACAACTCAACACATCAAGAAAAAAAAAAAAAGGTCAGTGTTTGTCTACTGCAGGTGGACAAGTCACTGCTGTGTAGCTATGTCCCCACTCCAGGGCCAAGGTTGTAGGCTGACTGCTACCACCATGGTGGTAGCCATGGAGGAGGGGAGAGATCTCTGCAGGGTCTCGTAGCCAAACTTAAATATCTAACCTAAAAGAACACACATTGGACTTCCTGGTGGTACTAGGGGTCAAGTGTCAGCAGTATCAAGCCACTGGCAGCCACTTCAGCATGAATTTGATCCCTAGCCAGGTGGGTGACCCACACGGCACAGCAGACCTCTCTTGTTTTGTCCGCTGCTCCCCTCAGCAGTGTATTTCAGTTAATCTTCCTGTTGTGCTCTCCACTTTATCTCTGGTGAATCCTCTCACCCCCTCCCCACACTTCTGGCCTATACCCCAGCTCTGTACGCATAAATAAATCTTCTAAAAAAAAAAAAATAAAAGAACACAAAGCATTCTCCCTCCACAACACATTGAACAGAAATAATCACAAAGCCCCACCCGATCCAGGCAGTTCCAGTAAGTAAAAGCCTAGTGTGGGCCAGAACATGAAAATTTATTTAATGATCTTTGCTTTTCTATTGGAACTTCATAAGCAAATTCAGGGTATAAAACCACTTATGCCATCCGAACAAATGACACCAGTTGAAATATAATGGCAAGGCTTTGATAAGAGTCATTTTTTTTTCTTTTTTTTTTTTTTTTTCTGGCTGCTATATGAGGATGACTTGCATTCTTACTGGGATGGAACTTACTGTCTCTGTACTGAAGGTCGCTTTCCCCAAAATATATGTCCTGCATCTTTGAGCTGGCTTTGCTCCTGTGCTCAAGTAAATCCAAAGACAGAATTCACTGCTATCCCTACCTGCACATCTGTACATCAGCCCATAAAATCCTGTCTCCTCTGGGCTTACACCAGGCATTAGTATCACTTCTTCTGGGCCCAGCCCAGATCCTGGTGAGAGCATTTCTCTGTCAATCCAACAATGACTTTTTCTTGTTTTCCTTTTCTTCAGGGCTCACCTTGAGAGGAAGTGTCTCCTTCAATCTGTCTGAAGCTGACAGGTTAATAACTGGATTCTGACAGATGCACGAAGAGACAGAGGGCTGCCCATACCCGAAGCACATATTCTGTTTGCTGCTAGCCCTTCCCGACCCCACACTGCTGCTATTTTTCCTCTCACATATGTCTGAATAGTTTTAAAATTGGTAGCTTAAAATGTAATACTGTATACATGGGCATGGGGCATCCCTCATAAAGGAAAGCCCACAGGATTAAATCCTTTAAGGACAGCTAATGATCATTTATTTTAAAACACCTAGAACCAGAACACGATCATGTCTCCAGAGTTCTTTTTAGCAGCTTAGTAGTAAACTGTAAGTCTGTTTTAATAATCAATACCATTTCTATTTCAGCAATTACATAAAAAGGAGAAGAAATATGTACCCTTCTGTGGTACCATATTTCCAGCCAAGTCTGTCTATACATGTAGACTACTGAAAGCCAAAAAAAGTGTGTCTTGAAACCATTTATGGAATGTGTGAAATGACAGAGAAACGTACGGCAAAGAATATTAAGGAAGATATAGATGCTATGGTATGTGTGTGTGTGTGTGTGTGTATGGTATGTGTGTATATGTGTGTGTGTGTGGAATGTGTGCATAAATGTATACACACACACACACACACACACACACACACACCATAAAGGGTAACCTTTTAGAAACATATGTAACTCTTGAAAAATACTACCAGAATTTAAATTCTCCGCCAGGAATCAGTCTTGTTCTCTAATATATCTCCAAGGCATAGAAAGTTACCTATAATACAGTAAACACACAATCATTTTGAATGAATGAATATATGAATCTTCCAGGAGATAGTGGTGTGCAAATTATTACCAAAATAAATTCATTCTGCTCTCAAATATGAATTGGCACCAGGTGTGGTGGGATAAAGAGTTGCAGAAATATTGAAAAGGCAAGGAATAAAAGAGGAGGGAAGGCTGAGGACAATAAAATTTTGAAGCTCACTACACTACTACCATGCTCATCTTCCCAGACATCATTGCATCTCGATTCTGATATACATTTGGCTGTGCCTTAATTAAATATCATGAAGACAAAGACATGGGTTAACAAAGGGAGTGAAAATAAAGTGTCCCCAGCTTCTGGAACTATTGCACGTGAAATGCTGATATCCTGAAGGGGACTTGCCTCATTTTGAGACTCTGCACACACCAGAAAAACATTAAGGATAATGTAGTAGAGATCCACACTATCAGCATCAGTGATCAAACAATATCCACTCCATGAAGGAGGCAGGTTTCCTAAAACAAAGCAGCCTTCCCTCTGGAACTGGGGCCAGGCCTCATGCACCCCTGCTTCTTAGGAAGCTTGAACATGCAAACAGTTACTAAGCCAGAGCCTTATGACTGTGATATGTGTAATGTGGTCAGGCTGTAAGAACAAAACACGGCAGTAATTTTGCCTCCATTACAGCCTAGAAATGGAAGCTATGAAAGAGCAAGGGTATGTGCAGGAAAGAACTACAGGGCTGCAGATGTCTCTGTAATGAACTTTCACGAAGTAGAGCTCTCCTCTGTGTCTCCTTCCATTAGCCAGCTGCACACTTCACTCACTAATGGAGGATCACCATCACCATCACACTCTCCTGGAGGCACAGAGGCTGAGCTGGATGGTCTTTCATTCTCCAGCCAGGTTTTCGATTCTGAGGTGCAGAATGGTCTATTTATCGCAAAGACCAAGTTCAAGAACCACATCCCCACAGCTAATGGCAATCATCCCTTTGATTATCGCAGAGCCTGTTACAATTCTCCCAGTTATGATGTAGGTAGCCTTCATATATTCCTCCACTCTTGAACCTTTTGTTTCCATGGGTCCAAAACGGGTAAAATTACAGAATCTTTGTGGTAGGTTTATGCTGTGTGAGATGGCATGCCACATAGTTGTTCTGGAACTTAGAAAGTGCTCAAAAATGGTGACTATTATTAATATTACTATTACTACTAGAGCAAGAAAAATACACATGACATTCTAAAAGGTATGAGAGTTATGGTGGTTTCCATATAGTAAATTAACGAAAAGACACATTTCGGCAACGATAATACCCTCAGAGGAGTTCTTTTTCTGAAGCTGAGCACAATATATTAGTATGTTCTTCAAGCAACATTGGACTGAACTCTAGACAGTCAGATAAACTCACTTTCCTGGGAATGATGTAACATATATCTACTCAGTCTAATCAAAATACTAGCTAAGCACCTACAGACTGGTGAACTCTCTTGATTTTTCCATGTATTTTTGCCACATGTCTGAATATTTTATCCTTCTTAAAATAATCATCTTGTAGAATTTGTACAAGTAATTAAGATATTAAGGAGTATAAACATACTAGTAGGTACCTCTGATTGACTGTACAGAAAAGAGAATTAGTGAATGCTGATGCCAACTAATTTCTTATATTGAATTATCAAATGGCGATTAACACTAATCAAAATAAATCCATCTTTTACTTTAAGGATGAGTAATGTTTGAGGCAAATTAAACTTAAGATATTGGTGCTTCATTCAGTTAATATTTATCAGGCAGTTGGAAATCTAGGATCGGATGTAAGAACAATCCCAGATTTAAAGCTATAACATGGCCACCATTTCCAAGATATCTGACATGGAAGTCTGAAAATGTCTGAATTTGAAAAGAGAGAGAAGAAGGAAGGCAAGGGGAGGAGAGGAGACGAGAAGCCCATTTTCCAAGGAGAATGCATGAATTTACAGCATCTTTCTCAACCTGGGCATTGTTTACTTTTTGAGATAGGTGATTCCTTTGATGAGAGGGCTGTTCTGTCCACTGTACAATGTTAGCACCATCCATCCCCCAGTTATGTGTGACAATCAAAAATAACTCTAGATATTATCAAATGTAATCAGGTGGAGTATGTGGGGGGAGGACTCTGGTTGAGAAATACTGAGGAATAGAGAGAATAGAAAATAATGACCAAAGATGTCAATGGCAGTTAAAGTAGGAAGCTACATCATGAAAGCCAAAAGGAAGCCCTCAACAAGAGAATGCCCAACACCGGACTTTTGCACAGTGGTCCCCAAACTGGCATCATGAAAACACAGCACCTTGGAACTTGCAAAAGTGCATCCTTAGTTTGTACCCTGACTTACTGAACTGGCAAAGCTTAAGTAGAGTCAGAAATCTGTATTTTTACAAGTCCTCCATAATCCCAATATTCAATGATGTTTAAGAGCCCTTCATCAGAGTAGCAAAAGTTTCATGGAATTAAAAATACAAATATATAAAAGTTCAGCTCACTTGGTCACTGGGATATTAGATTGGGACATTTTTTTTTGGGGGGGGGGCTTTTATTAGTGATACAGGATGAAAAGGCAAATTGGATATGTTCCATAAAGTGGGAAGCGAGGAGGTGGAGGCAGGCACTGGAGACTACTTTTCGAAGAAGTTAGTCATGATGTGAAGAGAGAAAAATTAGTAAATTTAACCTTTACATTATCAGAGGCATTATGATTTACTAGGCTAGAGGAGAACCAATTCCATGAACAATGAAGTTTGTAAAGCATAAGACAGCAGAGGCAAAGGCAGGAGGGGCTGACAGAGGGAGGAACACTGTCGAGCTGGACAGCTGGCCACTGTCTACTTTATGCTCACATAGCTGAGATGCTGAAAAAAATCTAGAAATTAAAAAAAAATCTAGAAATCAATGAAGCTCCACATTAGATAGGTTACACCCTTTATCCAAAATAGTAAATTCCTGTTAGGTATGATTTTGGTAAGTTAATTTTTGGGGACTGGGAACACTATTCTCATAAATTTATGTGCAAAATGTTTTTGAGAATTTCCAGAGTCCATTTATTCTGACTCAGACAAGACTTTTCCTCCCCCACCTCAGGGCATATTGCTGTGGTAACATATTTCCACAATTGGAAAATAGTAGGAATGGTATCTCCAAGGGAAAGATTGAGGATGATATTAATCATACTACAGTTCACAGGACAGCTCCTCATTGCAGAATCAAACTTGATCAAAAGTGTCAGTACTAAAGCTCAGAAACCCTGGTCTACTAGAAGCAACTCATTGGATTACTCAGTTGTACCAAGTGAATTTTATGTAACAATGCTGAGTCTGCCCAGGCAGGACACCTGAATCTCAACTCTAACTCTACCTAATCTCTTCCTTCATTCCCATTCTGCTACAGAGAGGATACATCTAGTTTGGATGTAAATCCTTTGACATTTCTGCCCAAGAAATTTACTTTTAACTCCATCACTGTGTATTTCAGTCCATAGTTGGTCCAAATGCTAACAATGTATAAGCTATGCGAAATTGTTTATATTTAATTCCCTTCATGACTAACAAGGTATCCTTATTCATAAAGCAAACTTTCTAGAGCCCAGAGATAGACCTGCTTTTCCCAAGGTATTCCATTTCATCTTGCTTAAACTCTTAAAACAGACACACGCCAACAACACTTTAAAAGTGCTTATTTCACTGTCTGTTGAGTAAGCCAGAAAAAATGCCAGTTCTTTATATTAATACCATGTCCTAGTTTATCCAGTCAAGGTTTCAAGAATTCAGACACATAACGAGTGCTCTGCCAAAAATTACAGAAGGAAGCAAGAGACAATGGTCTATTTGTTTGAAAGATTCATTGTCCAACTATTGCTGCCAGCCAGACTTCAATTCTGATGAACAGCTGAATGCAATTCCCTTCTCCCCCCCCCCATCCACTTGTGCATGCTGGGATACTCCTGAATCTCCCGTGACAGGTAAGATAAAGTGAAAGGAAGGATGCAGATGGGTAGAACAGGAACTCCAGCTCTGAAAAAAGCACCTGTTCTGCTCTGCAAAGGGTTACTTTTTAAACATTTTCTCTTGAAACTTTGAAGATTAATGGCTGTGCGTAGGAAGAAAGAATCTGTTGATATTTTAGTCATTTTTATGTACTCAGCGTATTTTTTAAAAATAAAATGATAAAATACCATAATTAAATGATTACTCAGAAGTGGATTATATTAAGTTTGGTGGATGTGGCTTAAAATGGACTGTAACTTCTTTGAGATCCTAGTTTTGAAAGTTTTCAGTAGCTGACTTAGTCATACACATCCTGGACGCTTTCTTTCCCCATTATGGGGAACAGGTTGTCCTGAACACTGAAGATCAGTGAAGAGGTAAGCATTTGTTCCTTCACAAAATGATTCTTACAGCTGACATTTTTGTGTTTGTGTGTTTCAGAGTGCTCTTTTCCCCTTCATATTGTTTTGAAGAATTCTGATTATATAAAAATATGCCTACCTAAACATTTGTTTATATAACTTTAAGAGAGAGGGTAGATCTAGAATTCAGGGCTATGTGCAGCCAGCCCCAGCAACCATGGTGGGAGGAGTATTATAAAAGTGATGCAGGTGAAATACACCAACTGTGAAATGTCATGGAGAATGCAAGTATTTGAGATTTCAACTCAAGATTTCCTGGCAAGGCAAGCTAGAAGCACCAAACTTATTTAGTCCTGGAAAGGCAAACCTCACCTTTGCACGTTCTTTCCTTCCCCTCATTCATGTTTGTTGAGAGTTGACACATACCACTAGTTCACCTAAGCTGACATTTCACATGGACTTCACAGCCCATATTTGCTTTCTTTAATCACCCTTGGTATTTACAAAGGACTTCTCCCTTGTCTTTGTGTCATGTTTGTTAAATGGTTAGTTTTATGTTATTTATTGTTATTTTTCCAGGAGTCACAAAGTTTAACAAATTAAAAAACATACTGTATAAATAATTACCTACCGCAAGTACAAATATTCTTTGAGTCTATCCATAAACATAATGTCATGAATGACATGTAGATTTTTATTTTATTGATAGATAATATTTTTCATAATTAGCCATACTGCCTGATTTTTTCATACTTAATTTTTCAATATTTATTTATTTTTAAATAAAAGTTTATTTTACATAATTTTGTGCATTTAATTTTTTTAAAGGTTTATTTATTTATTCATACAGAACTGGGGTACAGGCAGAGATGCGGAGGGCGAGAGGATTCACCAGGGACAGAGCCGGGAGCAGAACAGGCAGATCGACAAAGTACACTGCTGAGGGGAGCAGCGGGCTGCTCAGGAGAGGTCTGCCGCGCCATGTGGTACCTCCGGGGCAGGCGGGGATCGAACTCATGCAGAAGTGGCTTAAGCTTCCTAGTGCTGTGTTGTTGTTTTGTTTTTTTTTAACCTGCTGCGCCACCAGGGAGGGCAGTGTGCATTTAATTTTTTTAATACTAATTTTTATTTATATATGCATGCAAGAACTGGGATGTAGGCCAGAAATGGTAATGGTGAGAGGATTTACCAAAGACAGAGTGGGGAGTAGAACAGGCAGATCTACCAAAATACACACTGCTGAGAGGAGCAGAGGGTGAGACAGGAAAGGTCTACTGTACCATGTTGATCAGTTCCCTGGCTGGTGGTAGAACTACTGCTGCAGTAGCTGTGGATAGCTAGATAGTGCTGAGACTTTAAACCTTGTGCCACCAGGGAGATCCCTTACTTAACACTTAGAGTAAACTGTAGACTCACAGATTTGGCTTAGTGTGTTGGCACTGGGAGTTTGGCTCAATGTTTATTTTCAAGGTTAAGTCAACATTTATATGACCAATTAATACTTGCAAAGACAAATAAAAAGCTCCTTGACCCCTCTTCACAGGAAACTGAGGTTACACATTTTTATATTAAAACTATTAGATATAATTGCTAACATGGTCAGCAGAAAAAAATAAGTAACATGTGAAAGAGAAAGAATAATAAAGAATAATTAGCAAATTTAGGCTGGGCTCTAAAGTCTTATTGCAAATAGAGAACACTTTTATCAAATTTCCACAAGTGTGGAAAAAATTTCTAAATGGTCATTTATGCCATGCATTATGTTAAAAGAAGGCTGGTACCAATATTCTGATAATCACTTACTCCTCATCGAGTTTCTAAACCTTTCCACTTCTGCTAAAGATATTTCCTTTTCCTTCTCCAGGCTTATGGAGAAAATTATATCCACAACTTTGCTTATGGAATCTGTATAAGGAAGTACACAAGAAAGAAATACAATTTTTTTATTACTATACATTTTGTTAGCAAATCATCATCTCTGGGTCACTAACATAGCTAATTTCCGGAATCTACAAACTTCAAGATAAAACCAAGTCCTGTTATAAATGTGACAATGAAAGGAAACTCTGAGGTTCAGCTGGAGCCACTAGTCAGTCACACTCTTAGTACACAGAGGAAAGAAATGAGAGCATAGTCAACCAACAGGAAAAGTCAATTAAATCAACATTCATTAAGTATTATATACAAGAATAACGTCTTTGAGTATTGAAATAATAGTTCTACTGAAAGAGAAATGTTAAGCCATCTTTCCTAGGCAGTAGCTTGTTTTTGAGAATAGTTACAACAGAAATAATAGTGTTTCAGTAGGGTCAATCTCAAAACTTTAGAGGTTTAGAGAGTCTTTACTTACCCCAATAATGATGCCTCCACATAAGCTCTCCCTGGGTTCTCTCCCAGCAGGGTGAAGATTTAATTCCCCCATTTCTCCTCCCTCTGTCCTCTACCACAAATTACCTCTCTTTCCTCAGAGTACAAATACAACCTTGTTTTCTTCTTTAAAGTGATTCTGGAATATGTGTGCATTAGTGTACTGTATTAAGTTATAAGCACAGAAGTGATTCCTTGCAGGGGATTTAATCTATTTTGGTGTCATTCAAGAAAATATGTCACATTGCAATGTGATTATTATGGACGTGGGCAGATTGTCATTTATTAGTTTTGATTTCAAATTTCAGACAGACCTACTTTATGGTTAGAAAAATAAGAGCAACTATGTCCTTCAACCTTTTACATAAACTTTCAGCTGCTGTCCTATGTATTTGGCTAATAGATGGCTCTCTATTGAGCAAAGTACAAGAACAGTATGGATGACTAGATTCTTGAAGTTCCTGAAAGATTTACTGATGATGATGATGCAAAACAGACTATTTTCATTCTAGGCAAAACTTCATCCTGTGTGTAATTCCACCAGGATTCACACACTTTCTTAAAGACAATTTAGAAAAAAAAAAATCAAGTTTTCCTAAAACCTACCTTGAAATAAAGGACTACCTTAAACTACCACATCACCCAAGGGCATTCATTTTTATAAGCTGTTATAGACATCCTGTCCTCATACCCATTGCTATACACAAGCACATACACACTCACACACACAAGGACCACTCAGTATTCATGGACACAAATCTACCACCTCTCCCTTCTATGTTCACAAATTCTACCACTTCACACACATTTCCCAAGATGGCTGTAAACTACCAAGGAAATCAAATTACTGTTTGGTATGTCATAGAAGGAAAAGATATCATCCCTATTTCCTGATTTCCTTTGACAGTTTCTCATTGGTCCTGACCAAATAAAATAGTTTTGGCTCCAAGAAAGACTTAATCTTTTTTGATTCAGATTAGATAATTCAAATCAAATCAAATATAAATGTCAGCCTAATAAAACATATTTCTATCTCAACCCCTGTCTTTTCCATCTCAGTAAATAATTTCACAGTCCACTCAGGTTTTAAGTCAACCAGACTAGACATCCTCAAGTTTTTCGTTTCCATTAACACGCCTCCTAACTAGCCATGAATATCAGCAAGTTTTGCTAACAATATCCTCAAAATATACTTTCAATGTATCCATTCTTCAACGTCTTTACTAAAAACCTCCTAAGTAATTTTCCTTTTTCCTTGTAGTTTCCATTTTTCCATAAAGCACCTAGAACACCTTTTCAAAATTTAAATCAGATGATGTCATTCTCTCAATGAAAACCCACCATGGCTTTGAGAATCACATCATAATTGTTTTCCACAGCCTTCAGTTCTCTGCAGTCTGGCCTGTTGCCTCACATATTGTTACTACAATACTTCCTCACTCACTCTGTGCCAGCCACTGACCCCTGACCCTTTGCCAAGTATGAACCTCCCTCAAAGGCCATACCCTCATTGCATGGCTGGTCACTTCTCAGCCCTCAAGTCTCAAGACAGTATCTGCAGAGAGGCGGACACTGCATGAAGATTCTGCCTCCAAGTGATCATGCGTGTCAGTTCTCATGCATCACTTCCCCCAGAGATTCTCTCTGTAGTGCCAGGGACAGACCATCACAATCTTATTTCTGCACACCTGGGTATATATATTTTTTCAGACTCTACCATAAGAATACAAGTTTCTTGATGCCAGGGCATTTATTAGTATTTATATGTCTTGTCCCCAATGCCTACCTCAGAGCTTGCCACCCAATAAGGTCTTCAGTAATCTTCTGGCAAATGCAAAACAAATTCAAAAGATACATGAATTTCTGGATGGAGCTGGAAGGGATCATGATTAGAGAAATAACATAGAAAGAAAAAGAAAAATTCTGGATGGTTTCACTCATAGCAAGAGCATAAAGGACCAAAGGACCGGGGGGTGGGGGAAGATAATGGACAACTATATACCAGAGACACTTTATAGGGGTGAAGTGGGGAATGGGATCAAAAATGGGGGGGGGAGTGCACTGGTGATGGCACACAGGTGATTTGGTGATGGAAACCCAGGGGATTACAACTAAGATGGGAAAAGGTACAACATGATGTAAAAATAAACTATTACAATAAAATAAAATAAATAAAATATACTTGCTGCATTGGGATCTTCCCACAAGCTGGCTTTAGGAAGTAGATGTTTTAATCTGTTCACAATGGCCCTTATGTACTCTCATCAATATAAAAAGAAAGAAACTGGATTAAATGATATTCATGGTATCCATCAGCTGTGGATATCGGCTATTAGCAGCAGAGTCAGACATGGGAGGCAGGGTTTGCCCTTTTTTGCTACTCATTAATTTTAAAATTTGTTTTAATTACAGGCTATATTTAAAGGTGAAGCTAACCCAATCATGTCAAAGAAATTAATGAAAATGCACCTTTTAAAAACTAGTTATTTTTAGGGTTTTACTTGATTTACTTTTGCTTCTGTTTTGGAATTGGTTTTGTTCTTTAAAATATGTATTTAACTATTTTCCGTTTTTAGAAATGCAAAATAAATAAGATTTAATTATTTTGTCATGGAAGCACTAGGGTTTAAAGCAGAGGTGAGAGGAGTGAGAGAGGATACACCAAAGACAGAGTGGGGAGCTGGGCAGGCAGATCTACTGAAATACACTGTGGAAGGGAACAGCAGACGAGATAGGAAAGGTCTGTTGCGCCATGTGTGTTACCCCCCTGGCCGGAGATCAAACTGGTACTACAGTGGCTGCAATAGCTTCATAGTGTCGCGCTTTAACCTGTTGCACCACCAGGGAAGGCCCAAGAGAAAACTCATTTCAAACCCTGTACTGCACTCACTATGGACCTGTGGCATTTTTCCCAGGATCAGGTTATTAGAAGCCTGTGTTCCCCCATTATTTCTTTTTACTGCTCTTTTTCTTAACTCCATGATTAGTTTTTAGCTCTTTGACAAACTTGTCTTTCTCTCCACATTTGAGAGAAGGCTATATTTGCCCAGCACTGCCTGAGACTAGGTTAGAATTTAGGGCAGGTTGACATGAAGTATTTAAGAAAGAGGATGGAAACTAAAGAAGCCCATTCTCAAATATTTTTATTGATTGTGCTGAACTGAGAGCAGTCAGGAGAAAGGAATGAACCATCATGCTAACACTTCAATAAGAGAAAAATATTAGTGTGCCTCGGGAGATTTTTCTGAAGCATGAATACATGGCCATTCTTATTTCAGTCATGCCTATTATCTTAATAGTCTCTTTTGTAAACATAGATGTCACATGTTAAATATACGAAAAGATCCTAAGAAATTAGTCGAAAGGGTCTACTCTTGTTTAGATAGCCTTCTAAAAGACATTTTTATGAAATACTAGCCAATTCAGGTGTGACTGGGCGAGTTCTTTCATTGGCTGGAGTAGGTGTATACAGATCGTACCGATAGAAGCTTAAGACATTAAAATATCATTCATAAATGAAAATGTTCTGATTTTTTTTTTATGGTGGTGCACTATCTATGCTATGAGTATATACTTTTCTCATCTATATTTGCATATGATCAATAGCACATACTTGAGAAATAGCTGCCTGGAATCAAATAACAGACTCCAATGGTCTCAGGCAAAATCATATTTACTTAAACAAGAATCACACTATTTGATCTCATGTATTTTGCACAAATAAATGACTGGACCTCGACGTGAAATACCATGAAAATTGTTCATGCAACAAATGAGTGCTGGTAAAATAAAGTCTGATGAATAAAGATCTCATCACTAAAACCTGGCTTACCCCCCAAAATAAAACCTATCATAAGACTAAAGATTTTATAAGCCCTTGCAAAACTAGAATGTGATAACTAGGGGGAAGGTGAATTTCCCTTATGAAATATAGAGAAAAGTGATGATAAATTAGATAAGCTGTATTCTGTGCCAGTAGGTAAAAGGAAAAAGTAACCACTTAATGAGAAGTCAATTGCTCCAAAACTGGTGTTAACTAATGAGATAGTTCAGGCACTAATAGAAAGGCCTGCCTCGTTTTCCTCTTGTATTTCCATATAACACTACCGAGGGCATAAATGGAAAGTTCTATCTTCTAATAGATGTTTGAAAGAAAAAAAAACCTAAAAATATAGTAAAGCAGTAATCCATATTAGAGAAGAGTATATTTTATTAGAAGTTTTCACTGCAGTGAGGAGGACACTCCTTAAGCCTGCCTAGTTCTCTCCCACATATTAACTTTGTTCATCTTATCACTCACAGTCTCATCTAACCATCCATCCACCCACCCATCCATACGTCCATCCATCCGTCCATCCATGCATGCTCAGAGTCTGCAAATACCTCCTCACTCCAGGTAGGGTATTTAGAGGCCAAAGAAATCTACAGTTTCTGATAACAGGGAACTTCCACTTCAATAGAGGGAACATACTAAAGTACAGACCTCTCAGTACAGCTCAATAAAGACTACGGCATAAAGAAAAGGGGGACTTCATCTAGTTTGAGGTCATGAAAGACTTCCCTAATATAGATGGTGCAGCTGAATCTTTGTGGATTGAGTTAGAATTGACTAGGTAAAAGGCATGTGTTTTTTTATGAATTTGGCATGTAAATGAAGGGGCATACATACATGTTCACAATATGTATGAATTTATATACAACTGCACGGTATGGGGTCACCCCTATGCACATATCCACATGTATCTGCTGCTATGTACCTGTGTGTGCACATATCGTGTGTGGGCTTATTGTTTATAGGTGGAAGGGTGCTATCCGAGCTGAGGTAACTCAGCAAGGAACCTCACATTTGTCTCTGAGAACTGAAATACAGAGTCTGAACCCGGGGGAGAATGTGTCTCAGAATGAGGCTGGAGATTCAGGCAAGGCCAGCTCAGTGTCTTGCTAGTCATGTTAAGAACATTGATCTTTTCCCCTTAGAGTTCCCTGTAATTGTTCAAGCAACTTAGGCACTGAAATGACAGAAAAGAGATTTGTGTTTCAAGAAAGGTCACTCTGGCTGTACAACTGTGTTGATGAATCACAAATGGATCTCTGGCCCCAACATCCCTTCTAAACTCCAGACCAAAATTTACAATTGTCTGCTGGACATCTTCCACCAGGCACTTAAATCTCAAAGCAGCTAAAAACAAACTCATTATCTTCTTTCCAGAATGTGATGTTCCTCTCTCTCATCCACCTTGGGGAATGGCAGCATCCTTGGACCATTATTCAAACCAGGAAATGTGCAGTCAATACTCTTCTATTTCATTTCTCTTAAACATCAATTGATAAATGGTGCTTAATAAATGAAAATATATCCCCTTGTCTTAACTAGAATTCCTCCTTAGTAGTCTCACCTCAACTCCTTCCTATATTGCCATAACCATCTAGTCTCTGGCATCCAATGAATTCTCCATCTAAGTCATCACCACTTTCTTTCTCAAAGGTTCCAAACACTTTTCTGTCTCTAACCATGTAGAGGGAAGAGAACAGGCTTGGGGCTTAGGCCTGGCTTGAACTCTGGATTCAACAATCTGGGATCTGAATTTCTTATATCTTTTGATTTTCAGGCTCACCCATTATGTGACGCAGTCATTTATCTCTCAGATTTGATGAGATAATTTCCTAAAATCAACTAGCACAGGACCTGATCCACAGAAGCGCTCCCTGGTTTTTCACAATGTGGCCTTAATCCATCTTTTCCTCATCTCTTAGTTTCCCACCACTCTCTAATCTCATCGTGCATGAGATCTCTCTCTTTTTAAAATGTACCATGTAATTCCCCATACTATTCCCATGTCCTAGAATGCCCTTTCCTAATATGCTTGACAAAACCCTACTCCTCCTTGAAGATGCACCTCTAAAAAGACCTTAAAAAGAAGATTTTTATGACAACCATCCATTTCTTACAAAAATGACTTGTACATATCACTACGCTGCTATAACACTTTATGTTGGCATAACTTCTTATGGCCTGGATTATTGGGTCAGTGAAGACTGACACTATCTTCCCCCATTTCCTTGCACATGGGAAGTATTCAGAGATTAGTTGCTGAAAATAGTTGACAACGTGAAGTCCTAAGAGATGCCATGTGAAGAGCATGCCAGGATGAATGGTCTGAAGGCCAGCAGGGTTGACCCAGGGAATTGTTATCACCTTCTTGCTTCTTGTGTGTTTTCCTTTCAAACTTGCCTCCTGAAAATCCAACTGAAGCAGAGTGAGATATCAGAAAAAAAGAATAGATTGTTCTAGCATTTTCTTTATCCTCTCCAATCCCAGGGAAACTGGCTAGAAATATGTTCCCCAACGCTTAGTGGAAAGGGACTGGATACAAGGACAGATCTTTGTCTCAAAGATACATGAGGATCCACACTAGAGAAAGAAAAGAGAGGACTACTTTTTTCCCCTTTAGATTGACATAACAAACAAAGTGGTTTAAAGCAACAGAAATTATTTTTTTTTTTCATTCTGGAGATCAGAAATCCAGAACTAAGGCATCAGCTGGGCCAATTATTCCCTCTGATATCTCTAACGCAGAATCTGGCTCATGTCTTCCTTAGCTACTTCTTTAGCTGCTGATGTTGCTTCTGTATTTGCTGGCATGCAAAAATGTTGGCTTGTAGATGTGTTACTCAAATCTCTGCCTTGGCCATCATGGGGTTTGTCCCTGTGTGTGCCTGTGTCTGCTCAGGGCAGACTCCTTTCTGGGTGTCTGTCAGTGTCTCTTTATTCGAATAAGGACACCACCATGCTGGATTATGGATCCATTCTACTATAGTCTGGTCTCATCTTAAATTCTGTCTTATTCATACATCATATCCAAAAGGCTTACTCCTAGCAAAGTTCACATTCATGAGTAATAGGGGTTAGAATTTCAATGTAGCATTTTGAAGAGCTCAGTCACCCCCACCCCCCCCACCCCTGCACAGACCTGTGCTCTGCTCCCATGAGGCGCCAGTATAGAGATGTTTCCTGGAAGCTGCTGGAACTCCAGGGGTATCACCATGCTGGACACAGGAGGTGCAGCTAAGACTACAGGAAAAATTATTCTACCTTGACCTAAGAACTTTTCTCCTCCTCATATTCTGTCACAGTTGACTTAGGACCCATGGACAACCTTCATAAGAAAATCAAATTTGAGGACTCTTCCTGGTGGTGCAATGGGTTAAAGTGCAGCACTATAAAGCTCTCACAACCACTGCAGCATGAGTTTGATTCCTGGACAGGGAGGTGACCCACATGTCTGGGAAAAACTCTCCTGACCTGCCCACTGCTCCCCTCAGCAGTGCACTTCATTGATCTGCCTATTCTGCTCCCCACTCTGTCTCTGGTGAATCCTCTCACACCTGCACCTGTGACCTGTATCCCAGCCATGTATGCATAAATGAATAAATATTTAAAAAAGAAAATCAAATTTTGAAATCTTTTGCTAGTCCAAAAGGTAGAAAAGTCAGACATGATTTAAGGTTGAATAGGAGAAATAGAAAGTATCGATTCTTTGAATATATGTGCACGTGTTTGTATACATACACGGCTGTTGTTCTTAAATCTCAGATTCTTTAACAAGCGAAGTGGTGTAGCACTCACTGGGGAGCAAGGCCACTGAACACTGCTACCCCAGGTTTCTCCTCTACCTGCAGATGATACCCATTGTGCTACTGGCTGACGCCAGGAGCCTCACTGAGGAAGGAGGCACTAGCTTTTCCCACATGTGGATTTTAAAGACTGTGTCTGCTTTCTTCTACCTGAGTATTGAGTTTCCTCTGTACTCACTTTCTTATCTTCCCCTTAAGACACAAATGTAAAGATCAGGGAGATCATTAATTGTGGGCTTCTGGGTATGTGTTCGCAGTAGAGTTGCTGTTTCAACATTCACAGTGGATTCATTTATTTCTCTACAGGCTTAGCCCAAACAGAATGCTCCCTGAGAGCGACAAACAACCTATAGGTTAGGAGCCCAGACGCCAGGACGTGACATGATTTAACAAAGTAACCTCTGACTACACTCAAAGGTGAGGGGTTTTTGGCCCACATTTTGGGGTGTGCTGAGTTCTGTGACGGAGTATGTCATGCCTTGTTTGCCATCTAAATGACAACATTGTCATCCAGGCCTGGGGAGGTGACCTATCCTTGCTGCCAGTCTAGAATGAATGTAACCCACAGATTAGCAGCTTTGCAGACCAGGAAGGCAATGGAAGTTTGCTGAGAAATAAAAGGTTTCTGTTAAATCCTTGACAGAAAGCTGATCTGTATTAACTATTCCTTTCTAAGATCTAAGGTCTAGATATGTAAACTAACAATCAAAATAACACCTTATCCATGTGATTCCTGAGATTAATGATTTAATAAAAGGCACCCTGGACCAAGGGGCAAAGGAAGAAATAGGTTCCTGTTCTTAAGCAGCTGGCAAGGGAGACTGAAGATTACAAACACGACATATCTCTTGACTAATTTATGAAAGTTGTTGCATTAGTATTAAGCTGAAATCAAGTGCCAGAGAGGGATGACTTGGACCTTCCAGGGAGTCTCTTGCTGCCTCCATGTGAACACTGAATTTTGAAAACACCGACCTGAGAGGTCAGTGTGTTTGGATTTCTCTTTATACTTCTGTTGTTTTAGGTTCACACAGAAGGTCAGTCGCATTCACTTACAATCAGTGGTCTGTTTCAGTGAAAAGCCCTCCTTTACTGTGACAGATAGAACATTCTGTGAGCACAGGAGCAAAATGCCAAACTAAACCACGGATGGGAAAGAAAGAACTCCAGAATGTTCTCCAGAGAGCAAAACCCCTTGTAGGACCACTCACATTGTTTCCTTCGTGCTTGAATACCTTTTGCAGTAGATTATGCTTCTGTTTTGGCTGTTCCCTCATGCAAAACTATACTGTATTTTTCATCAGTAGCCAACACCAAAAAGATCCTAAGTATAAAAATATCCATGATAGCTAAGCCTTGGCAGGTTAGGAGAAACTATAAGAAGTCTTGGCACAGATACAGGATAAAATAAAAGATAAACATTTATAGTTTTCCAGTAAACAGAAACCAATATGCAATATTTTGATTTCATATGTGCTAATATTTTGTTTTTCCAAAGTCATCTCAGAATCTATCTACAAGGTGTAAGGGGTTAACAAAAGACTCATTATACCGTTTAAAATAATCTAATATGTTCATGTCTTATAAAACTTAGGATTTAAACAACATTAAACACAGAAGTGTTCATATAAATTTAGATATTTATATAATTTTAAATAAACTTGACATTTTCACTAAGAAAGCTTAAAATATTAACTAGCTTTTCTATGGCATTTTAAAAAACACTAAACTTCTTATAAACCTGATTCAGCATATATTTTACTTACCTAGGATGATTTGTATCTGTTGACTTGCTAGAATTATTCATAGTATTCCCTTAGACTCTCAAAAGTGTCCTGATTTAAATTATACATTACATAGGCATCCTACTTATCGGGGACACTTGAATACCCCCAATAGTGTTTTGCCCAGAACTCCCCTACATTGTCTCATGCCATGCCTCTCTGCATGCTATGAGGGAACTGGGGCCCAGCCTGCAACCAAACACAGAAATAATATAGTCACTTGAAAAGATCTTAGAATGAATAGCACATATTGTTTAGTTTCTAGTAAATAACAAAAGAAAGAAGTAGAGACCCATTCACGGCCCCCCCCTATGGCAAATGCTATTGTGTTGTTGCCTATTCCACCCCTATTTTCTTCTGCCTGTAAACTAGCTGCATTTTTATTTTACTCAGAAATTGATAACTAACACTGTGTTCAGGCAGATGGGCCAGCCCCAGGAGAGTCATCATAATTGGACTATTCTAACCATAGAAATCCCATTCTTCGCCAGGGATTGATTTAGAGGTGACCACGTGTCCAGTTCTGATGAATAAAATAGGAGAGGAACTCCAGTGGAGATTAGTGAGAGTGGAAATGTTGTGGAAAAAGTTGTCCTCCATGTTAAAAAAAAAAGTGAACTATACGAGAAAAGTCTATATGCTTTTCTAGTCTTTGTACGTCAAATCGTGAAGACTCTTGCAGCCTTAACAATCATCTTTCTGACAAGTGGTGAGCAATTTCAGTCCCTTGCTGCTGAAAGTACTATTCTATGCTTCTTTCTCAGGCACCACCCCAGCAGCCAGAATCTCAGTGGGGAGAACTTCTCTGAGCTTTTAAATTCAACAGCTATACAGGAGTAAGTATCAGCCATTCTCAACTCAAGTTAAATGAAAGCAACTTAAATTAGAGAAAGATTCTAAATTAGCCAGACTTAGAAACATTATAAGAAAAGTGTGGAGAGGTGAGAATGTGTGGGTAGGCAGGCAGCACACCCAGGGCCAGAGTGACGCCATGAACTCCTTCTCTAGGAAACCACCCAAAGGGGGGGGGGGGAAGAAATATTCATCTTATTGCCAAGAGATGATGCATGTATCTATTAATTAGAGAAGAACATGCAATGAGGCTGCAAACAATAAGCAGCTGCAAAGTAAACAGTTTTTAGAAGCATATGCAATAATGCATGTATTTTTTAAGAGAGTGGGATAAAGTTTAAAACAGGGGGATGCATTTTCATTAAGCAAATCAGTTTGAGATTATTCTTGTATTGTAAATCTTAAGTCAGCTCAGAAAGGCTACATCCAGAACAAGGTGTTTGGATGATTTAATTCAGCAATAAGAGGCCTCCCTGATGGCACAGAAATTAAGTCTCAGCACTATCAAGCGATCGCCTACCACTGTGGCATGAGTTCAACCCTCAGCAAGGGAGGTGACCCACATGGTGCAGCAGACCTCCCCTGGACTGTGTGCTGCTCCCCTCAGCAGGGTATTTCAGTCATCCTGTTTGTTCTGCTCCCCCCACTCGGCCTCTGGTGAAACCTCTCACCACCTTCCCACACACCTCTGGCCCACACCCCAGTTCCTATTGCATAAATAAATAAAAATAAATATTTTTAAAAATAAGTAATAATACAGCAGTTTAAATTCTAGGTCCAAGGAACATTAAGGCCCTTCCTTTTTGCAGATGACTGAGCCAGGGCTCATCGCTCCACTTTGCTTAGCAAAGTGAGTTTAGAGAGTGGCCCAGAGGAATTCTCCAAAAGTATGGGGCATTAACAAACACTTTGCAGAGATATCCCTTCTGGAGAGACAGCTATGAGAGAGTCACAGAACCTCAAGCATTGTCTTGAGCACTTGTATGTGTCTCCTTTATTTGGCCTGCAGGGCAGGCTCTGCAACCGTGAGGATTCTGCATAGCATTTCTGACATAGAACACAAACTGGAAGAATCCGATGTCTTAGCAACATAATCCTTACTGCACTGAATAGCAGGGGAAACTACATTTACATGATAAAAAAATACATAGGCACTAACTTCCAGAGTGATAAGACACATATTAAAATGATTGATAATAGATTATTTGTTCCTAGCATATATATTGAATGCAGTTCAGAAAATAAGAGGAAGGACAGATATTCTAGAGGCACTAATTCTAGCTTGGAAATGAATATCGGTTTATCCAATTCAGTCACAAATTACTCATTCAGTAACGTTTGTCCACTTTGGACACGTCATTTCAACCTACAGAGCTGATTCTGACTTCCAAACACTCAAGATAAATTTGTTTCCTAATTTTCACCTGTTGATGTTTCCTGACACACATACAGGTGCCAGGTTAGCAGGCTCAGCTTGGAGAAGCAGACAGAAAATGATCATACCAAGCTACAAGGAGTCTGGGCATTTTAGATAGTGGAAGCTGCAAAACCCCTAGGATCACGACAGGCACCTGGGGCAAAATTATGATGTGAAAATAAATGGGCCTCTCCTGCTTCCTCCTGTCCTGGTTCCTATGTTTTCCAATTGCAGGCTCTGCTCCATCTCTGCAAGACCTTAACCTCAGATCAGGTTCCAAAGGATGATGCTTTTAGGTACTAGCCATAAGGATTTTAGGCTTAGAAGGAAAGTTTAGAATCCTTGAAAGAGCCAAAGAATGAGTCTATTGAAGAAATTCCAAGCTTCACAACAAAGGGTGGAACAAATAATTTTGACCAGGGAGCCAACTTGACTAGACACTTTAGGGCTGCCAAAGTCTGAGCTTCTTGCCACTATCTATGAAGAGGATTTCAAATGCCAAATTTCTGAGGAGGGCACTGACTTACTGTCAGACCGGACTTGTCCCTGGCAAGAATGGGGTCTACTGAAACACAAGACTTCCCTGGAGAGACTTGAGACCTTCAAGCTAAAGAGAACCAAGCAGAACACCGGAGTAACAGGCCCAAGCAACAAAGGGAAATAAGGCCCAGTGAAGGGGCAGAATGTGGATGGCACAATGGGAAGATGGCTCCCACATTGGGGCCAGGGGGATCTAGGCACTGAGTCATACAGAAGACAGGGGAGAGGTGAGCCAGGGAAAATGGTCAACACCATGCTAGTGTGTTCTGGACACAAGTAAGAAAATAGCAAGAAAATTCTTCCTTGTATGTTGACACATACTTAGGATTGTCCATTGCTGCCTGCACATACAAGTATAGGTTTTCCAGAAAGGAGGGGGGGTGCAGAAAGAAAAGGGGTATGAGGGGAGTGAGATTAGAATAGGGGAGGGAAAAAGAAGTGGGGCAGAGAGAGATTGTTTTGCATACTTCTTCGTGCTTTGACAGTATAACATTGCCTCTTCTCCCCATCTCAGGGAATAGAAACCAGAGCACTCCCAACTAAAGTACCCATCGTCCTCCACCTTAGTCCCCCACTTTACTCCTCCACCATAGTCCTCCATGGTAGTCTTCTACCATAGTTCATTGGGTTCTGTCCCCCAGCTGTGTAGAAGGGATTGCATTTAAGAAAAAGAGAAAGTCAACAAACAACTGAGTGAGGAACATTGGTAAGAAGTTTTGGAAATTTTCTAGAATCTAGAATCCACAACAGAAAATACTCCTTTGCCTGTCCAGATGTGTATACATTCTTTCAACAGCAATTTCCTAGGTTTCCAGGGATTATTCCCAGAATCCAAAGTGATTATAAAAATGATTAGTAACTAACAAGAAAATATTTTTTTTCTTAAGGCATTAAGGATAAAGTATTGAGTTATCATCACCTAATTCAGAAGGCAGACCAAAAATGCAATGAAAATAAAACTTTACAAGAATTACCCATGGAGCTATGTAGATAACTGGGGAGAAAAACTATACTGAGACTCTAAGTATGGACAAATTATTTTTCCTCAAATATGGTTTATATTTTCCAGATGGCCTAGGTAATCTCTCTCCTTACTAATGCATAGTATCCCCTGCTTTGTCTCCAATGTCTAAAGCATTGCTAATAGAAAGTAGAGCTCAGTAAATATCATATATGTGGATAAATGCACACATAGAACTAACACATGTCCATGAACAAAGTTCCTTTATAATTCACCAGTCTGTCTTGCAGGGGTTATCAGTATTTACATTTCAGAAAATTTAGCTTATTGTTAATGACAGATTTGTATTTATACAAATATAGCAACCTTCAACCTAAATCTATAACTATATCTTACAGGACAAGAAGGAAAAAGATAACTTTATAGATTCAAGTGCTAAATAAGAATAATAATCTATAAGGGCCCGTGGTAGCAGCCAGTTAAGTTGAAAAAAGCTGACAGTAGATACCCCTGCCTCAGCCACTGCCATTTCAGAGGAAATTAAGCAGAGTAAGTGGCTGTCTCAGCAAAGTACACACTCGAGGACAGCCACATTAGCATAAAGCATGGCAGCCAGAAATTATGACTTCTCCTAATCTCCAAATGCTCAGGAGTTTGGTTACATTCAACAAAATGGCCTGTCCTTCTTGATGTATTGGTATTCTTTTCCATTTCACACACATACACCACCATTATTCTGAAGTAAAAATGTATGGGTTCAAAGATTTTTTTTCTTAAATACTCATTTTTAACTGTCTTGACAATCACTTCTTTTTGCCTTTCACTCTGGCCCAGTACCTATCTCTTCTATATCTCATTGCCAGAGGGAACTGAGTATGGCTGTAATCCAAATGAAAGCTGATCATCAAGGTACACATACTACAATTTTCAAATGGGTATGATGATATTTAAAAATCTCAGATTTCTCACATAATTTTAATAGGCACATGATCCTTCAAAGGGGAAAAACACATATATGCTAGAAGCTTTGTTTTGTAAAAAGGTCCTAAGCCCTTAAAACTGTGTCGATGAATTAGATGAAATCCAATTTGAGTAGGGTTTGGAAAAAGAATTTATATTTTGCAGGAAAGAGGGGCTTCTGAAGAAGTAGCAAGTATTTCATTGTGATATAATTTCATCTTCTTTCTGAAAGTCACTTATTCTTGCAAAGATTTTGTGTAAAAATGGACACTGTGTTAATAAACATGAATGTTTAAATTCTACAGTCTTTGTCTGGAGTGACTGACTTCAAGAAGAAAGGAACTGAAAATAGAAGAGAAAGTCAATCCAGGAACTTGAGAGCAGTGAAACCTTCAATGAGACCATTTAGAGCTTAGCTGGACCCCCAGTTCAAAGCACTGGTTACTCATAACTATTTCAGCTCTGCATTTTCTTACCATTCTCCTCCTATGGGACATTCTAAGCCTGTCCTGCGTCTCTATGTTATCCACCATCTGCCCTCAATCAACCCCTACTTCTCTATCTCAGTTCTGAGTAACAAAATAAGAAGAGGACAACAGAGCTTGACTTAGGGGAGGGAAAGTCCCGATAATGGCATATTTGGGGTGAGTTGCCTTGGTGTTGTCTCTTCATAATCTCTGTTTCATCCCTCCCCCTTTATTTGAGACAGAAGGAAAAAAGAAAAAAGAAAAAAATCAATCAGAATGATATATGACTCGTCAGTTCTGAAGTAAAGCCCAGTCATGTAGAAAATAGACCAGGGACTGTTCTTTGAGTCCAAAAGATAGGGTGAGCAAGCTCCAGCCTCGGGTGCAATTATCTTTTGAAAAAAAAAAATAAATAAATAATGCACCCATATACATGTACCCTCAGAGAGAGATGTTTTTCTAACCTCTGCACTATACACACTTAGCATTGCAATGTCAGAGTTAACTGCTTCAACTGTGCTTTATGCAGTTTCTCAAAGTTGCCAAACTCAAGTGGTGCTTAAGCAATTATGCAAACTTATTCACAGGATGCAAGAAATGCTTCTCAAGATTTGCACATTTCTCCAGCCTGACAGCCATTTCCCCAGCAACAACCACTATGATCTCCTGCCTCAGCATGCACATCTCCTACCCCAGCATGCACATATCCTATCCCAGCATGCACCTCTCCTGTCCCAGCATGCACATCATCTCCTATCCCAGCATGCACATCTCCTATCCCAGCATGCACATCTCCTACCCCAGCATGCATAACAGCATCCTCATTGCCTCTCTATTCCTCTCCATATGTTCTTAATTTGCTAAACCTTTTAGGTAAGACTCCTCTGCCTCTTAAAATTTCTTGATTATTTTCATATATCTTGGTTGTTAGGTTCATATTTCTTTTCAAATTAGTGTTTGGCATCCCTTCCATAAATAGCCAGATATGGCATAGTTAGATCATGTAGTACCTGATTCTTAATTCAGTGAGGAATCTCCAATTAGTTTCCATAGTGAATATAATAGTTTAAATTCTTACCACCTTTACCTCCAGTGTACAAATGTTGCTGGATAAAGGAGATGTGACAGACACAGGTAGTACTACCTGGCAATTAAAAATGAAGATAAAAATTTTGCCACTTGCCACAATATGGATGAAACTAGAAAACATTATGCTTAGCGGAATAAGTCAGATGGTGAATAAGTCAGATTTTCACTTGTATGTAGAAGATACAAACACAAAACCAACCAACCAACACATCAAACTCTTAGATTTCAAAACCAAAATGGTAATTTCCAGAGGGGGAGAGGAAGCAGGATGGGTAAACAAGGTAAAGGGGTTCAAATGTATGGGGGTGTAAGGAAACTCTTGGCAGGGATCATCCAATGAAGATGTACACCTGAAACCTATATAATGTATAAACCAGTGATATTTCAATAAAGCTTAAAGAAATAAATAAATCCCTCAGTTGTTCCTCTTGCTTCACTGAAAACAGTTCAAATTCCTTCAGAAGGCAGAGAGCCACCCAGCTTACCTCTCCTAAGCATCAATTGCTCCACCCTGCCAACCCCTGACAGGTGGTCTTGAAAGCTTTCCTCTCTGCTCACCTTTTTCTCCAATGCTCCTTTTCTCCATACTTCTACATACCCGGTGAGCTCTCTTATCCTTTATTGCTAAAATGAGATATCTTCAGGAAGTTTCTCTTATGCCCTCAAGTTTGCCTAGAAGCTACTGCCACACTAGTTAGTGCACAAATCACAATTTCCTGTAAGTGTCCAGTTTCTTGTTTGTATTCCTCCCTGATCTATCATGCCCTTTGGCAATAACTGGACCATATCGGTTAGTTTCACATTTCTATCTCTATCACTATGCTCAGTAGCTACCATCTACTAAACTTGAATCAGAAATAAATAATGTGTGAGTGTTTAAGCGAACTTGATAGATGGCACACCCTCTTTCTCTGGGCATATCATAATCTTGAGTCCCAGGCCCTAAAAACCCCAGCACAAACTGAGTGAGAGACCTCAGGAGATGACAAGTTGATGACCCATTTGGACAGGGCCTTTCGGGGAAATGTTTCTTGTAATCCCTTTTAAAACTGAGAAGGAGGAAGCCTATGAATCTATCACTATGTGAGTTAAAGAACAATGGTAGGGGTTTGCTGCACTTACTCTCCCATGGTTCCAGAGAACTAAGCCATCATGCCGTAGCAGAAAATGGCTGGTTAATTTCAGTAGATTCTTGTCCACTCCAGTCCGGAAGCACATACTCAGTAGGCAACTCCAGCAAAGTGTCACATTTTATTTCACTTGCAATTCAAATGGAACCTACATATGCCTACATGTACTGAGAGAGAAAATTGTCACTGACTTATTTATTGTATCCCTTGTCTGAAATCTAAATAATATTTTTGATCTGAGGTGTGTGTGTGTGTGTGTGAGTGTGTTGCATATTCCTTTTTGTAAAGATAGAGCAAATGTTTGGATGTCTATTTGTTGAAATGTTAACGGCAATTCCCATTTGAGAGAAAAATAGGTGAGAAAGTAGACTTACATTTCATTTGTTCTTGATATTCTTCAGTGTACGCTGAGATCTTTTTTCCATAGTATATATTAATCATGTAATTACAAAAGAAAAGCAAAAGTGAGAAAATAAAATTGAATTTCTAATCTTGTCTGTAAGGATAGTTTGGGATCCTAGAATTCAATGGAAATGAGCTTTAAATAGATTCCCTATATTTTAGGATCAGGAACCACAACAGGAACACAGACCACAAGGTTTTTATAATTTTAATGTCAGCTTAAGGCTGATGTAGACTTATTTAAATAATCTTAAGATAGAAGACATTTGAGTAGAAAGAAATACAGCCAGCTCATCAGTGACACCATGTCTGATTCTCATAATTTTCATTTCAGTTTCATTTTAAGGGGGCAAAGACACTCAACAAATAAACATATACAGATAGATGACAGACAGACAAACATAACAGAAGGAGAGATGCATTAGAAAAGATTAACTTAGAAGAGCAATTTTTTTCTACCCAAAAGTACTCAAGGAACATTTGCTTTGGTTCCTGCCCTGAAGCGAAGCCACCTTACTTTGGTACCTGCGGCTGTGAAAGTATGGGAAGAAGCCCTGCCTCCAGGTCTCCTGGGGCACTAACTAGGTCTTTAAGATCACACATCACCTGGTTATAATTGCCTTGACACCATCACCCACTGACTCAAACAATCACCTTTATAGTAATACCCTCAGCACTCAGAAGGCTCCTGATTATATAAGCTACAAGCAGGAACACCTGGGACAAAATGCCCTGTGGGGAACCTCTCAGATAAGCTACTTGATTTCTTAATCCTTCTGTCCTTCTGTCAAATCAGCTGGAAAGCAGGAATAGGGTAGGGGGGTGTGATAAGCCTCCTGAGGAATCCAGGCTGAGTCTGAGTCAGATGCAACTTATATTTCTATTGTAAAATGCTACCATTATTAATCCTTCTTTCTTTTTGCCTACAGGCAAAAAGAATATGGTGAGTAAGAAAATATGGATGGGGCATTCTACTGCCTACCAGAGGGATGCTTGTTTCTTCTCCTGATAGCCAAGGCTTTATATAACATGCCCTTAATTCCCTTAATTTTCTTCAGTCTTTTTCACAGTCAGGTTTTTTTTTTCCTTTTTCCAAATAAGGATTAATTATCCATAACAATTAAGCTAGACTTTTTTTTTTTTAATAGTAGGTATTACACCCAAACACAAGATCAAGGCACCGAATAACTAATCAAGATTTGGTTAGAGGTAAAAAGGAGAATGCTTATTCCACTCAGTCTGCTTTGGGTTATTTTCTTTACTGAGAAAGCACTGTTTCCTATTCAAAAGGAATCTGGGGTCCAACCTTAGTCACTGAAGGGCCTGTTTATGGGTCCTTACTGTTTTTGGCCACATGACTATTGTGCTCTGGAAGTTCTGATTTTTTTTTTAACCTTTTCTTTATCTTCCAGGGCCTTCATCTCTAAATCTTGGCTTTTATGTCTCTGGTAAAAACCGCAGACTACTGGAAAATTGTTAGCACAAATAATCTTACTAAAAATCTTACAAAAGCCTCTGTTTCTTTCTAATACCAGATATGTCTGAACATTTCTATAGGCTTGATTCTGTAATCTGCATAGTCTGGTTACTGAATCTCTGGGTTATATGGTTTGGTGGATCAAATCTCCTTTCTGAAGAGACTGAAGAGTTGGGACAGTCTTCTGTTGACAGCAGGCAGAGGCTTGGAAATGAAGAACTGATAAAAAGAGGTCATGGAAGGCAAAGGAACACTGCGGCTGGAAAACAGCAGAGATGACACTATCAATAACTGAACTTGGCTATGGAACGATTGTTTAAAAAAGCATTTGGCGTAAGATGAAAGGAATGCTGATCTATCATGTGCTCTGATAATTTGATGAGTGAAATAAGGCGACTGAAAAACAAAGGGGAAAGATGAAAAAGAAGACAAGTGCAAGACCTACCATTTGAATGTAATTGCAAAACTGAGATTCCACAAATGTCTGACTTAAAAGTTGCAGATGGCCATCAGGACATTATCTTCTTCTCTAAGAGAAAGACTAGAATTTCCAAGTGTCCAAACACCTCATTTCATGCCACACATCCAGAGATGAATACTCAGAGTCCTTTATAACCATAACACTACATTATCTGCGGTCACTTAGAGGTCTTAAAGTAACCTTTCTGTATAAAGTGATGAGTATCTGCTCTCCAGTAGCTGAGATCCAGGGAACACATAAACATCCAGCCAAAATTTCTTGTTATTTACAATAGAAAATGTTCCTGAAGCTAGTGTGCTGAGTCCTCTATAAAATTCATAGCATGGTTAGGTATCCAAAGAAAGTGACATATCTTTATAGTAATTCAAAATGTTCAGAGGGTTGGCTCAAGGAAGTACCTGCATATCATTTCTGTGACTATTTCAAAAACAAAGTAAAACTGCTATGTAATTTATGGCTCAAATTGAGAAATGAAAAGTCACAACTGTCAATTCAGTTCATGTAAGTGTTCTTCAGGGGTGGGAAGCAGACAAGAGACTACAGTGATGATACACGTGTGAATGGGTGGTGGGAATCTTTTGGGGACCATACATGAGATGATAAAACACATACTGTATGAAAATGAGGAGTAATGTAAAATATATAAAATTAAAAAAATAAATAACAAACAAGTAAGTGTTCCTGGAACAGACCAAGAGGTGTGATGAAGTTTAGAGGTTCCTCAGGGACTCTCCAATGTTCCTTTCAAGCCCCTGAATGGTGCTGAACTGTGCAGAAGGCAAGATCTTGGCTGATCCACGCATGAGTTTGAGGGTGTGAAGAGAAAGCTCTGCAGTCATCATCTCCGTGGCGGAAACATCCGATTTTAGTAACATCTTGCCAAACAGGGTTTTTTGAAAAGTTTTCTAAGCTTGTCAAAATATTCCCAAGGAGTGGGTTTGTGTTTCCTCATGAATTGAATAGCAGAAAGCAAAAGGCAAGTCGTCAGGACTGTGCCTGACCCTTTTTATTCATATATAGAATTAATTACTGAATAGAAGGTGAGATAAAATTCCTTATCTATGTTCTCACACGCTTTTGTTTATGATGTTGTTCTCAGCTACACGGTTTTTATTCCTGCACTCTGATGATGTGATTGCTTCTCACCCAGGAATCTCGAAACAAATGTGCTTCTTACCAATTTCTTTGTTTCCTATCAAATCATGTCCTTGGAAATATTTTACAAGCAGTAACTTTATTTTACTGACGTATTATTTAAGTTGTTAATACTACTAGGCATTGCGATACTATTTTTCCTATAAGTTTAATGGCTCTTGGAAGCCAGGGACCCCGAAGGTGTGTCCCCACAGGGCTTGACATATAGCAGCTGCTCACTGAGCTTCCACCAGCAGAGGCGAAAGAGACAGGAGGGTAAGTAAGAGAGCTGGATCCCTCTGTTCCTTCCATAAATAATAAGGTAATCTCCAGGGTAAGGAAATGTTCAAGGTACCCTGCCCCACTCAAGGAAGGTGAGAGCTTAGCAGGGAAGGGAGGCTGGAGAAAACAGGGAGAAGGAAGAGAGGAAATCAAGGACACCTGGAGAAGGCACACAGCGCAGAGATGTGTAAAGAAGCTGCACTTGCTTGTGGGTTTTGGACTTGTACCAGGGACTTGGGAGACAAGGAAGGAGACACTTGAAAAAGACAGAGGCATGGGTGAGAGACCCCCAGGGAGGCTGACAATGGCAGCCTTTATCTTGACTTGGGTTTTGATGTTTCTCTTTTCCTTCCAGACTTGCCTGGCCCTCTTGGCCCCTTTCCTATGGGTCCCCACCAGAAGATGACTGAGACTTGTGACAAGCTTTTGGGCCTCAGCGGCCCTGCTTTGGGTGAACCCTGTTTGGCTGGGCTTTTACCCATGAGGGGGATGGGTAATTTTGGGTGTTTGACTTGGAACTGTGTCCTTTCTCTTTTTCTTCTTTATTGCACATTAACTATGTTGAAGCTTGTTTCCTTTGAGGTCTTACACACTAGAGTATGCTTTGTCTTGATGCAGCAGATAGCAGAAACTATCAAAAGTAGGTAGGTCTGGGAACCCAGTGCCCCTCATGCTGCCCAGTAAACCTTACACCAATACAATATCGTAACTTAACCTTTCTCTTCCATAGAAATGACAACCAAAGAACTATTAAGAAACTTCTGTACTTAATCCCAGAAGATCCCAGGTAGAAATCCAAGAAATTTCTATAGAGATTATTGAGTTATTGTGCAACAAAATATTTAAGAACATTTTATATACAAATACACAGATATATTTAATTTTAGGGAAAGAGGAAGGATCTTAAACATGGCCAAACTTTTCTTAGCTCTCATTCTTCACTGAATTTGGAATGATGTTGCTAAGAAGGGGAGGTTAAGGCACAGCACAGTAAACAATCACCTTTGATGGGGAGTAGTAAAGGGCCCCACTTTACTTGACTTTCAAATCACCTTACTTTGTGCTCATCTTGAGGGGAGTGGGTCAGATGGCAAACAGAAGAAGAGAAGCTCAAGCAATTTTTCTTATTAAGTAGAAGTGACACTTCAAAGTTCAGACGGTTAAAGTTCAGACGGTAATTTATCAGAAACATTGCAACAGATATTGAAAGAGGTCTGTAAAGATACAACTGATCCACTTCTCTCTGATCTATCAGAAGCCATTTTGCTCTACATAACAAAGGACAACTTTGCTTTGTTCCCAAGAGAATTTACCGTCTCATTTCAAATACAGCTAGCCTAGGGAAATTTCCAAGTATTGTGAGATCATGCCAACTTGTGAGACTGGCATTTCTATAACCAAAAAAAAAAAAAAAAAGTGGCTAACTGCTCTTTCTCAAACACAGAAAACAAACTATAACTTCAATTTTTTCCCAAGTACAGCTGGGAAGATTTTTTTCAAGGAAAGTTCTCCAAAAGAAAAGATTTATAGGTAAGGGAGAAACAGTTGCCAGATAATTTCTTGCTCAAGAAATTGTGCACGTTTCTTCAAAAGAATGTGGGAAAAAATATGGGGGGGGAGGTTGGATATTAAATGGGATTGTATCAGATTAGCCCTTTATGAAAACAGGTCTGATCATTCTAGATTAGGCCTCGATAAACAGCTGGAGCTCAACTCTGCCAGTCAGAATGCTGTTCTGTCTAGGCTCTACTTGGAAAGCTGTATTCCTCAAGACTTGACTAAATGTCAGCCCCCAGCGAACTCTTTCCTTTAAAAAAAAAAAAAATGCATTGGTGCCCTCTCTGGTGGTGCAGTGGGTTGAAGCACAGCACTAAGAAGCTAAAGTCACTTACGCATGAGTTCAATCCCCGCCTGCCGCAGAGGTGATCCACATGGCACAGCAGACCTCTCCTGGCCTGCCCGCTGCTCCCCTCAGCAGTGTACTTCGTCGATCTGCTTGTTCTGCTCCCCACTCTTTCTCTGGTGAATCCTCTCACCCTCCGCATCTCTGGCCTGTACCCACTGCTCTCCTCAGCAGTATACTTCATAGATCTGCCTGTCTTACACCCCACTCTGTCTCTGGTGAATCCTCTCACCCTCCGCATCTCTGACCTGTACCCCAGTTCCATATGAATAAATAAATAAATCTTTAAAAAAAATGCATTGACTCTCGGGGGTGTAGCCCAGAAGTAAGGGGTGGGGAAATGAGAGGATTCACCAGAGACAGTGGGGATCAGTCAGTAATGGCAGATCTAGTAAAATACATTGTTGACGGGAACAGCGGGCAGGACAGGAGATATCTGCTCTGCAGGTTAGCTCAGGATCAAACTCAGGCCACAAAGGTGACAGTGCTGGGACTTAACTTCTAGGACATCAGGAAGGCCCTGTGAAGTCTCTCTTATCTGTAGCTAGAACAGCTGGTTCTGTGTTCTCCTACTGCTCTGTTCACATGGACAAAAGACTCACCAAACAGCTTTTATGAATATACACTCCCTCCTCCAGAATACTAATATTTTCAGGGAAGGTGTATGAATGCTTCCGATATAAAAACCTATAGATATAAAAATTTCTATGATGATTAACACCCATGTCTTTCCCTAATTCCCATTAGTTTTTCACTGCCATAGAACCATAAGTAGACTCTATGATTCATTGCATACCTACTTATCCCCATGGAAAACATCTAACATTTGTAGATGTTTTGGATAGATGCAGTCCAGAAGTCTTCTGTTCAATATTTTTGGTTTTCATGTTTTGTTTCATTTTGTTTCATTTCACTTCATAGTTAGGAATTAAATAATTTTATTCAGAAAACAAAATGTATTGAATATAAATTGCTCCCACATTTCCTTGAAAGTTAATAAAAAGCCTTCAACTTATACTTTTTGCCTTACATATACATTTTGTACCCCCCAAAACATGTAGAGAACCTGGAAGGTCCTTGAGACCCTGTGCAAAGAACAATGGAGAATGTTCATGTTTCCTATACAAACTTTTAATTTTGTAGCAACGCCCTTGATTTGGGAGAAATGACTCAAGGTCAGATTTACTACTTTTCCAGGTAGTAGTTTCTAGGAATGACTGAAGGGATGGTTAAAACCATTTATCTAGGATTAATGAGAGTCAAGATCCCAAGTTCTAGAGACGAATGATGGCAAAGAGGAGTGGATGGACTGGGAAAGGAAAGATTTGTGTTTCCTTTCTGCTTTTACTCCCGACCAAGAGATAAAGAAAATCACTTGCCTCAGAGGTGTTGAGTTTCTTATTTAGTGTAATAAAGGTGAGGGTTGGGTAGTCCCTTGTGGCATAAAGGGTTAAAGTGCAGCACTGTGAAGCTAGCAGCAGCCGCTTTAGTACCAATTTGATCCTCAGCACTGGAGGTGCCCCCCAGGGCACAGCAGACCTCTCCTGAAGTGTCTGCTGCTCCCCTCAGCTGTGTACTTTGTCTATCTGTCCATTCTGCTTCCCACACTCTCTGGTGAATCCTCTCATTGCCCCTGCAACTCTGGCCTATACCCCAGTTCTGTATGCATAAATAATAAATAAATCTTAAAAAAAAAAATGAAGGGGAGGGTTAAGTGCCCTGATGAATGCTCCTGTGAATGCTCCCTGGATCTTTTCCTTAGAGTTCAAAATTCTACTTAGCCCAGGACTTATGTCCTATCATCCCAACATAAGCGCCCTTCTCCCTATTCTGAACTATCGACATCATTCCCTCTATTTCAAGAGGATATAATGCAAAAACTTCATCTTTAAAAAGACAGAAAAATTCATCATGAAAGAATTGAGAAGCTGAAACTTTTACCACTTCTCCTTAGTGATCTTATTTACACATCAATGAACTCAGCTCTAACATATGAGAAAATGGGGTATTTTTGCCAATCTCAAAGGCTAAGCTAGAGAGGCACGACCATCAGAACCTACAAAGGAAGAGGTAGTTTTATCCACCCATTGGGAAGCCATTCAAAATATCAAATCCCTTTTTGTTCATCACATCCAGAAGCTTCTAGAAAAGAAAGTTCCAATATGAATCCTATTCAGAAAAATTACTACTCTTTTACTTAACTAATTTTGTATACAGAATTTTTTGCTCCCTCTCCCTCACTTCTCCTCCCACTCTGATTCTCCTCATTCTCTCTGTTTCTACACTTTCTTGCATTTGGGTAGGACTGCTATAGTTCATAAAGAACATTCTATAACCCCAATCAATTGCACTACTATTAGAAGCTATAAATGAATATTTTTGATTTACACTTAGTACCTGAATTTTATGTTCCCTTTTAAAGGCCAATTTCCTATGAATAGAAAAGATATATTCCTTAAAATTTTCCTGATAATATATACTAAAGGGTTAAAAACAAAATGCATTCAAGTTTCTTTTTTTGTTATGAGATCAGTTGAAAATTGCAATATGACTGAAATAGTTTTAGTAGTGACTTTAGTACTAGTTCATTTACTTCATAAGTTGTTTTTCTTTGAATTGATTTAGATAAATCTGAAAATAGTAAAATATTTAAAAACAAGTAGAAAAATATTTCATCAAAACAATGGTCTCACAGTTGGAATCATAAAAATTAGGCTTATAAATGTTTAATTTAAATGCTTTGAAATGCATGACAAAAAATAATGCAACTCCTAATTTTGATTATTTAAAGTAGTAATTCCAACAAATGTGTTAGGATTCCAGCCCAGAACATGGTTAGCAGCAGATAAAGGGGTAAAATCAGACAGAAACCCAGGCTTACTCCCAAAGATAGGATGCAAATAAAATGTCTCATCAGCTCTTAAGCTTTAATGCATTCTACCTTAAACATTTACATTAACAGATGGTCCCCGGCAGTGCTATAAACTTACATCTGAGATCATTTGTATGTCACTTTCAAGCCCATTTATCACTATACATGCAATAGAAAATGCCACCAGGGGTTTAAGTCAGAACAGTAAGGAGAAAGGACAAACTCTCTGAAGCAAATGGTGTCACCTACAAACATGTGCTTGACCTTTATTTAAAAAAAAAAAAAGTTAATAGAATTGATGACTAATAAATGGAAGAAAAACAAGGATAAGAACCAAAGTCACCATATTTGACCCATTAAAAGGTACAATAGGGACATTTATCTATGCCCCTGAATCCTCTACGGACTTCTTTTCCTTATCTTCCAAACGCATGGGGACACAGATGATAAAATAATTAAGGTTGTTACTGTAGATACCAAGAAAGAAAAAGCTTTAAAAAGTCAAAGTAGGCCCTCCCAGGTGGTGCAATTGTTTAAAGCACAGACTGCAAGCTAGTCACAGCCACTTGAGCGCAAGTTCGATCCCCAGCCCCAGAGGAGATCCACATGGTGCAGCAGACCTCTCCTGACCCACTGCTGCTCTGCTCAGCAGTGTACTTCATTAATCTGTCTGTTTTGCTTCCCACTCTGTCTCTGTTAAATCCTCTCATGGCCCCAATGCCTCTGGCCTGCACCCCAGTTCTGTATGCATAAATAAATAAAAAAATAAAAATCTTAAAAAATATCAAATATGGTGACTTTAATCTCGTATAAGGAATGATGTTATTTTTTGTCATTAGCCTTTATTAGCCATTTGGCAATATTATCAAATAATATCATTTTTATGAGAAAGCTACCAACCTATCATTGACTTAGAAGTGATAAATTTAACTGAAATGATTTAAATGTTTTTTTTTTTCAAATTGTCATACAGTAAATTTGAGAGATTTTTTTTTTCTTTAGGTGTCTAGGACTATATGGAACTTAACACAGTACCATTAGGATATAGAATATTTCCATTAATTAAGAGCCATTATTCTTTATATGTAACATAATTTAGCTTTCATAGTTATAGTTCCTCCTTTTGAGGAGACTTTTTTTTTTATTACAAAGCTTATTTTTACATCATTTTGCACATTTTTTTTTCCATCTCGATTGTAATCCCTGCGGGTTTCCCATCACCAAATCACCCCTGTGCCACCACCATAGTCCCGTGCATTTTCCTCCCTTCCCCCCCCGTTTTTGATCCCATTACCCACTCCGCCCCCACAAAATGTCTCTGGTATATGGTTGTTCATTATTTTTGTTATTTTCTTGCCTGGTCCATTATACTCCTGCTATGAGTGAAACCATCCGGTATTTTTCTTTCTCTTTCTGGCTTATCTCACTAAGCATGATCTTTTCCAGCTCCATCCAAGTTGCTGCAAAAGACATGTGTTTCTCTTTTTTGGTTGCTGAGTAATATTCCATTGTATATATGTACCACATCTTTCTAATCGAGTCATCTACTTTTGGGCATTTGGGCTGCTTCCATGTTTTTCCAATTGTAAATAAAGCAGCAATAAACATGGGGGTACAAGTATCTTTTTCAATCAGTGTTTTTGTGTCTTTTGGATAGATACCTAGGAGTGGGATTGCTGGGTCATAGGGAAGCTCCATGTTTAGCAGCTTGAGGAACCTCCAGGCAGTTTTCCATAGTGGTTGTACTAGTTTGCATTCCCACCAGCAGTGCAGGAGAGTTCCTTTTTTTGAGGAGACTTTTAAAACTGTTTTCTAGAAAATCCCTAATGACTTTTCCTTATTTTTGCCTTCAACATGCTAGAAATTTCTAATCACAAAATATTCTACTGGGACCTTGAAGAAACAATTATCCTATTCTTACATAGTCAAAGCAATAACTTTTTTTTTAACATTGCATCACACATACATAAACAGTTAGTGAAACAAATAAAGCCAGTTCACTATTTCAAGTACCTAATGTAAATAGCCTGGCAGAATGTTTAGAATATTGCATGGACCCAAAGTGTTCCCTTTATCTTTCTTAAAACAATCCAGTGTTTTTACATGACCTTTGTTTTGCGAAGTACAAAAGCCATTGCTTCTGGCAGGCCTTGCTTCTTCTCCTGTGCTTCCCCTCCAGATTTACAGATCAGAGTTTCAGACTAATAGCTTTAGTGAAATCAGATAAGTCTTCCTCAATCTGCCAATACTCCTGACAGAGTGACTGGCAATGGAATTGTTATTTTTATGGGAGTTCCACATTGCTGTAGAAATAAAACTTCTGTGCCTCAGGATCGCTGAGATTGGACTTAGTACAACATCTCACAAGTGCCACTGGTGGAAAATAAATGGGAATTTGTCATCTTTTGTTTGGAGATGCTGCGGTGAAGCATGTCATCACCCATTTAAAAATGAAGGAGGCAGAAAAAACTGTTCCATCAATGTCTTCCTACCCGCCTATGTTATGAAGGCAGAACAGATAGCAACCCTCATCCCCCCACAAAAGAATTCCATTTATTTGAAACTGTGAATATAGAACATAATTCATATTAAAGTGTATATGGCCTTTCTGTAAAAGTAGAAAGTGATTTTATTTCGATGAATTTGAATTCCTCAATCAATATGCCAAAGCAAGTAAAAATGTCTTTTAAGTTATATAAAATCCACATATTCTATTTCTTCAACTTGAACTTCCCGCTAATTATTTGGCATTAGGCAACACTCAGTGTTTATTCCTGATATACAAAGGAACAGGAAAAGTTTTGAGCAGTGTCTTGTTCTAGGAAACTGAAATTCAGAAGTTGAAATAAGCTTCCTTCTTTTCACTCATAAAGTTCACATTGGATCTGGGAATCGAGAAAAAATCATCACCACAATATGATAAAAGAAAACAGAGGAAAATCATCACCACAATATGATAAAAGAAAACAGAAATCATCACCACAATATGATAAAAGAAAATAGAGGTATCTAAAAATCAAGAAGACAAACAAATTATCCATGTGAAATATCTGGGAATCTTGAAAGAATGGGAGCTCAGAAAATAGATGACAAAGTGTAGATGACATATACTTTCGGGGAAAACAGTGGTGTGGAGAACTTCTAGAATGTGGGTACAGAGTTCCTTTAGCGACTGAATTTATCTGGTTAAGCTTGAGCCTCATTGTTTAAACTGCTGCTGTATGGAGGATGCCCCCCTCCAAATTAATTGTTCTTCTCAGAGAGGTTCCATGTAACCATATTTTTTGGCATGCACATAATCAATGTATAAAATTAATCAGGTTGAAAATAAGTATACACCATCTATCTTAGATGTACAACATATTCTACTTGGTAAGTGTACTTCAAACAAAATGGTTTACCTACATTGTTTGCATTTCATAAAATCACCTTTTGCATCCTTTAAATATCTACTTATAACTCATGTTTATGCTTAGGCAAGAGAGCACTTTGATTCTAAAGTCAGTGAGTCAGGGGGACTTAAAGTGTTATTAGCCTCAGCAGAACCCAGAGGTTTTATAATCTACAGTTTCAGATTTCCTCACATACCATCCCACAGTTCCCATTGCTTCTGGATTCCCCTAGTTGTCCTTCCTGGGAACTCTCATATGGGACACGGTTCCTTGGGGTGGTGGTGGTGGTGGTGGGGTTCTCTCTTCAGATTGCATATCACAGCGCAGTGGTCTTAACATACTGACTATTCTGAATGAGTTAGTGAACAATAATCCAGTCTGATTTATCTTTTTCTTCATTACCCACCTTTGGTTGCTTCACCTATCTACCGGCTACTTCTAAAAGTAGAACAGTAAGGAACATTATAACCTTTTATTATTCTTTTGAGACTCTCTCCTGGGGCACAGAGGAGTAAGGGATATTAAAACAGCTATAATGGTGCTCAAACTATCTATTAGAAAGTTTCAATTATCCGTAATCTCTTTTATTTCATTACAATACGAATTCAGGTTTTAACTTGACTATAAGGATTTTGGACTTCAAAGCATATATTGTATTGGTTTGTCAAAACCATTTTCTTCATAGAGGAACCATTATTTCAGTAATATATTTATATCCTCTATGCAGCTATGAAATGGATATCTAATCAGTCTACAGTTTCATAAGCAATTTGATTTGTTTCCTCAGATCTCCAGATGCTGTGATAGCCCTTTTGCTTTGCATCTGTTACACTGGGCTAGTAACTCAACTCAAAAGTCTTTCTGTTGCTGGAGACCTCTCCACCAGAAAGGAAGCATGGAACCTACTTGGAGTCAGCAAGATACTAACAAGATAACTGATTCATAATAGCCTTGTGACTCCTATAAGAAAGAAGCACATGGGGATGTTTTTGTCACTCAAAGAAAAAGTGCTGCCTCAAGGTCAAAAATAATGCCACAAATCATAAAGACTTGGAGACAGAAGCTAGGTGTTCTCTTCTATCATCTCCTAGAATCCCTCCTCAGTGATAGTGCCCAAAAGTAAGTTAGGGATGAATGGAGCCTTATAGATCATCCAGCAGGACCTCTCACTTTCATTAGTACTAGAAATAAGACCCAAAACGAGGGAGTCATTTACTTAACTTTAGTAGTACTGCAAAAGCAGTCTGGGTTCCTGGCTATTAAGCATTTCCAGAAACAGCCCTTCATCTTTTAGAAATACATGTGTAGGTGTAAATAAAATTATATCCAAGGGGGTTTTTAATCTGACAACCTGTATATTACATAGCAGGGGCAAACATTAACAATCACAGTCAAGTTGTTAAAACATTCAATAAACTGAACAATATTTTACCACCCCTCGCTCTCTTATTTGTTTAGAAAATGTATCTACTGGAGCAAGCTTCATGTTATTTCATTTCCTCATCCATGGACCAGTGAAAATGAAATAGTTTCAGTATCAATTTTCATTTGGGTTCTGGGTGGTAGGGAGAGCAAAGCTAGGTGAATTTTTAGGATATAAAGTCTCTGGGCAGTGTTTCTTGTGGAAAAGGTGCCTCTGCTACTCATTGGCAATGAAGAAACAATAAACACAGTATCTGTCCCCACAGATCTGTTACAGGTCTAACCTCCCATTGGTTAGTATGCTGGTGCTTTACCCCACTTTGGAAACTACTCTGACCACTAAAGCAGCTTAAGTGGCCATAAGTGTAACAAAATCCTTTCTGGCTGACTGAACTCCACGACCTCTAAACTTTAGTTCAAACCTAAATTGAATGTTAACAGCAGCAACAGATATCCTGGGACTCTCTCTGGTCACTGAACAAAAGCACATCAGAAGAGAAAAACCTTTAAGACTCATTATGTAGTTTTTTCCACCAGTATGAAAGCCAGCTAGATTATCTAAAAGTTTTATTGGAGCATCTATGTAAGTTTTCATAGATTTTTATAGATCTCTCTCAAGTTAGCTTGCTTGTCTATAAAACAACCAGCTATCCTAGGGACCACTGATCAAGGGCTACATGCTCCCTGAGGAATGTTTTCATGCCCTTGCTTAAATATCACACAAAGGGAGAAAACCTTAACACAAAGCACAGCATTCTAACAAGGACTAGATCACACCACCATCATCTTTCACCCCCCATCTGTGTGGTAGTTACATTCAGTTTGTCTCAAATCATAAGGGACTGAACAGCATCACAACAGGTTGGTCTGGTTCTACAAAACATTTCAATTGTTATAGTTTAATTTTCAATTTTATATCTGGCGAGTATTATTTCTCCTTATGATCACAAAAAGTTCAGAGATCATGTGAATGGGAAATGCTTTCTGTATTTACCCAAGTGGAGTAGAAATCTAAAAAAAAAAATCTGTCAATGGAATTGATGAGGATGATCACTTCTCATCTTCTGTATACAGGATCAAAGGTTTAGCCACAGAAGAAATCACCATCAACAATCATTTCTCAAGTTCACAAAGGATTGTTGAACTACCTGCCCAGGGCCTCAGGCTGTATGGTTAAGATGCCACCTGCTTTCTATTTACTGACCTTCCAGGTAAGGCCACGTGCAAAAAGCATGTTTACTTGGTTACGAAGGAATTTAATTCTTATTACCTGCAGTATACTGACAACATCCCTGACCTAAAGAAGAAACTCCCAGTAATGGTTACAATGGTAATTCAAGTAACATCACTCAACATTTGCATAGGCAATTCCTTGTTTTAATGTAATTAATTTCAGATGTAAATCCATTCCCTTGCTAGTAGCTGGTTAAGTGAAACATGGAAAGGAAATCACTGAAAAGGGTCACAAACATTAATCTCTGTAACAGGGAGACTGCCACCTTCTTAAATAAAACAGACAGATGTCACAAACACGGATATACTTGGATGTTCCACCAGGTGCTAGAGGAGTGCTGGGGGCAATGGGAAATACCACCTGCTACTCTGAGTCATACCTTTGTCTGTGGCAGTATCTCCTATCTGCTTCCTCTGTAAACTCTGTGATACAGACATTCTGACTTGTTCTTCATGCCACTTTCACCAATAGATGGCAGGCTGAAACATGACTTCCAATAATACCTGCTTCCTGTTATTTGTGCCCTTTTATCACTCATTTCCTTCAAATGCACATTGAACTTATTCAACTAATTTCGAAAGGATGGACAGAATATAGAAGGAGTGATAGGATACTGATTTCAAGATCAAACTGAAAAAGACAGTGACTCTCCCTTCCCCTCTTTCTTTCACTTTCTTCTATGGGAAGACGGTTACCATGCTATAAGATTTCTTACGGACAAGTCCATGTCGCAAGGAACTGATGCTCTGACCAACAGTCTGCAAGGACCTAGGTCTGCCAACAGCCATAGGAATGAAATTGGCAGCAGATACTTCCCAAGTTGATCCTTGAGATGAGCAAAGTGCTGGCTCACACCTGGATCGCACCCAGATCCCTGAACCGTGGGATAATACTGTCTGAGTACTGAAAGTGTCTATGTTTGGAAATAATTTTCACTAGAAACCACCATTTCCCTAGCCACCATGATCTCTGCAGCAACCTCACATAGGAAGAATAATTAAGAGCTGGGAGTCAAGATTCAAGAAATGGATCAGGAAATAGCCTCATACCAGTGTTTCTCTCCTTCTTCCTCCCACAAAACAACAATGAAGCCATGAGGATGGGTCTCTCCACAAAGCTGCAGGAGATGCCTGGTGAGGACAGGCACTGAAGCCCAAATTCTACATATTGATCACATCTCAGCCATTCTATTACAATTCAGTTTGGCAAAGTACCCGTGGCATCTGATCTGAAGTTTTCAATTTCCAGCATAATTTAGTTAATGTCTCAGAAGGATATCTACCTCATTGTTCTATCTCCCTCCACTATACAAATGAAGGGCCAAGACAGACTCTTTGTAAAACTATCAGAAATAACTTGACCTTTGCCAAAAGGCTGAGAAACTACCTGAAATAAATGCTACTGCCTTAGTTTTCCTTGCAAGCAAATATAGAGGAATATAATCAAACAGCATGCAGTTAGCATCCATTTATGTTTGAGCACTGCAAGAAGAAAGATGAAGAATATGCTTTGGGAGAAAGGTAGACAGAAAGGAGGACTTAATTAAAGATCTGAAACATACATCATTGGAATCAATTAATAATCATCAAGGAATCTGAAAAGGGAAGGCGATATTAAAAATAGCCTGCAAAGTCAAAATTTTAAATGACAGAAAAGGAATCTCATCTACACACTTTTAGCTGTTAGATTGGTAAGAAATTATTCATTTCTTAAAACTTTATTTATTTATTTATTTATTTATTTATACATACAGAGCTGCAGTACAGGTCAGAGATGAAGGGGTGGTGAGAGGATTCACCAGAGAAAGAGTGGGGAGCAGAACAGGCAGATTGATGAAGTACACTGCTGAGGAAAGCAGAGGGCGGGTTAGGAGAAGTCTGCTGTGCATCCGGGGCTGGCGGGGATCAAACTCATGCTGAAGTGGCTTTAGCTTCTCAGTGTTATGCTTTAATCCACTGCACCATCAGAGAGGGCCCCTTTCTTACATCTTCCTAATAAATATTTATTCATTATCAATGGCCTAGTGACCATGGTATGATAAATCACAACATCTAAACCATGATGTTAAATACACAAAAACAAAATAATCTCATACATATCAAAATAAAGGTTCTCGCTAGATTTGATTGCCTGGAGCTCCTAGATTCCCACCTGTCAGTCCTTGAGTATTTTATATGGTTTCTTCTCCACAAGAAAGTAATTTTAGTCCATAAAAATTTCACGGTCAACTGAAATGGAGGTACTTTACTGGTGGGGATTTTCAATCAAAGGGTTAATAATAAAATGTATAATGTTCACACTAAAGTATGAGATTTTAAGTTTTGGCACTATAGATCTCTTAATTATCTCTTTCGCAAAATCCATCCCAAATAAGAGAATGTAGTTTATTAAAGCAAACATTAAATGTAGGTTTGTTCAGGTAGGAAGCAACTTGCCCTTGTTTTCAAGAGTTTTGCAAATGCCAGTGAAAGGATCCAATGACCGAGAAAGGGAAGACCCAATTCGTCGTGGTGGTTTCAGCCCAAGCAGAAATCAATGCAGGGTTTTCTGCCACCTGCTTATTTTGTTTCCAGTCAAGCAAAACAAGGGGCTTATCTCCCTCACAGATCAGCATATGAGCTATGCCTCGGATATGTCTGCCTGTCAGACTCATAAACACAACAAGATATGCCAGCAGCGATGGAGAAGTGGGGAGGGGGGTGCTTTGGTTCATGTAGTACAAGCTGAAACATTCATCAGCATAAAGACAAACAGCTTCAAACCACTGTCCTTGGAACCTGGCCTAACAGTGTGGAGGGATGTGATAAAGGAAGATTAAAACTCTCAAGATTTCCTCAGGTGCCCTGTCAAAAGGACAAGTAGCCATATATAGCCAAATGGACCTGTTAGGCAACGAGAAGTTTTCTTCTTGACTGAGATGGGAGATCTTGAAATATTTTCTAGGTCCAAAGAATCGGTACAAGTTTCCTGTTTCTAGGTTTTGGCATTTAAACCGATTGTCAACCAAGGCCAGGTACGTCTATCAAACTTCAACTATTATTAACTCAACATATTTTCTCCTGGAATCAATTGGGTTATTTGCTAAAAGTAAATATAATAACACCTCTAGATATATTAAACTCATTTGAAAATATATTATCACTTGAAAATGCATTATCAATTATAATTACTCTGAAGTATGTTAGGTAAATATTATTTCTGTTCTACAGATCAGAAAGACAGCTCCAAATAAATTTAAATTAAACATGCAAGATTGCATAGGCTATTAGTAGACATTGTAATGAGCCCATGGGTCCCCTTTCCCACGCCAACTTATTGATTTATTTAATCATCAAGTACTTGTTGCATACATAGTATTTAAAATATATGATAAATAATGTGAGCAATGGGCAATCTGCTAAATTTTGTCTTATATAACAGAAACTCACACCATGTTTAATGTGTGCCAGTTATTTTCCTAAGCACTTTACAAAGATTAAGTCATTTAATCCTAAAATGCTGATAAAATTAATAAAGTACAGAGAGGGTATATAACATAGTCAAGGCCACAGAGCAAGTAGAAGAACTGAAATTTGAACATAGCAATCTGATTTGAGAAAATAGCCCTAACACATTACAGTGCTTCCTTACAAAAAAATCTGGTATTTGATGGAATCAGGAAAGTTGATGAATGTCAATAACAGTTGTGCAGGTAGAATGGAAAGGAATGGAAATTGAGTCCTTTGACATACCCTTGGCTTAGACTTTTTTTCTTTCTTTCTTGGAATTTCCTTTGAAACATTTTTTTTCAGATGTAATGTTGATATATCATGCTGTTTGTGTTGAAAAGTATAGGGTCTCCCCTTAAAGTTGATAATAATTGCAAGGATACAGAACTAAGAAAAAAGGGTTCAGTTAACAGTTTTGTAACAAGTTTTTCAGTTTCCATAAGGCCCTAAACCACTAAACATTAATTAGGACTCCTATTTCAGCACTGACTAATTCATACCCTGCAGGAGAAACAAGTACTGAAATTTGTTTAATCTGAAATTATCTCACTTCAATGCAATGTCTATAAGAATAAATACCAATTTGTCTCTAAGATATACATGTGGATGGGGGTCTCATGGGAAACAGTTCAAGCTATATCAATATTCCCTCAGCATTCCAAAATCTATTTGTTGAATTAATACTTGGGATCTTATTGGCATTGTTTCTATAATTCACAGTATCTACAGAAAGGAGGTGAGAAATCGATTAATCACACATAGCATGACAGCTTAGAAAACAATGCCTAGGTTCTTGCCAGGACCTATGGACACACAATTCCTAGGTTCTTGCCAGGACCTATGGACACACTGACCACACTATAAGATCATGGGGAGTGCATGGAGTTCGAATGCAGGAAGTGATCATTTCATCCACACAGTTGTGTAATAGCATCACCAGCATGAACTCTTCAATCCAGCAGCCACACAAAGATTTGACAGCCCTTTAGATTCTCTAAGCATTTGCTTTTCTCTCATTTCTACTCTGTGAAATAAGCCTAATAATCAGTATAGGTCAGATTTGTTGACATGTTCAATATTACACTGATTCTGTGTTCGAAGAAAGATATTTCTGTATTTTTCAAACCATAGCAATTGCCTTATTTCCAGTATACTATACTACAATATTATTATTATTTTTTATATACCAGCCCAAGCCTCTCAATCTGTAGTTGAGGCTTAGAAACGTGTGACCTGCACAATGATTTGCAAAACATTATTTGCAATCAGCAGTCAAATCTGGCAAGTTTTAGAGAAATTTCTAATCTCCCTGTTAACTACTTTAACAAGAGTGAAAAAGAATTCTTCCTTTATACATCTTTGGCACTGGCAAGCTATTCAGACTTGCTGGTAGAAATATATATATTGGTAGCTATTTTATGTATGCTTGCCAGCTTCACAGACAATCGAACAAACCAGGAGAAAATGTTTTCCCTACTATCCTGCACTGGACCTAAGAGAATGTTTAAAACACACACACACACACACAAATCAGGAACCCCCAATAACTGAAGAATGGCACTAACCCATCTTCTACACTCCAGGCAGGGTAGATATTTGTCAGACATGATCCTCAAGGCACTATCAAGATCTTCTGCAATCACAAAGGAAACAATAAATATTGTGTATCTAACCATTCTTAAGTTCATCAATCCTTTCAACATTGTTTCCACTATGAATTCAATGATTGTGCAAATTGGTTACCCAGACACACGACAAGTGACCTTTATTTCTCCTTGGTTTTAACAATGAATTTCTCCCCTTGAATTGGAACAGTGTTGAAATTCAATAATGAGCAGTATATTTGAGAAGTCACTGGAATTATATGCAGGGATTTCTGGTAGGATTTTCAAGGAGTCCACTTTTCAAAGACCCTCACGTCCCTTCAAAGAAAATTTAAAAACCCACAGAGCTAATGAAGTAGTTTAAAATGTGAATGGGTAGAAAGAACTTGACACTGATCACTCTGGGGCACGAGGAGATTACCTGGACACACCACCACTATGACTTGCTCAGGCCAAGGGGACCCAGCTTGTCTGCCGACCTTCAATAAGGATATTGAAAACAAACATTTGTAAAGTGTCGGGATTTATTTTTCCAGGACAGATTCTAAATTCTTCCAAAATAAAGGATCTGTTGGTAATAGCTATAGTAATGGTTCCTATTAGGAAGATCTACTTAAAACTGGTTTCGTGCTATATATTTTTTTTTATTTGAGGTTTCACTAATTTGTTTCTCTTTAAACAGTCCCTCAAGGAGGGAAAAAAAAAAGTGGAAGAAGGGTATTCAGCTATGGAATAATAACAAGAAAAAAAGTTTTAATTTCAATTAAATGATCTTGATTTTGTAGAAATGTTTCTAAAATAAGGGGTGGGGGGAATACACCAGGAGGGGAAAACTGTGATAATAGGCCATTACGGAAACACTGGCTGTGGCTTGGGTATTGTACAGAGTTTCTAAAAAGGCACTGGAGGAACTTTAATTACACAAGGCTAACAGGTATCAGAAATTTCATGTGTTTCTTTTCAACAGGCAGCTGACAGAGGCTAACATAGAAAAATGACCACTTGGTGACCTACTGTTACGAGTGTTACAAAAGTTTTCATTTCCTTTTCTCTCCCTTCCTTTGGAGGGAATAGAGAGAAACCCACCCCTTTCTTTTTCCATAAAGTTCAAAGATCAAGAATTGTGTTTGTTTTACTGTCAAAAGCATTATGGAAAGTGACAGCCAAATTACTGCTTTATGGAATGCCTGGTGTTATTCAGAAGGAACACAGGCGGCTTGTGGGCAAAGCAATGGTCAAAGCAATGGTCAATTAGAGGGTCATCTTACTCTCCCTAATTTGGTGTGTCAGGGGCTCCCGCCTGTGCTGAACAATTCCTTCATACTACTATCATACCACCTTTCTCTTTTCATCTAACTTTCATGAATAACAACCCTAAATATAGACTAAGAGGTTCTAAGGGTTATCATCTTAAACCATAAGACCCCGATGCAACCAGGCTGGAATTAAAACTTTGGATTGATTACAGTAACTATATATTTTGAAATATCTTGAAATGATCATAGTGGGTCACAATTCAGTCACCAGGGCTCAGGTACAGGGACCCAGATGTCACTTGAAAATTTGAATGGCCACAAAATAAATAGCTGAATTAACAAGAATGTAACTTGTACTTCATCAGAAAAGGAGTATCCTCAATCCCTAATAAAATTCTGTTAAAATCTCTCTCCCCTGCTTTATTTCTCTTTATAGGACTTAGACTATATAATGAATTAGCCCCTTTATTTATCGTGTTAACCACTCCCAACCTCCTCCTAGAAAGAAATTTAGCAAGGAAAAGAATTTTGTGCATCTCAGCACATTGCCATTGAATGAATGATTATATTACCACGCCAATGGTACAGGCTTAGTACTGAAATCACTATGTAAAGGAGAGGGACAGAGAAGAGAAGAGAGAGATAATTATGTCAGGATAGAAGAGTAAGGTACACAAACGGAAATTCTTGGTCCTCAATTTCTTCTACTGCTTTCTGGAAGCCATTTCTTCTTCCAGACTCCCCCCATTCCATTTTTATCCAGAAGCCTAGCAAAAGAGCTGTATCCAGGGGGCAAATGCAGTGTATGCTTCTATTTATCCTCTGATCAGTGGAAACCACGTCACATGAAATTATGCCACATTAGAGTCATGAGAATACAACACAGCCACTCTCCTGCGGATATTAACATGTTAATCAACCAATTTAACAGTACTTTGAACCTCCACAGCAGAAGGTTGTTCTTCCTCTGACTTCTCCCCTGCCTGTCTGAAACCTCCCACCAACTTGAATAGCATAACTGAGAATTTAGATGAGAATAGGCAACATCTAATAATTCTTCTCTGGTGTAGTTTATTTGGACATACATTCATTGTGCATATGTATTCACTGAATATTATTAAACTATATATTTATTGGGTTGTGCCATTCTTTCCTCTTTTTTGAATTTCATTTTAAACGACCCAACAACGATAACAAATAAAACAAACACACCAAATAAAATATCTTGTACCCCCAGGAAATTAAATGCTAAAATACTATGTTAATTCAACCAACAAGGAGAGACTTTAAAATGTGGAGAAGTCAAGAAAAATCAAATTTATGCTTCCCACTGCCCCCATAACAGCTAGACTGCATATGTACATGTTATTACGACATAAATATAAGGCAGCAGGCATGGTCTAGAGAATTAAGGAGGCAACGTGAAAGTAGGGCTGCCTTTGACTCAGCACGTGACAGTGATTAAATGTTATCAACATGGAGGCTCTCAGTATTTCTTTCTCTTCCATTTTTTTTTTTTTTTCAGGAAGACATTTACCTAAATAATTTTGGAAGTTAAAAATCCTTAAAAATCCTGCACTTAATAGTTCTTTTTTTTTTTTTTGAAACTGTATGATAAATTAATTTCCTATGTAGTTAAATAAAATGCACATTCTAAAGTAGGTAGATGGGCACTCCCTGGTGGTACAGGGGTTAGGCACAGCACTGTGAAGCTGTCCATAGCCACTGCAGCACAAGTTCAATCCCTAGCCCTGGAGGTGACACACATGGTACAACAGACCTTTCCTATCTCACCCCCCTGCTCCTCTCAATAGTGTATTTCAGTAGACCCACCTATTCTGCTCCCTAATCTGTCTCTGATGAATCCTCTCATTCCCCACACCTATGTCTTACACAACAGTTTTCCTTTGCAAAAATAAAAATGATATTTATAAAAAAATTAAAATAAAGGTTCTTTCTGGAGATTAAGTCTGGGTAACCTCCATTATGTTAGATAGTTAATGTAATGGAAACCCACATGACCATTGCTGCATATGCCAACGTGACATGTACTGGAAAAAAACTATTCTGGACCAGTGTCTGACCAAGGTCACAGCTCAAGGCTGAAGGTAGGTCTCCCAAGGACCCAGATAGGTCCCATGACTTGTGATGACAGCATGTGGATTATCTCAAGCGAGTGTTAATCCAGGCCCCACAGGGTCACAAGAAACTTTTACCACTCCTTTACTTAAAAGTATGAAAACTGGGTCCTCACTCAGAACTAGCATTATTACCAGAAATGGCCCTCCTGTCAGAGAAACCTATCTATGCAGCAGGACAAACGTCTAATGACAGATTATCTGGGCTTCCTCATACATGCCCCCTCTCCTTGTCTCGAGTCCCTCTCCTCTCTCTCATTCTTTAGTTCAGGATCTCTGCTTCCATTTGCGATGCTGACTTTGGAATCTACACTGATACAGATCCCCTTTATGTACACAATGAATTTTTTTTTGTCCTACTAATCTACCTGGCATTAACCTATTTTACCAGCCTCAAGGGAAAGAAAGAAATTTCCTTTTCTTCCTACAAAGACCATGGGGCAGAGACAGCACATTCTCTCTTGGTCAGTCTTCTACTCTACTTCTACTCTCAGCTGATGAGATGAGAGTCCACATTGGGGAGGATCATAGCCTGCTGTACTCAGTTAACAGATTCAAGCATTAATCTTGCCCAGAATCACACACACCCAAAATAATGATTCTCTATATGTGTATAATTATTTATTTTCTCCGACTAATCTATCTAATTTTAATTTGTCAGCTGGAGCAGCCTGAGAAAAAGCCAAAGAGGGGAGAAGAAGAGACCAGGGTCCTATTCATGGCAGCCACCATCTCCACATTTGACCCTATAATTCTCTCCCAGGGTATTACTGCTACCCATGATCCTGTGAAACTAGTCAAGCAGCTTAAGCTGTGTCATAAGCTTATATAACCACAAATAATTTACCTCTTATTTATTTATTCATTTTAGCTTATGTTAACCCATAGGCCACGAGGAGGCTCTAATTTACCTCTTAATTCACTATGAATTTATCTTCTCTGATTGATCTTTGCACAAATGATCAGAATACATGGAGTGACGTAGTCTTCTTCCCACAGATTTTATGAATTTGTAGATTCAAGAAATATGTATATTGGTCAAGAAAAACAATAAGATTATACAGGGCTCAAGGAGTGAATTTCACTAAAAAAATTTCTTGTACCAATATTCTCCTTTTTTAAGCCAATCTATAAAAAGGACCTATGATCCCAAGATGTTGCACTGTTCTAACTGGCTATTAAAGATCAGATTCTAGAAGGTTCTCTACTGGATCAAATATATTTCAGTTGTGAATCCCTCAAACAAGATCTTGTTCTTGACTTTTTTCTTCTCCCCATCAGTTTTTATTCAAAGTTGGCACAACCTTGCATGTGACATGTCACTTTGTCACCATGGAAATGCCTGTGATGATGTGACAAAATATCTTTCAAACAATATTTCCAAGGGTTCCTGAACTGCGAGAAGGTTTTGTTAATATAAATGGTAGAATAACTGTCAATTGTTTGCCTAACCTTCTTACCTTTAAAGGATAACTGGCTTTGGGCTCCTTTCCTTTCAAGAATGTGTAAATTCTCAACAAAAGAATTCAGTGTTTGGAAGTTGGGAGTTTAATTTGTCATTCAAGACAGGATCTATTCAACAGAAACAAAACCAAATGCAAATGTACATCCTTAGTTGAATACTCCAACAGTTTTGCTTCCTCATGCATCATAAAATATAAGGATAAATTGTTAAAATTCACCTAAATTATCACCTAGTCTTTCCCCCTCTCTCAAAATGTATACTGTATAAATTATTGCCTTTAAGAGAGTAATTTTAGGTTGTTCACCTCAGAATTATTGTTGCCAATTGTTATTATGGTAAAACCAATTTTCCCTGCAAGAATTCACAAAACCCAGAGTTTCAGGGTTTTTGTTTTGGGTTTTATATTTTTTTCTTGCACAGAAAAAAAAATGAATAGAGACAAAGAAATAAAACACAAGCATATTACAAACCCTTTGATTACTCTAATTACACCTAAAAGGAAAACAAGACCCCTCTCTTAGTAGCAGAGTTATGAATTATTAATGGGAAAGGAAGGAAGATAGGAAAGCTATAAACCATTGTCAACTGATCTGCAGGGTGACCAGAGAAGTGTGCTGTGCCCTGAAAATAGTTGGCATTGTCATTTCTCCCTGACTCTATAAAGATCAAACCTCCTCCCTTCTCTTTTGCCCCTGGCCTTCTAATATTGTGGAGTTGTTTTCATATGTTTTAATACCATCTTGGGGATGGGGGCTAAGTCAGGAAGGGAAAAAAAAAATCCTGGAAACTTTGCCATTGTGCTGTATTTGGAAAAAGAGAACTGTGAATGTTCACAGTCTGAAGAGCAGTCATAGAGAAAAGTGGAGCTTTGTAAATGTTTTAATTACAATTTCCCTCCTTGAATTGAACCCACTGGGCATAATGAAAGAAAGAAAGGGTGTAGGTGTAGAGGGAGGGCAAAGCATGGAAGGGGAATTGGCAGGAGATTTCAGCTAGGCTCCTGTAGGAACCAGCTGCTTGCTGCTCTAAGCAATGAAAATCTTTGCATGTAATTAATTCCAGCGGTCAGAAGCCTACCATGCTTTTGCAGGTAATAGGGAAGCACTGTTCCTGATGGGACCCCTTGAAGACACCAAATAGCCAGTGGCTAAATCAAGCAATTTAAAAATTATGGATGTTTTGCTAAATAAATGAGCATGGCTCATTAGTGACAAAGAGGATTGCCAAACAGCTCTCTACTTATTTACTTGCTTGCGTGTTTCACCTCAGGACAGAGAATGCTCAGTAAGTGGAGCTGGGGTCTCTGGGTGAGGCATGATCGATTAGCCCAGGTAGACCAAAACAACAACTATTACTCTTTCTGCCCACTCTGACATAGGACCTGCTGGGCTGGTACATGGACATGGAGGAATGAAGCCATAAGAAGGGGCACTCCCCATTCTTCTCTTCACATGGCAGATTGAGCTAGGACAAGGACTCTGACAGCTCAAGTATAACTCAGTTTGGCTAGCAAAGAGACACAGGTAATTCTGTTTTTCTTCATGGGACTAGGATGTCCTACAGAAAAGCAGGTTGGGCTGGTTTCTACAATGTCAGAACATTCTTCAGATGATAGCATCATTGAAAAGGCTTCCACTGCGGCTTGAATGAAAAACAAACTCTTGAGCATGATCCACTTTGCAAGTCCCAGTTTGAAGTTTGCTCCCTGAGCTCCAACCACATGACCTTAATCTACATCCTCATCGCATTCGCTCATACTCTGGGTGCTTTGAGCTCTTTGCTATGACAGCAAGGCTCTTAGTTAACTCCGCCCACCCTTCAGATACTGCCAATGGTCACTGCCTCAGCAAGATTCTTTCTGACTGTGCCGATTCCATCAGATCTCTTACCAAAACAGGAGTAAGCAGTGGCACTCATCACTGCTGCCAACATACATTGCTTGTCAGCCTACACTTGATTAACGTATGCCTTTCTTGAAAGGGTAAAGGTTCCACATGAACAAAGATGGCGTCTCTATGCACGTCCTGTTCCCAGTATTGAGAAAACAGGAAGTAGGTAATGCATTCTGTTGAATAAGCAAACATACAGGGAGTTCCTAATTTAGGTAGCAGATCATTTTTGACACTCCGGTTTCTGAAAGGAGACTCAGCTGCACATGTAGACCCTGAGAATGCATCCTAGGTTGCGAACGCCCTGGATTAGATCAGGGAACAGAGAGACCAGCAGTGCCTGAACATGTCTCTTGGAATCATTGATGTACAGGAGCACTGACTTATCCCTGTGTAAAGGACATTTGTGTTTCCTGCCCATTATCGAGGGGAGAAGTTATAGCTATAACACAACACGTTCATAGAAAAAAGGGGAAGGTATCCCTGGAAGTCAAGGGAAAATGAAAGAGAGGGAGTTTCATGCTATTGTAAACCTGAGAGAGAGAGATACAGAATTCATAATCTTGGTTTCTTAGGAAAGTGAGGTATGGAGAGGTTAAGCAATTTTCCCTCATAAAATTAATATTGACAATATTTTGAGATGAGGAGAGTGATAATTGATGAAGCAAGATATGGAATGAGGCATAAAATGGAGAGCTCAAAATTAGAGCAATTGAAAATTTTAAGCTCTGTTGAGTTTAAACTAAAAGAATGAGCAGGGGGTAGGGGATGGTTGTTCCAATTTCAAAGCCAAATCCTTCCCATCCTATTATATGAATTCTATTATGTGTTGTGATTTCCCAAGCACTTGCCATTGGAAATAACCTAATGGTTTTCGGCTACCCATGCAAAGAAAGAGCAGTCACTTTACCATTCATCAGTCATTGGAATACATATGGAAATTAAAAAAAAAATGTCCTCCTGATATTTTAAAAATTTCCTCATATATTTAATGACCATGTACATGGGCCAAGGACTGTGGTGAGCTAGAGCTGCAGACACAGAGGGCATAAGAAGGGTTCAGGTACAGGTAGTCCATCAGAAAAAGAAGCTTACATGCAATGATGCAATGAAATCAAAGCTCCTGTGGACAGTGTCTGCTACTGAATCTCTTGGTCTCATTTCAAGGCTATTTGGCTTTCACGCTGAAGACCCCACTGAGGGGTCACTGGAGTCGCTCCTCCAGTAACACTTAGTGTGGGACTTCAATCTACCTCCCTCTCTCCAAACACACACCAAGAGGCACTAAAGCCCTGGCAAAGATTCACCTCTCTGGTTCTATCGAGTCTGGGGCATCTTTCAAATGTGTCACCTGGTGCAGTTAGCTGTCTCAAGAGCAATTTCCCCGGGTGAAATACATGGGCTCATGGAAAAACCACCTCTGTTTGGCCTCTGAGTTTCCCAAAACTGCACTCCAAGGTCAATGCAAATGAAGCTGGTTTACCAGTGCTTGTAGGAAAGCTGCAAAGCACACGGACACACTGTCTGACTCAAGAGACACATTCAGAATTGGCCAGCTTCTGATTCTGAATCTCTGTTTTTCTCAAGAATACTAAGCTAACTACTACTTCTTTTCACTCCTCCTCCTTCTCTTTTTTATTTTATATTATTTTTTTATTTTTGCATAGAAGAACTGGGGTTCAGGCCAGAGGTGCAGGGGTGAAAGGATTTATCAGAGACAGAGTGGGAAGCAGAACAGGCAGATTGATTGAAATACACTGCTGAGGAGAGCACAGGGTGAGGCAAGAGAGGTCTGCTGTGTCATGAAGGTCAGTTCCCTGGCCTGGGATTGAGCTCAGGCCACACCAGTGACAGTGCTTTACCCCTAGGTTACTAAGGAGGCCCCCTCTTCCTTCTCATTGTTGAGCAGAAGTTGTAAGTATCAACAGAAATGAAACACAAGGATCACTATCTTATGGTTTGAGTGAGAAAGAACAAGAAGTTGACCTGGGAATGAAGCTCCTTGAGACTGTGATAAAATAAAAATAAGAATTTGGATCCAGCATACTGGGAATAAGTATCTTTCCAGAGGTCCTGATTTGAATAAGGCTTAAACAACCTTTTTATCACAAAGAAAGGCTCTCATTGGCTTGAACCATTAGGGATATGATGAAGAAATGGAAGAGGACAGGACAAAAGGAGGTGAGACTTACAAAAAAGAAATAACACCTACTTTATTGTGCTCCTGGAAGTAAGTCCAGAGAGAGACACGTTGGCATGGTCAGGACCTTTTTTTTACTATACTGTGACAATTATGATAATAGCACTGGCACTTGCTCTGATTTCTCATGTCTAAAGTAAAAGAATATTGGAATTAAGAGAAGTCTCAGCGGTCACCCAGTTCAAAGAACTACTTACAGCAAAAATCTATCATTTTGATATCTAAGAAAAATAGGTATCTCAGTGACTCAGAAAAATCTGTCTTCTCCATACAACTTTTCCCTCAAGCCTGTTTCATTAGCTATTTATTCATCTACCCACTTATCTGCTATTCAACTTTTCTACTGAATTTCTGCTACATCTGCCTGGTCATTCCCCAACTCCAGGGCAGCCCAAGACTCCTTGTCTCCTTCAGTTCCTGGCACTGTGACACTGTTGGAGAAAGGGCCCAGCTGTACCTACCAAACACTTTCCAGCCCCAGAACTTCAACAATTCTTTTTCTCACCCTCCTAAATTCCCTACAGCAGCTGCTCTACACTTGTTTCCCTTTTCTTCTAGCCCTCACTTCTCCATGAACCCCTTTCTTCTTCTATTTAAGAGAAAATGAGGTATCATCAGGCATGTGCGGCCTCAATTTTCCTCTTGGGTACCTCCGAAGATTCATATTTTTACCTGTCTGAAAGGAAGGAAATTGTCAATTGCTCTAATTTTGATCCTTCTATTTTATGCCTCATTCCATACCTTGCTTCATCAATTATCACCCTCCTCATCTCAATATATTGTCAATTTTACTCCATTAGGGATAAAGTGAAATTTTTCTTTAACCTTGCCTCCTCCTTGGAACTTTAACTACCTTTCCTTCCCTTTACCTCCAAATTTACCCAAAGAGCAGTCTATGATCACTTCATTCATTAACTCCCATTTACTCCCCCAGGCACAGCACCTGGGATCTTGACCATTCTTCTCCTCAGAGTAACCTCTCTAGGGTCAACAGAGACCTCTGTCTTTGAAATCCAATGGCCTCCCCAGAATTTAATCTATATAGCATGTCAAAATTGATCTTTTGTCTTGAAGCCCTCTTAGTTTTGGTGAAACTTGGCCTCTTCCAAACTGTCTTCTTCAGTTCTCTTCCTCACACATCCCTAAAGTTACTCAGGGATGTTACCCTCCTGGTCCCTGTGCTCTGCAGTGGGTGTTTAATCATTTTGTTTACAGCCCCAGTTTGCGCTCTGTGTTAGAGGTTAAATCCACATTCCTTACAACATAAGCACTATGAAAAGAAAGCAATATTTTCTGATGTCTGAAAACAGCCATAGTTATAACCTTGGGCACTTGATTACTCTGTGTCAACACCCAAGTCTTCACTGGGTTCCACACAAACATCGTCTTTTTTAATCTCTCTTTGTCTTTTGTCCCTTGCTTGATAATATATTCCTCAGACATCAGTATGGCAGCATGATTTCTCAAATCTAGAATGGGGAAATGTTACATATCAAATAAGACTTAGTTTCCCATTTCAGAGAATTATGGTACTTGCTTTGGAGCAAATATTTATTCTCATAGTTCCAACTATCGCTGTGTAACACACAAGCCAGTCTGAGAGTCTTTGAGCTATCATTAGATAAAAGATAAGTTGAGCTAAAAAAATGATTATAGGGCCCTCCCTGGTGGTATAGCGGGTTAGGACGCAGCACTGCAAGCTAGCTGCAGCAGCTTTAATGTGAGTTCGATCCCTGGCCCCGGAGGAGAACCACATGGCATGGCAGACCTCTCCGGACCTGCCTGCCACACCCCTCAGCAGTGTACTTTGTTGATCTGCCTGTTCTGCTCCCGCTCTGTCTCTGGCTAAGTCTCTCACAGCCCCTATATCTCTGGCTTGTA
>NW_004567114.1:17594549-17629983 GCF_000260355.1 Condylura cristata
AAAAAAAAAAAAAGATTATAACTTGATACAACATACCCAAGTTTTTCTCTTCATTTAGAAAATATGGGAGCTCTGGCCACAGAGGACCAACATTCCTAAATGATAGCAACCTATCTGAGCTGAGCAGTGGTAATGCCTTCTGGAAAAGTTACTTCTTTCCAATTTCCCAATCCCTACTATTCCCTAGTGTAGTGTGCTCGTCTATAAGCATCTGCCCTAACAAACCTTGCTTATGCTGAAAACTTCCCAATACATTTCTCCAGCACTGAATAATTCCTAGGCTTATATTTCCAAATGTTCATAAAGCAATTACACTTAGATGACTTCAACTCTAGCTAGCTCCTCAGTTTCATTATCTTAATTGGGCATTTTTCCTAATCCCAAGCAGAATTAATTTCCATAGATCTTAGTTCACATTGATAAATTTCAGTTTATTTCACTGATTTTAAGTGATTAACTTTAGGACTTCAGTCTTCTTAAGTTCAGGAAGTGTGGGTTCAGTGTCTTGTGTGTTGTTGATAAGCCTTAAAATAAATATATCTTGAATTAAATAAAATGCTTAGACACATTCAGTAATGAAGGACAAACTTATATTTACAATTTTTGGACCATGCAATAGTACTAAAATTAAAATATGTTTCCCAGTGACTTTTTCCCATTTGTCCTTACTATGCCCTCAATAAAAATACAGAATAAATCAGTTCACTATTCTATATAACATCCCTGCAAATGCTTATTAATTATTAGCTAGCTCTAGGGACCTGCATCTCCCAGAACGTGTCTGATTAAATCTTTGAATATCTTCTGTGTATTTGCACTGTTATGACATTAAATCAAGTCCACCTATACTTCTCACCTGGATTCTGAAAAACCTCCCAATTTCTCCCCCAAATCCACAGTTATTCTCCACATTGAAGTCACATGTACACATATTATACTTTAAAGGCTTTAAAGGACTCACTTCTCCAGAGTCTTTAAGGTCCAAACTCATTAACGTTTCAAAGCCTCTCATGATCTGCTCCATACTCAGACAGCCCCAGCCTCCTAACTTCCTCTCCTATAACTTGTATCCTTAAATGACATGCAAATCCCTCAACTTAATCTTCCATCTCTGAATTCATATACAGAGTATTTATACACCCTAAAATCTTCTCAACTCTACATTTGCCTATGATAAATCTATTTATTCAAGAGCCATTTACTATCTCCTGGACTAGATCTAAGGTACAGCCATGAAGTCTCACAGAATCCCTAGTTTTCCTATTAAGGTAAGATTTTTTTTTAAAAAAAAGATTTATTTGTGCATACAGAACTAGAGTACAGGCCAGAGGCCCAGGGGTGGTGAGAGGCTTCACCAGAGACAGAGTGGGGAACAGAACAGGCAGATCGACGAAGTACACTGCTGAAGGGAGCAGTGGGCGGGTAAGGAGAGGTCTGCCACACCATGTGGTCACCTCCGCGGTAGGCGGGAATCGAACTCATGTGGAAGTGGCTTTAGATTCTCAGTGCTGTGCTTTAACCTGCTGCACCACCAGGTAAGGCCTAACGTAAGACTTTTAATGTAAGCATACTGTTCTAACTTGTTCCATGAGCTGTGAGAGTTTTCTGACCTTTCTTATGGTACATGAAAGATTTAATTGAATCATCTTGGATGCTTTCTACCAACCTTTTTTCTATTGCCAGTGTTTCTCTTGAAGTGTGTTGCTCAGATCTAACACAATTCCCCCTATGTGGTTAGACCCCACAGGGTAAAATGAGGCAATTTATATCTCTAGCCCCGATCACTATCAAGCCAAGATTGCTTTCGCTTTAATTTCATCATCTGTAGAGTAATATCACCTTCTTTTACAGCTGTTCCAAGGACTAAATAAAGTCGTGTATACAGCAACTAGCCCAACTCCTGGCAAATAGTAAGTGCTCAATGAATAACAACTATTATTCTAACAATGGATAGCATTGCCACAATTCACCTGTATTGGAATCCCATAAGATACAATCTTCCTATGAATAACAGACACTGCAAAAGAATCATTAAGTTCTATTTGGGTGGAATGGAAACACAGAGGCAGCTAATTCCTAGCCTGTCTCTATATGAAGGACCCCAGAGAATTCACAGTGGTGGACACACGTCAGACGGACCCTGCATATTACTACATCCTGCTGCCTTTGGGGTGATTATTAGAGACTCCTGCAGTTCACAAGCCACCACCATATTCACAAAGAATTTCCACTTCCACAGAACAATGTAGATCACAAAAGGTAATCAAAATAGCCCACGTTTACATTTCCAGCAAATTATATAGTTGGTCCTTCTTTGCAATAGCCTTCAGCAGGTAGGTGAATTCTTCAGAAAGAGACTATTAGTACTGATTTTGCATCAGTTTAAATTGTTGCTGCTAGGTAGTCATGAATAAGGCAATTAAAGAGATAAAACATAAAACTATTAATGAAAAGCCCACCATGCCAAAAGGAAAGCTCTTCAGTGGGTGTTGGCCTTATTTCCCAGTAATCAGAATACCCTTTGCCAGGCTACACACATAGAATCCACAGCTTGTCCCTCCTGTGGGGGTGACACAGTCAGGTCCCCCAGCCCTCAGCGTTTCCAGTAGCAGAGACTGAGCAGGAAGCCTATTAGAGCTCATTTCACACGTGGTGAAGCCCCACATGGGATGCATGTATGTGGGAAGTATTTTCCTTAGCTTAAATGTCCTCTTGTAGGGAATGGAAATTCTCAGTATAATGAAGTGGGAGACAGTCATCAAGGGTGCTCTAGCATCTCATACCCCACATAGGAGCCTTGCATTTCACCCAAGGCCAAGCCTCTTATCTCTTACCTGGATACCTGCAATGGCCACCAACTCCTGTTCTAACAGAAAGAGTGACCTTTTCTGAAATCTACATTGAATAAGGTGACTCCTTTTGTTTAAAATCTTCAATGACTTTAGATTCCAGACTTGGCATATGAGACCAAGTAATTGTATCCTTGTCAATTACTCATCATTCCAACTTTCACTTCTACCATCAGTTTTCAGCCAACTGATCATTCTGGGATTTAAACTACTCAAATCTCTATAGTTCTCTCTTCTTCCTCTCAATCTTAATCTGTTTCCCTTTGGGCCATCGTGTGTGATATTTGCTCTGTTAAGAATATGCTCAGGTTGCAGTTCTCACCCAACACAGTACATGCATGCAAAACATGAATGATACCCATTGACACTCATACAAGACCATGCACACCCTCCTCACTTCACCTGCAAGACTTGCTCGTATCTTTCAGGTTTCAGCTTGAATGGCCTTTCTTTTGAATGTCACCTCTGGCTACCAGTATTAAGCAGCTCATCCCTGATATTTGAGCATTATAGCATCATGGCTCAATTCATGGACTGAGTCAGCCTAGTTTCCAACCCCATACCTGTCACTTCCTACCTGTGTGATTTTGGCCTACTTGTCTAAAGTGCCTGTTCCACAGCATCCTTATCTCTACAAGGAGATAAAGGTAGTATGGGTCCTTTGAAGCATTAAGCAAGAAACATACTTTATACCTTAAAACTGCAGTGGGTTTGTATTAGGTACTTAGCTAGATTTTTAGCTCTTACACGCAATGAGATTTCCTAGATACAGCTAGATATAATTTGCATGACATTAGTGGTTTTTTTGTTGTTTGTTTTTTGTTTTGTGTTTTTTTCTTGGTAGCATCATTTTGATTGTCCTACAGACCTGTTCGGAGCCAAAACAGTAAAAGACATAATAGCAACATAGCAAGTTCTGAACAAATAGATGAAATCAACTTAATGGTTGTTGGGTGACATGGGATAGGATAAAAATCTTAGCATTTTCTGAAAGAAGATTCATGGCACCCTCCTCCTTTTCATTTACTACCTGGTACTCAAAGATTCTTTGGAATATTCCTGTTAGGTAAATACCTGCATCCTTCAAGAAATGCCATCAACTGTGGGGGCAAGTGCAAGGGTGGAAGACTAGAAAACACTGCTGATGTGTTTGCATCTTGACAGAAGCACCATTTACTGGAGACAATTAGTAGCATGTGAAAACCCATAGTCAAGACTGTGGACATAAGTACCCTCCGCATGTGAAAGTTAGGAAAGCCATATGCTCCCTCAGTTCATCTCCTACACGAGGGACACAGAGATTCTGGCTGAGCTTTCTATGCCAGCCCATCAGGACATGAACTTGTGCAGAATTTCACGATCACTCTTGACAAGACAATCATCATAGTGGGCTCTGGAGCTTGTAAGTAGTAAGTCAGAAGTATTAGGCCTCTGGGAAGCTGTTACTCCCAGTAACAAGCCTTTGCTCTTTGTAACAACACAAGTTGTGAGTGACCTCATCCAAAGTCTATCTTGAACATTATCCTAGAAAAAAACTTTCTCCCCTTTTCATGGAACTGGATTCCTGAGAAACACTTTCCAACATTTAGAGGTTTTCACCAATGTACAGTATTCACTTTGCATGAGAGAATTCAAGTTCTTCAAAATGCTTCAGGGCCACCATTTGGGCTGATTTTCATCATCTCCAGTCCAGAGGCAGGCACATTGCAACTACTTCTATCTCCTCTGAGACCAGTTTTCTTCATCCTCAAAAACAGAAGTCCTCATCTTCTTAAAAGGCATTACAAATTAAATAACTTAAATTTGTGACTAAACACTAATCAAAATCAAAACAATTCTAGAAAAAAGAAACATTTATTTTACTGCAATAGAAAGTTACTAGTGTGAATGTGATGCCACTTGCAGGTGAAAACCTCATCCGAGCTGGAAGGGACGGAAGAGGAAGTCTGAGGTCTAGTTCAGAATCAGTTATCTCACTTTGTTTATAAGAACAAGCATTTCTTCCCTGTTTCCAGAGACTGACACCTTCCCCAGAAAGGACAACTCCATCCTCTCAAGCCTGCCCTTCCATAAGAATTATTGGTTAAAACCAAAAAAAAAAAAAAAGTGTCATGTCACATTGACCAGGGAGAACTTGGAGAAAAGCCAGTTCTTTTGAAAATCAGTGATGCCAATTTCACAAAAATGAAGGCAGTCTATCTCAAACCAGAGGGACTTCCCACTCAGAAAAAAACTAAGCATAGATGTTTCTCCACTGGAAATTTTATTTCATGCAGACTCTGTTCAGTAACTCATCAGATAGAGCTGGATGCCATCTGATTACAACACCCCTGCTGTCCACCAGGGGAAGAATCATTGGAGCCCTATGTCTGGGTTCACATTCTTCCCTGTGCTCCATGGACATGGTACCTCACACGGAATACCTTAGTTACTTTGGGTATAACAGATGATAACAACAGCAATTTCTTGTTGAGTCATGAAAATTCAAATGACAGTGCACAGTAACAAAGCATCTAGCACCCACAGTTGTGATGTATCCATTAGTCATGCACAGGTTGCATCACAGAGATGCTTGATCTTTTTTTCAGAGGAAACAAATATTCTCAACCTGCTATCCTACAAGAAGTAGATCAGAGCTGTGTGGCTAATGGAACTAATTTTTTTTCATTCCCAATTCTGATTCTATCGAGTACAGATTGTATGATTTGGGGCAGAGTTTTTTTGTTTATTTGTTTGTTTGTTTTAACTGAGATAATGTTGTCTTGCAAAACTATATATAAGTTGGAGGGATAGGTTCACATCCCTTCAGATGTAGACCTTTCTCTACTGCTTCTGCAACTGTAATATGGGGTAACAACAGTTTTTCTTCTAATATATTATGCAGATTGAGTGAATGAACACATTTAAAATACTCAAAAGAGATGCCTGGGCATGGAGTGCTAATTCTATAACTGCCAGTTATTATTAGACTAATGGCAGTGAGAATTTTATAGTATTTATTAAATACTCCATGTCCAAATGAAACAATGTAGAAATTAAATATTTCTGTTATGTAAATGTAGAAAAGGCCAAGGAAGAAGGAAATTTCTTTTGAGATCTGCATCACAAAGAGTCTGCAGTGGCAAAGGCCCAGCAGCTCTGGGACAGAATGAGCAACTTGACCTTGGATATGCCACTTCATTGATCTGGGTTCAACTAGTCAACAACAGAATGACTGGGATGCAAGTCAGCCTTGAAATTCTCTACGAATGCATAATCTTTTGTAGATGTCCTTAAGGCTATTTTAAGAAAAGGATTCTTGTTGCCTTGGGAGCCTGGTCCAGCCCATATCCTTCACTGCTCTTTCTCTGTTGCAGTCCTCAGTACAACCCAGGTGCCAAGAGCAGGTTGGTACCCTCCATCAGTGTGGACTGCAGGTCAATCTGTGTTTCCACCACCATGTGACTATCAATCTGGCAGAGGAATGGGGATGTGTCAATTCTAGGTTCAAGTGTTTGCACTGACATTGATTTGATGTGCGACTACAAGGAGATTATTTAAATCGGTGCCCTCACCTTTCCTTTTCACAGAACATTACCATTTATGATGATGCTAATGAATTAGAGTTTGTAATGTGCCTGGAAAATCTGAATGAAGAGTTCAACTCCAGTTGAAAGGGCCATCAATTCTCTTCTATAAGAGATGACACAGGACAAGACAGGGACAAAAAAGCCAAAGTGCCAAAGTCCAGGTAAAAAGGGCAGTTGTAAGAGTCTCCAGAGAGGCTCCTTTACAGATAATCTCCCGGAAGGGGCAGGTACAGGTTTCTGAGAGGTGGCCTAACTAAGGGGCTGTGTTTACTGTTATATTCCTATTTCTCTGTTCTCTACATAATCACCAGAGACAGAATAAAAATTCTGATGTGAGAAAAGAGTATGACAAATACTCTGAACTTAAAGAAATACCTACAATCAAAATTCATGCAAAATTGAAAATTTCTTTGAGAGAAACACACACACGCACATATACTTATTCATTTGTTGGGGTGATTTTCATTTTAGTATAATTACATAGAGTAAGACACATGATTAATGTATGCAATTTGATAAATTTGAAGAAACCACTATATCTGTGAAACCAATATTCTAAGCAGGATATAGAACATTTCTATTACTCCCCCTCCAAAAAAAAAAAAAAAAAACCCTCACAGGTAATAATGTTCTGATTTCTAATATATATTAAATTTGCCTACAATAAAAGTGTATGTTAACAAAAGTACATAATATGTGCCTTTATGTGTCTTTTTTCCCATATAATATTCCATTTTTGAGATAAATATCCATCACTGCATTATCCACAGTTCAGTTTTAATGACTGTTAGTAATCCATACTATGAGTAATTCACATTTTCTTCATCCACTCTTATTGATGGACCCTGTCCTATTTCCAATTTGATACTATTATGATGCTACTATGAACAATTTTACACAAGTAAATGTGTAGACATATCTCTTCATTTTTCTTGGATAAATAGCAAAACGTGAACTTGCTAGGTCTTAGTTAATCTCCTTGTAGTCACACATCAAATCTATGTAGCAGAAATTGTCAATGCTCCAGCTACCTTTTCAGATTCCACTGCCACTTTAAAAATGACCATCCCAGCAGTCCCTGCGCTCCCCTGTGCTGCTGTCAGCCTTCTAAGTTTTAGCCATGTTCCTGGAGTTGGTAGGTGATCTAATTTGATCTCGACTTGACTTTTTTTTGTGTGTGTGCATACATAATTGCAGTACAGGCCAGAGGTGCAGGGGCAGCGAGAGGCTTCACCAGAGACAGAGTGGGAAGCAGAACAGGCACGATCGGCAAAGTATGCTGCTGAGGGGAGCAGCGGGCGGGTCAGGAGAGGTCTGCCACGCCATGTGGTCACCTCTGGGACAGGCGGGAATCGAACTCATGTGGAAGGGGCTTTAGATTCTCAGTGCTGTGCTTTAACCCGCTGCGCCACCAGGGAGGGCCACAACCCCTTGATTTTTCATTTCAGCAGCCTGTTGGCCATTTGCAACTCTTCTTTTATAAAGTATCTATTCAGTTATTTTGTACATCTTTTCAGTACCTATTTTATTATTGGTATGTAGATCTTTATATACCCTGAATACAGAGTGTTTTAAGTATATATTGTTGACAATGTTTTCTCCAAATTTGTGGCTTACCCTTTAATTTTCTCAAGAATATCATTTGAACAGCAAAAAATTTTAACTTTGATCAAGTCCAATCTACTGGCATTTTCTTATGCTTAGAGCTTTTGTATTCTCTCCAAGAAAGCACTACCCACCTCAAAGCTGCAGACATATCCCTATATTTTCTTCTAAAAGCTTTATAATGTTAGCAGTTGCATTTAGCTTTATGATCCATTCCAAATTAATTTTTGTCAAGGTTACAAGTCAAAATTTTAACTCCTGCCAGGTCTAAACGGCATCAAAGTAGTCTTGGAGAGTAACAGCTTATATACCATACCAAACTGAAAGTAAGCTTTCACAGTGGCGATTTATTTTTGCATGTTTTGGGTATTTTAGTGGGGAAGGGAGGGGGGTGCTTGTTCTTGTTTCCAACTCTCTACAACTAGATGAAATAAAACCCATATCAACATATCAGGAACATAAAATGTGTGACAGAACATTCTAAGAGGTTTACACATAGTAACCACTTAGTAAATCCTAAAACTAGAGCCTAGAGAGATTCAACTAAACATACCAATGGTCTCAAAGTAAAGAAGCAGTTGGACTAGGATTCAGACCCAAACAGGCAACCTGAGGAGCTCACAGAAGTGATCACTGCCATAATTACTTAATTATGTCAAATTAAAAAAAAAAACAGCTTATTTTAAGGTGAGATGAAATCATGGGCCTTTTGCTATCCTGGGCAAAAGAGGGGTGAGACTCAGTTTGCAGGCCAAGGGGAGGCCGTGTTGGAGCCAGGCCAGCCTCTCAGTCCTGGGGAAGCCAAGAAGACAAAGCTCCCCAGAAAGAGCATTTTTGTCATCCCTGCCAACACACCTTCCACCATTTGCAAAGGCTTGAAACAGAGCTGAGTTGAGGAAGCACCCAGAACAACATGTGTGGTTTGTCCATGTTGCCTGTGCACTAAAACCTGCTATACTCAGGGGTGTGTGTTTGTTGTGTGACTGTAGAATGAATTTAGAGCTCCTTGAGTGACTATTGTTTTAGATGCTATGCTAAGCCTTTCCATTTTACTTCATAGGAGCTTCAAAAATAAGCTAGTAGGTACATATTATCAGGTTTGGACAGAGGAGAAAATTTAGGCTCAGAGAGTTAGGTAGTGAGAGCCAAGCCATGTGATCAGCTGGGACTGAGAACTCAGCCCATGTTGTCTGACTCAAACCCTGTGCTTTTTTCCCAAGGGGACCCTGTGTTCTCAGAGATTCAAGTACCCAGTCATTGTGGCAAGAACATAGGGAGTGGTTTGATTGAAGAACAAGCCTTGAATTGGGCCTTTATATTCATGGGCAAAAAGGTCCCAGGAGTGACTTATCCACGGAACTTCATGCACATGTACTCATTCTGGGCCCTCCCCCTCCCTGCTTCTTAAGCTCATTGTCTTTTCACAGGGGCCTTGATGGACCACAATGGTGTGTCTTAAACTCAATGCACAGATTATAGTTCCACAGTCAGATCCAGACAGGAAAGGAAAGGCCCAGCAACGCAGAAGGGCCCTGCCTTGACTCTCTGCTGCTATTGCCTACCCACAGATCATGGGGGGAGCAGACCTCCACATACCACCACCTTCTCCCACTCAGAGTGTGAAACAACAAAAGAACTAGCTGTTCTCTGAAGTGCTGGGTTGAGACCCCTCAACTGTGGCCGTCACCTGAGAGGGACATGGAAGTCATTTGTCAGGGAACTATTATTTTTTTTAAATCCTATCAGGAGAGGGAGACCAAATTCAATACTATATGTCTCTTGTTCTGGAGTTTCTGATATTTCATGGACAGAGAGGGAGTTTGATTTTTCCAGAATCAATCTCTCTGGGGTGATGACTACTGCTTTCTGTAAAAGTTGCCAAGTACCACTTAAAAAAAAAAAATACAAGTTTAGAGTGTGGGGGAGGGGGGAAGGAGGAGGGAGGAAGAATGTACTGAAATACTGAAATACTCAGATCTGCACTCCTTAAAATATGCACAGCATCACCTGGGATTGTAAAAATGTGACTTCCTCTCTGGCCCCACCCAGACTTCCTCAGTCTGATACTAAAAAAAGAAAGTCCTGTGAATCCCAAGCACTAACACGTTTGAGAAGCACCAACCACTGATGGACACACTTAGAAGTGACTAGAGGAGGAAGAGGACATGTGTGAGAAGCAGGCTCTTATTCCCCGAATACTCCCCGGGAGGGAGACATGCCAGGGCTTCCTAGTGATTCTCTGCATGTCAGGGAGCTGGACCGGCTACTATTCCATGTGGATCCCTCAGGATCTGTGCCCTGGGGATCTTCTTGGTAGGGAGGTTACTGTGGGAACTCTTTGTTCTGGTAGTTTCCAGACAACAGCTGCCTTGCTGCAGGGCTCCATGACCCCAGCAGGCCCGTTTTCATAGGGCATGATTCATGGGGAGGGGGAGTGCAGACTTATTCTTTACAGTCCTATCAAGCTGTCTTTCCTATGGCAAACAGGATGGTGCAGAGCCTGGGATTGGGATTGGCCTTTTCTGTTTATGATCTGTTCTTGGTCATAAATTTTGACCAGGAGGGCAGAGTGATTGCTGGTTGTTGAGAAGCTGAACGGGGAGCAGGAGGAGGTGAAGAAGGAGGGGTGTGGGCACCACCATGAAACAGGAATGCGGAGCCAGTGCTCCATGAAGGTCACTTTGCTTCTGCAGCAAAAAAAAGAAAAGAAAAGAAAAAGAAAAAGAAAGAAAAATAAAAAACAAGACACCAAAATGGATTCTCTCATTCCCAATATTTCTTTGCCATTACAGACATAGATATGATAAAGTGCTGGCCAAAAGGATAAAAGGATGCTGTTGTTTTTGTTTTGTGGTTTCCTTTATCAGATGCCATGGTGTTTAGGAGGAGGCCTGAGCAATGAAGCATAAAATCAAAAGGAAATGGAGGAGTTTTCTCATTGGTACACAGGCTGCAAATCAAGGGAATTATTTGTGTTTCATTTATTGGTGGCTCTGGAAGGAACAAACAGAAGGGAAGGGCTGGGAAGAGTGAGAACAGAATTTGAAGAAGCAAGTGGGACGAAAGAGATGCCTTGATGTGTCTGATAATAGTATGCAGGCCTGAGCACCTTGGACTGTGTGTGTGAGTGTGTGTGTATATATACACATGTGTGAATCTATTTCCTGAGACAAAAGAATGGGGAAGGATGCACGAACTACTAGGAGGGCAGCTAGACTTTCAGTGGCGAACATCATGTAGGATATGCAAACTCTGTAAACATGAAGCTTATCAATGTTCTAATGTTACCATGCTACTTTATAAAGAAATTTACAAAATAAGACATGAAACAAACATTGGCTTCATAATAACAAGCCAAGTAATTTTCCAAAACTATCATCATCAACAGTAATCATCATGGCCAACCTTTCTCGAGCTCTACCATAAGCCAGGCAGTCTGCAGTGAGGGTTTCATTACTTTATCTCATTTCAGCATCACAATGGGATGGAAAAGAGGCATTCCTTACTCCCTTCATCTCAAAGACAAAGAAAGGAAGACTCAGGGAGGTAGAGTCATTTGGTCAAGGTCATAAAGTAAGTTAGCAAATTGCTAACTCAACTCAATAGAATGTACCTCAATCATAGGGGCACAGAACTACTGACCTCCTTAACTTGCTATTTTACACCTGGAGCCAATCAGACGCTGGAAGATTAAAATGCAATGTTTTATCAAAAAGGATCAGAGATTTAAGTTGGAATTCTGTCTAAAAGAAGGCTTTACCTTATTGAGCATAACTAGGAGGATGAAGGTTAAAAAAAAAAAAAAACTAATGGTCTTATATTCAAGCGCACAAAATCCAAACTAGCTTTCAAACAGGAGTGACCATGTCCCCCAAAAGACACTGGGTCATGGCTGGAGACAACTGTTTGTTTTCACAACCTGGGAAGCATGCTACAAACATCTAATGGGTATAGTCTAGCACAAATGCACATGAATTAGCCAATCAAAAATGTGAATAATACTGCAGCTGAGAAATCTAGTAGCCACATTCTATTCAGAAAGGACCCTTCAGCTGGTAGCTCAAACTTCTTTTTTTTTTTTTTTTTTTTTTTTCTCAGTAAAGTGAGTACAGACTGCCATGCATTGGAGAGACAAGTAGGCTTCTGATCTGCACTTCTAGAACCTGGCAAACAAGGCAGATTCTGGAAGGACCACATCTGTCCTGCCACCTCTGTGATAGAGCAGCCAGCCAGCCATAGCCTGCTATGGACACACAAGACCAGCCTGCCCAAGACCAAGATAGGAAGGGGGCTCCTACCCTACAGGGCCCAGGGCCAGAGGAGCCAAACGAACTTCTGCTGCCACATTCTAGGACCTGGTAGTCCCTGGAGATACAGACTGTAGGAGAACCAAGTGAGTAGTTTCAAATTCTCCAGTTTCTTTTCTAAGTGGAGTCCTTTCCAGGTCTAACAAGATAAAGGGTCACAGCACAAACCAACCTTATTAAAGCCAACTGCCACCCACGGCCTTCCTGACTTCTTAGTTCCCACCCAGATTTGCTTTTCTCTCAAGTCTACCAGCCCAGTATCAACAATGGATATTTGTCAAATATTATTAAGAAAGATGCTGATGGGAGCAAATCTAATAATCATCAAGATGCCAGTAAAATGTGAACCCAGAGGGCAATCAATTGTAGGTGCCTGTTAACCCATTCACTTGGTAGGGATTTTGACAGAACTTAGTATTTTTATGGAAATTCCTACCATTTCATTTTCTTTAATTCTTATTTCATTGTCCAGCTGCTTAATTTAACATGGATTATTCTAAAAAATGAATTCTCGATTAACTTTTTTAAGAGGTGGAAAGAACTGAAATGGTATTTGTTTATGCCTTACATTCTGAAGCTTTATTGGACTGCTCACTGAGCAGGAAAAAAAGATTTCTGGCTTTGGCCAGCCATGCCACTGCAATGATAATTAAGCAAAATCTCACCCCCCAAAAAAAAATAAAATAAAAATTTCCCTTTACTGCATTTTGAATCCTTTCTCTTATACAAGTTGCTCCCTTTCCAAGACAGCAGGACAGACCATACCAATTTAGGAGAATATGCAATAACCCAGATGGCAGAAGTTGATTGTTAAAGTTAGCAATTTTAGCTACTCCCAGCACAAAGGGACACTTGCCATACTTCTCTGACTCTAATTTCAAAGCCAACATTAAGAAAGAAAGGATGTTTTTTTCTGAAGATAATCTTATATTTCAAAATTAGCCCTACTAAGACATAACCTACCCTACTCATTAAAAATACATGCTAATTCTTTCTTTCTTTCTTTTTAATGAGAAAAGAGAGTATGTGTTTTGGAATCAAAGCAAATGAATCCAAATGCGGGTCTGCCACTTATCAGTCTTGTGAACCCTGGTAAGTGACTTAGCTAGCTTTACCCTCTGCTTGCTCACTGCTCCAATGGGGAGAACAGGAGAGCCAGGTGTTAAATATTCATCCAACTAGCTTTGCTGTGAGTGGTCATGTAAGAATGGAATTTTCTGTGTTTTTCCCTCTTGCAAGTTGACCTCCTCCAGAACTTGGTCGCTTACCTGGTTCACTGCTTATGGTAAAAGAGCCACCAATTAGCCAGTTACAATTCTGTAGATATTTTTTAAGGATCCTATGGGATAATATTCAGGGAACAGTCAATATGTAAGGAAGATTGACAGCCCCTCCATCCTCCGCAACTGGTTTCCTGTCAAAGATGCAGTCACACCATGCAAAGGAGTGGGGAAATTAAGTAACTTGATGGGCCATCGCTCTTTCCTTCTGCAAGATCCCCACCCCCCATTACCTCCTGCTATACTGATGTATTTCTCTGCTTCCTTTCCTTGTGCCTTCTCCCTTTCACTTTTGAAACTCCTCCTGGCTACCTTTTAACATTTTCCTTGTTGGTCACAATTTTTCTAAACTTCCCTCCCTCGTCATTCTTCTCACTAAGTATGCACTTGCTAAGTGACACCAGAACACATCAGAACAAACCATAGAATAGTACACGATCTGGATCACCTCAGAATCATTATTTCATTATTTCATTTATATACATTTTAGTATTAAAATTATAACTTGCCATAGCATCTCTATATTAAGAAAATAATTAAGCTGCTTGCTCCTCTTTTCACATTATTTTCACTATAATGCTTGATATGGCATCTTTCTGACTAAGCTTAGTGATCTAGAGAGAAGTAATCTTAACTTTATTGAAACCCTCAAGAAGAGATTAAGTTCATATTCTGATGTTTTCACAATAATCATAAGGAAAAATACTGAGACACGGATGGATTAAATGACTTTTAAGAGACTGCTAGAACCTAGACTAAAGGTTATATTAAGACTAAAATTTATCTCTCCTAACCCTAGGTCCAGTGCTTGATGAATAAACTACATTTACTCAAAGCATATGCCCTTTTCTGCAAAACTGCAATGCAATGGAGCTGCTCCTTGACTTTGAATAAGTCTTTCCTGAATTTAGCAGGTCATGTAAGCTATGATGTCCATGAGATGACAGTATCTGCTGAAAACCAGGTTCTTTCACATACATTATTTCATTAAGAAAATTCCTGAACCATCGATTATTATCCTTACTCGGCAACCAGGGAGAAATGAGATTCAAGGGGAGAAAAGCGATGGTCCTATGCCTAGAGTTTAGAAGGCCCTAAAACTGTGTTTATCAACACCTGGCCCAGAATCACCAGCTATGAGAAGGAAAGGTCGGAACTTAACCTCAAGTCTTCTTGTTACATAAACAGTTACCCTCCTCATGTCTATTTTCTGTACTTGTTCACGCTGTTCCCTCTTTCAGGAATTCTTTTCACACCATTTTTGTATATTGAAGTCCTACCTATTCACCTACCAGTCCCTGTTCACAGATGCCTTCCTCCAGAAATGTTCTAACATTCACCTCTTATTCATTCATCCTCCTTCAGCCTTCTTTATCTCTGCAGACACAGAATTCTGCTCCCATCTTTGTGGGAGTATGCTCCAAATCTTTGCTAGCATTAGAACAATTTCTTTACAGCTCTGGCTAACCCAAACACTTATATATCCACATATTTACCCATTTATGAAATTATTGTTATTGGGGCTACTAAGTGATGGATGCCTAAGAATAAGGGGTTGAACCTGTAAGGCAGGATTCTTGCTGTCATGGAGTTTACATTTTGGAGTGCACAGAAGGGGGGAATGTGATCAGTGATGTCAAGGAAAGATGATAGACATGAGGCAGGAAGTCAGGGAGCAAGGTCACTTGAGTTTGATGGGACACTTCCAAGGAGTGACATGATCTGAATTGTAAGGAGTAAGCATAGCAAGGCTATGAGGAGATCATAGCAAGGAGCATTTCCAGCAAGGGCTTACAAGAGTCCTTGACTGGTGAAGGTCATATAGCTGGGGAACCGAGACAAAGATTGGCTAGACTTGAGCTTGTGGGGAGGATAGGTGAGACCAATGTTTATCTCTGACATGGAGCAATAGGCAAAATGGTGCAATGCAGAAATGGTGCAAATGCAGAACATGTTTTGAAATAAGGCCCAGCTGGACCCCATGTCTGACTTTCCCCTTATTAACTGTGTGTCTTTGAACAAATTTCTCAATCTTTCTGATTCACTCTGTTTTCACATAAAGGGTAAAAAAAGGGCCTAATGAGAAAGAAAGGGTAAAAACCAACACACAGAAACACTACTGAAGTGAGATCCAGAGTCTAGATGACAAAGCCCATGTATGGCTCACCAGCCAATTACTAGACCCAGTGAGGCTTCCATCTCAAACAGGAAGTGGCATTGCTTCTGCTCCCAGGAGATGGTAGAGGGAGGTGACTTCTGCACAGTGATAACCCTGTAGAGGTTATATGAAGGAGCACTGACTTGGATCTGGCAAATTCTTCTGTCTCTCCAGGAGACTTCACTTTCCAATTTGCAATTTTTTTATTGCTTCCAAATAAATCCACTTTGTTAGCAAAATAACTGATTTTTTTTGTTTGTTTGCTTATTTGAGACCAACAAAAAAATCAATAAATATTTTAATTGGAGCATTTAGGTTGTTTCCATATCTTGGCTATTGTAACTAATGCTGCAATAAACAGAGGTGTGCAGGTTTCTTTTCAAATTAGTGTTTTCTTGTTCTCTGGGTAGATTCCTAGAAGTGAAATTCCTGGAACCTATGGCAGATCCTTTTTTTCATGTTTTAAGGAACCTTCACATATCTTTCCATAGAGTCTGGACCCGTTTCAATTCACATCAATAAGGGACAGTGAGAGGTATCATGGGCGCTATGGTGGTGGGAGAACTATGAGAACTACCCTGAGGGAAGAAATCAAATACTGTACAAAATTAAACATTGATGTAAGAAAATAAATAGTAAATATATTATTACTAATACAGAGACTGCTCTGTATTATACTACTCTGTTCTAGTACTGAGTTAGAACCCCATGAAGCAATGAAACCCACAAACAGCTATAGGTTCCTTTAACACACACATACACACACACATATTTCCATGTATATGGAAATGTGTTACATAGACACATGGAATACTATACTATTCAGCTATTAAATCCTGTCATTTGTAACAACATGGTTGGAACAAGGTTATTAGTTTAAAGGAATAAATCAGATGGAGAAAGACAAACACCATATGATTTCACTATGTGACAGACAGAGAAAATAAACAAACTGATGAACTAAATAAAACAAAATCAAACCTCTAGAATGTGCCACCAATTACTGGTTACCAGCTGGAAGGGAGAAGGCAGCGGGGGAGGGGTCTGAGTAAAAGGTAATATATGTACGGTCAAGGACAGATCGGGACTTCTAGTATAGTATTCCATTTGTATGGTGCACACCTAAAAGTTACATAACGTTCCTTCAATAGAAAAAGACCTGAGCAAGTGGATTGTGCTCTGTAAGTATGTCACCTGCAGTCACCTGAAGCTGAGGCAAAGGTGCAGGAACACAAGGTGCATTACTCTGAGAACCAGATCTGAGACAGAGGCTCAGAAATGCTTTAATTTTTGCAGTAATGCTGAGCCTCTCCTTGGAGCAGAAAGTCATGTTTGGGCACTGTCACCGGGTAGCACATTGACAAATGAGCACAACACTCGTGAATGCTGACTCTGGATATTTTGCTTCTAAAAGTAGAACATATTCAATCGTGGGTTTCATTCTTTCCTAAACCCAAATTATCATCCTCTTAACAACCATCAGAGGTGGTGCTGGAGGCTTGTTGCCACTCACTGAAATGAGGAAATCACACCTTGTGCCAAAGAAAGATGGTGATTTGCCCAGAGGTCCGGCTAGAACCAGGGAACAGAGGCCAGCGAACCAGAAATCCTAATCTCCTATGTCTCCTATGACCTTCATATCATGGGAAGCCCCTCCTGGTCTTATAGATAGGACGCCCAGCTGTAAAAGAAAAGTAAAGAACACAGAAATACTGAGGCATGGTAACATGTTTAAAAGATGAAATCAATCATTCTTTCCCCCAAATATCTAAAATGAAACTACAGGCAGTCAGTAGTAGTAACTGGATATAACAACAGTTTAAAAGTTGGTGGGAGCATGCCCATTGATGAAAGAAAACAGAAATTTAATGGCAACTTTAAGTGAAAAAAATCAAAAAACAGAATCCTGCTAGAAATTTGGAGCCTCAAATAGAATCTACAAACATTATTTTTAACTGAATAGCCACACTCCAAAAATATGGTAACAATATTTCTCTTCATCATTGAAGAAGTAACCCAGCAGTTAAATCTTCAGTTTAGTGACTTAACACAGTCCTGCTCACACATGGCAAATCTCTCCCCACTCTGTTATTAAAGTCCACTGTTACCAACAGAATAAATGGTCTAACTGTCCTATCTTTTTATTACCTATTTTTATGCCTTTAGGTCAGTTTGTTGACTGTGGGATGTGCAGGGGAAAAAAGGATATCCTCAATAGTTTTTTTTCTTCTTTTTTCTTTTTACCAAATATTCTACAAACCATCAGTAGTGTTTCCTGTATTCAGTGGGGAGTCAACATATTTGATAGAACAGGCCTGGGTTTTTGTAGAGGTTAGTATTTACCAACATGAATAATTATATGGATTTACAAATACCCATCCACACCCCTTTCGTAGAGTGCCTTAATTAACTTGTCCAGGATTTGGAATCTCAACAGTCTATGAAGTCAGCAGGATCATTAAACCCAATCTTATTTTCACCCTAACCTGATATTTCACTAGAGCCATTCAAATCAATTTACCCAACAGAGACATTTGTCCCTGGCCTGTCACCACAACCGTACCAAGCGTCCTACACTTCTTTATCTTTTGGCAGGGCCATCATAAGCAAGCGACACAGAGGGTGATGTATGAGAACTCAAATAAGCCATAAATCCCGCAGCCCTTCATCTCCCGTCAGGTGGACTGGATTTACGCCCACTGGCCTTGGCAATGGCTCTTAGCTCAGCTCGGAGAAAGTCAACTTAAAATGACACAGTCTTTTAGAAGTGAATCTCCTTTCAATGTGGCACCAGGGAGAAGGAGAACACAGAAGAGAAGGGGGTAGGGGACATGCCAGAACTCCTTATGCTTGCTCGTGGGTGGAGGCCCCTAATTCCTTTTCCCTTTAGAATTGAAATTCCTTCTAGAACAGCCCTTGTTCTGGCACTTCACACACACCCATCCACAACCAAAATGACCAGAAACTGTCCATTTTACTTTGGCCATTTTGGTAGGAGTTGAGTAGAACAGATGAGGTAGGAAGCAGCGCTCAGATACTACTTGGTGATTCCAGGCCACAAGAACAAAGGTTTGCCTGAGGAAGCGGGAAAGGGAGTGCCTGCTCTGTAAACAGCCCACATAGGTCATGTAGACATGAGAGCTTGGCCTCTTCCTGTGCTTTGGCAGGTGCCCGCATACCCACACCTGCTTTTCATCACAGTTTTGGTTAAAAGCAAGGCACCCCGAGAGGGAGATGTGTCAGACACGCACAGTGACAGAGGTCTTGTGGTGAGAATTCCCGGTGGCTGCTGAAGCTGCAGGGGATAGGATTTTGCACAGAGTTGTGTCTGTTTCTGCATGAGAAAATGACAACCCTCTTTTCGCATTAAAAAAAAAAATCATATCTGCCCTCCCTTCCTCATATCTAAAAATTGTCATTTATAACTCACAAATATAAGTAATGTGTTTCTACCTAACAAGAATTTAGGAATTTAGATGAAAAAGATACTGACATTTGAGAAAGAAATCACTATAGTGTCCCAGCAATTAAGACAGTTTTCTGTGTTTTATCCCTCTAAGAGAAGCAGAAATGTTGTCATTCGTGATGTGTATTATATTGAGCCAAGTAGCTCCACCAGGCCACTCTTCTCTTACACTCATTTTGCCAGTTGACAATACCATATAAACAGCGATGGTACCTTCTCCATCCATCTCATTTTCTATCCTTCTTAGTATACATCCCGAGTCGTGCAATTTACTTCAATGTCACCAAGAAAGCCAAGTCCCTTTGGGACATCATTACCATAAACTACAATCTGCTGCCAATTTATATGTCCTTAGCTGCTCCTTGTTGTAACTTCCCTTAGAAAAGAAAATAAACCCAAACAACAACAAAATAATGACAAGGTAGTTTAAGTCCTGATTTCCATCAGACCTGTGACTTTCCAGCTTAATTTTTGCTTTGTTTTTGTCATTGCATTTATCTTTTATTCACCCAGGGTAGAGAACTAAATGAAGAACACAACTGACCATCCGCTCTCACCACCCACATGCATGCCACCGCCACCCCGGTGGGATCTGGCATGCCGTCATCTTACTGGCAGAATTAAATTTCCTTGTATTCAGAAAAGACATCAGAACAAGGTCATATTAATCTGAAACAATCAATGCAATTCATGGTGGTGTCACTTTAAACCAGGAAGACCATTTTGGACTTTGAAACTTTGTTACAGGTTAGAGAAGGGAGAATATCTTGTTGAATTATATAAAAATAACCTACTGATTTCTGAATTCAGTCATTAGATAATCGCATTTCTCTCACTTGTCCTAGAATAACAGGAAGTGGTGGGTGAAATGCAGGAGTCCTGAGCCACGGACAGTTCTTCAAATTGAAAGACTGTCATGCAACAATTTTGTAATACTCTTCATATCTCAGGAATAAAGTAATGATACCATTAAGACGAACAACATTATAAGTGTTTAATTTTTCCAAGCTGGAAAGATTTAAAAATCAGACAAATAATTTCATTGATTAGATACTAAAATTCCACTATCACAGTAAACACACACATACACACTTTCTATTTGCTCATAAGAGAGCTGAGAAATGATTAGCTTTATCCAATCCTCCCCCAAATAAATATAGAAAGGAAAATTTTAGTTTAAATTAAAAGTAGTAGTATTCAGACATATACCCAGAGAGAAAAGGCAAGCGTCACAGAAATCTTCAGGGTTAATTTGGGGTTAATAGCCCCCGGGTTTATGATTTTATTCCCTGCATTCCTGTCACGTTTAGAAAATGGAAATCCTGTAATTTAGAATGAGTTTGGTTTGGGATTGAGAATCCTTCTTCATGGCTCCTTTGACGTAGAAAGAGAAAGGGAATGTGACTGCTATTGATTAAAATGCTTTGAATTGTTGGATTAAGATGCTCTATAAGCATGAAGTATATTTTATTAAAAATTATGATTTTCAAGAATATGTACTTGTAGGTGATGGCTAGAAATAGGACCTGTTTTTGCTGCATGAATGGCTGTCAAAGGAGATTTTCAGATCCATTTACATGAAAAGGCCAAATATGGCATGTTTTTTTATAATGAAAAGAATATATTAAAATCCTCATGAAAATGAAAAATGAGACAAGGCTAAAGAGTGTAGCCCTATTAAAAGGAGAGTTCTCACTTAAAATAATTTACCTTAATAAATACATTCTTAAGCACTGTACATGAATGCAACTTTGATTTTATCTATTTTCTGTCAAGTTTATTTTGTCTGTTGGCCTTTTTCAATATACCTTTGATAGAGTGAACTTAACAAATTTGGTTCCATTAAAAAAAATTCATTTTTAGAAGGAAAGAGGACTTTTTCTTATAAGATAGCTAAAGATAAAGTAACACTTGATTTTACATCTGTGGATTTCCCCCATTTAATTTAATATACTGTGTAAGTCAAAGGGAAAACTCTTAGACATAACATGATTAATAATCTTACTCTCATGACAGCAGAAGAAGGGTTAATTTCATAAATTCTATTTGTTTTCATAGCATTTTTATAATATATAATCCATTAGAAGAGTTTAGAAAAATTATTCCTAATATATAAATATTATTAGAGTCAAAGTGAACACCACATAAAAATTCTATACAACCTCTTCATTCTAATTTTAATAAACTTGAAATTATTGTCTGTTCTAATATATATTTATTAAATGTACTCTTAAGCCCTATAAAACAATAACTAAATTTGGTTTCTTAGGAAAATGTTATTGTATGTAAGACGATATCATGTCATCAAATCTACATTTAGTAATCATGCTTTATACTTTATACTTGTTTTTCTGACTTCCTCATTTGATGCTCTCAACCCCACATACACAAAATATAAGAAGGTATATTTCCTCCTCTATTTAATTGCTTTGGTGCTTCCTATCAAATTCAAATTCCCATCTGGGTTTCTCATGGATGTTAAGTGTTTGGGAGGTTTTGGGGAAAGGAAAGCTTAGAAACCTTAAAAATTCTCAGCACACAGCCCAAAATTCCTAGCAGCTATTACATTTCCCTGTACCACAATAAAACAACTGCAAAAAAAAAATAGAGTGGTAACTTGATTAATTTGCATATGGTCCAATTAAGATGCACATTTTTAACATATTTGTACTATAAAATAAATTTTTCTCAGTTTACAATACCCTCTTGTTATGGTGAACCAAAACGATTATACATTTAATAGATTAACTCTTGATAGTGGTTTTGATTTTGGATACACAGTACAAACAATCATTAAAGGGGGATTAATTTTGCTACAGCAGATGGATTCCAATCTGTTTTGCAAGTTTATTACAATTCTCATTTTCTTACAATAGTGAGAAGATAGGATGGTTTCCACTTCCACTATGAATCTCCTAAGTCCCTCATTCTTGGTTCGACCACTTTTTAGGAACGAAGAGAAAAGGTAGTTATTTTGAAAATAGCCACATCCTACTTTCAAAATGTCTTATTTCTGAACTTCACCTAAAGTATCTCATCCATCTCAAAAACCCATTGATTTTATTTTTACCTATCATCAGAAAATTTGTTAATTTCAAGTGTATCATTTTTTATGATATAAAATTCTTTTAAAATATTTTTTATAATGGGCCCTCCCTGATGGCACAGCAGATTAAAGCACAGCACTAAGAAACTAAAGCCACTTCAGCATGAGTTCAATCCCACCCCAGAGGTGATCCACATGGCACAGCTGACCACTCCTGACCTACCTGCTGCTCCCCTCAGCAGTGTACTTGTCAATCTGCCTGTTCTGCTCCCCGCTCTGTCTCTGGTGAATCCTCTCCCCGCCCCTGCACCTTTGGCATGTACCCCAGTTCCTATGCATAAATAAATAAATTTTTAAAGTTTATATATAGGTATAGATAGATATAAAATACCAAATTTGTAAGCTCTTAAATATTTAAATTTTACTGGAGAAAATATTCTGATATGTATTTTCTAAAACTGCAGTGCTCTGAAATAAAACAGAATTGCTTCTAAGCAGTCTATTCCCTACCTTCCCTATATGTTTATTCTGGACAGATGTAAGAGGTTTCTATTCTATTCCTGAGGAGCTTTCTATCCAGAGAAAGAGATCCTGATAGAAACTTAGTATAAATGGGGCATTTACAAAAGAAAGGCAGAAATGGAAAATAAGGTCAATAAATTGAGAAAAAAAAAAAAAAGCACCCAGCAGCCTCAATTAGAAATATAATATATACACAACAGCATCCTCCAAAAATGGAAGGTGGGGCCCTCCCTGGTGGCGCAACAGGTTATAGTGCTGCACTGCCAAGTTAGACTCAGCCACTTCAGTGTGAGACCCATGCCTACCTTGGAGGTGACCCACATGGTGCAGCAGACCTCTTCTGTCTCATCTGCTGCTCCCTACCCTTCTGTCTCGCCCGCTGTGCTTCCTCAGTCTGCTTGTTTTGCTCCCTCCTCTGTCTCTGGTGAATCCTCTCACTGCCCCTGTACTTGTGGCCTATACATCAGTTCTATATGCATAACTAAATAAATAGTTCTATACAGAGATAGAAATAGAGATGCAGACTGAAAGGCAAGTATACACATACATACACATACACACACACAATTAAGGAAGGATCCAGACACAGTTAAAAAAAAAAAAAGAGGAAACCAGCACTATTATGTTTATTACAACACAATTTACAATAGGTAAGCTATGGAAGCAACCTAGATGCCCAAAAATAAATGACTAGATCCAGAAGATGCAATATATTTACATAATGGAAAATTACACAGCAATCAAAAAGGATAGACTCATGCCCTTTACAGCAGCATGGATGGAACTGGAGGATTATGCTCAGCAAAATAATCCATAAATAAATAAATAAATAAATAAATTCAAATGGTCTCATTTATAGAAGGAATATAGAGAAAACAACAAAGAATCAGAAAAACGTAACTATAACAATGTAAAAATCAAAATCATCAGACAACTATAGATTGGAGACATTCGGTAAGGGAGGAAGAAGAGGGAGAAGGATCAGGACAGGAGTGGGAAGAGCACAAAGGACTATGGTGATGGTGCACAGGGGAATTGGTGGGAAGGTCACAGGGAAATCATACTTTGTACAAAATGAAGGATGATGTAATGAATCTATTTTTAAAAAAACGATAGAGCCTGGAACAACCATAAAGTGAAACAGAGCTAGGTAGAGAGATTTTGGTATAGGGTGTGAAGGCTCCACAACAAAAGGGAATCAAGAAGCCACAGAGACACAAAAAGCAACAAAAATGCAAAGAAAAAAATTTAAATGAGAAAATCCACCAAAAAAAGTTTAAAACACTAACAAAGGTAACTACCCATAAAATTCAATCCATAAACATAGTCCATATCTAGCCTTGAAATACATCCTACTCTGTCTCTGGTGAATTCTCTGACCACATCCAAAACTATGCCTTAGTCCAGGTCACCAGCATTTCTTTCATGGTAACTCAATTTCCCTCCCAACTGGTCTTCCTACTTCACCAGCATCTTCACCATCTATTCACCCAGCAGCCAGTCATTTTTCACAGGAAGCATCACAACTTTCCACTGCCACTCTCTTATTTATTTTTGCATAGAAGAACTGGGGTATTGGGTAGAAGTATGGGGCAGGGGGAGAAGAATGAGGAAATTCACCAGAGACAGAGTGGGCAGCAGAAGAGGTGGATTGGCTAAAAGATACTGCTGAGAGGAGCAATGGGGAAACAGGAGTGGTTTTCTGTGCCATGTGGGTCAGCTCCCTGCCCAGGATCGAACTCATGCTACAGTGATGACAGTGCTGAGACTTAACCCCTAGACTACCAAGGAGGCCTTCTACTGACATTTTCTTTCTTTCTTTCTTTCTTTTTTTTGATATTTATTTTTATTTATCTGTGCATACAAGAAATGGGTTATAGGCCAGATGTCCAGGGAGAGGGGGCAGGGGAAAGGTGGTAAGAGGATTTACCAGAGACAGAGTAGGAACCAGAACAGGCAGGTCTACTGAAATACACTGCCGAGCAGACAAGAGAGGTCTGCTGCATCATGTGGGCTCCTTGACTAGGGATAGAACTCAGGCTGCAGCGGTTGGTGTTAGTTCATAGTGCTAAGGCTTTAACCGCTGCACTATCGGGAGACCACTTTACTGCCATTTCCGATGGCAGTAAACTCACAATTCTATTTTTGATATTATTTTCTTTATTTGTATATTCTTTACATCAGGTGTAGACCCCATAGTATTTCCACCACTAATTCACCCGTATATAACTTCCTATGCTAAAAGGTCTTATATTATCTGGTTCCCACCCAATTCTCTGTTCCTGTTCTCCCATTTGCTTCCCTCTAGATGAACCAATCTTCTTGATACTCTCTAATACATCACTCTGTCCTCAGGGACATGCAACATGCTTTTCCCTTCAGTTGGATTATTCCTCCCCAAATACATGCATTAATTGATCGCCGCTTTTATTTAGACATTGCTTCACAAGTCACTTCCTCAGAGATGCATGCCCAAATACTTTATTTAAACTTCTCTCTACCATTGCCAACAATTTAGTAGTTTTCACATTATCTTCCAATATTTATATTATCTGATATGGTGCCACATACATTGTTTCTCTGTAAACTCTATGAAAGTCTATGAAGGCAGGTATTTGGTGTGATTACGTGTGCATTACAAACACCAACAAGTGGTACAAATGCATTAATGTTTGTGGAAAAAGTGAACGAGGGCATGTGCATGAAGCCTCTGACAGAGCAGAAGGCACATACAAGTTACAATGGTGATAGGCTTACAAACCTGAAGTCAGATAGCCTGTCTTTTATTGACATACTATTATTACTGAAATTAACCAAGTGGTTACTAGATGGTTACAATAGCTACAAATTAATCAAAGACATCTTATGGTCCCTTGAGGCCAGTTAGAACATCAAATATCTATTCACTCAACTCAAATGTACTAGCTGTACATTAATTGATATGCTGGATTCCCTCCCTTTGTTCCCTCATTCTTCCCTTCCCTTCTTCCTTCCACTTTCTTGCATGCTTCCGTTCTTAATGACTTTTTGCTTTCTTTCATTCCATTATTCTTTATTCCTATCATCCTCTTCCTTTAGGGTGTCCCAGTTTGGGTGGGTATGGTGACAGGCCTACTCCTTAGCTCTCTCCATAGGGGATGGTCTGCAATTAGACTGGAACCAGTTACATTTGGAACAGACTGGGCATTGAGAAAAGAGCAAGAGATATGTACCCTTTCACAGTCCCTTCTGATATGGCACAAAGACCTTGGCAGCTTCTGGATCAATGAGCTAATTCAAAGTCTTCTCCATGTATTTCCCATCCCCCCTGAAACGCAAACCAGTGACTCCCCCTCCCATCGAGCATCTCAACCATGACTCTCCTCACCATAGAAACCTGGAAATCATTTAAGTGCACACTTGTGCTCTTTCTCATCTGTCATTTCCCAAACACTAGTCATTTATACTGCAGTAAACAGTACATTAGCCACCAGACAGTTCCTAATCTGTCATCCCTTTTGTTAGATCCACTCTATCTAGTCAACAGAGGGGCTGCTCAGAAACTCTTCCCCTTGCTAATGAAGAGTCAGACATCTAATCTTGTTCACAGTTTGTTCTTGGACAAGCTGGGTTGAGGATACCACAAAGCCAAAGTATGTTTTCCTTGATCTTGGTGAGTTCCTTTTGCAGACTCCGATTTAGACAAAATGTTTAAAGAATATTAAAAGAGGGCTCCAAAATGAAGAAGTAGACAGTTGGGTAAGTAACGATAGAATGAGTCATTCAATTTCAGTATCTTATGTTACCCATTTGCCTACCCAAACAGGAAGGAGATAACAAGAGATAGGGCCATCATGAGTTCTAGTAACCAAAGGAATGAACTGGATTCCAAGGTTCTGGTCCTGTTTCTGCCATTAAACTTGGCTACATCTCAACATTCCTGGGACTCATTAGCCTCATTAGTAATAATAATAGCAGCAACAAGTAGTATCTAAGATCTATTGAGTCTAGACTAGCATCTAAGAACTATTCTATATGTTCGGGTAAAGAATGTATAGTTTTCTTTATAGCAATTCTTTGCAGTTTTTCTTTATAACAACATTTTGCTGTATATTTTTTATACAAGCTCTGTGAAGTTTAAATATTATCATTGCCATTGCATGCATTAGAAAAATAAGTCTTATAGAAATTAAAATATTTCCCTAAGTTCATAAAGCTAATAACAGGTAAGGCTAAATCTTATGTTCAAGTCTACTCAACTCCAAAGAGAAGATCCAAAACAAGTTCTTGGTATTTGAAAGGGGAAGGGTGAAGGCCTGTGGAAACATACATAATTTGGATGATAAGAACTATGCATTACTTTCTTGAGAATGTAGCACCTGCTATAAAGAAAGGGCACATACAACTTCAGGGAGGCTGTGGACTGTGGGTCTCACAGCAATGTCCTTTTCAGAGCTGACATTCAATGACCCTGTGAGTCTCACACCTGACCTTTAGTTGCGTAGTTAATCAGGTGCCTTGACCCGTAACTAAAGAGGACATTACATTCTAAAAACCTACGTCCAGACTGTACTGCATATGTCATGGTCATATTTCAGACCAGTGACAGCTAACTGCCATCACACAGCAGCAACCTTCAATTCATATTAACCTGCACTGGCATTATAACTAGCAACTGGAGGCAACAGATTCTTTATTCTAGATCCAAATCTGCATCCCCAAGCCATTCAGTCCCCCAGCTGTTCCCTTTTCTATTTTGCTTTGTTTCATAAAGATAGTCATTTAACTTCCCATCATCTTCAGCTCCTAATTGCCACAGCCAGATGGAATAACTCACTGCTGGGTGAATCGGAGACTACTTCATTCTGTGACATTGACCGAGAGATTCCATGTCCCCATAGGAGAATTCTGATTGAATCACTTGGTTACTATTTCTCCCAACATCTGGCAAAATTTTACTTTTTCATTTTATCAAACACAAAAAGAAAATCTATAGTTTTCAACACATTAGAGATATACATTCTAACACACACATATGTTTTGATGTGTATGTGTACAGTTCTTCATTTAAAAAACTCACACCTGTACATTCACATATATTGTACCATAAAGTTTTTTTTTTTTTTAAGAACTTCAATAAAATACAAGAAAAATTTTCCTATGCTATTGTGGGAGTGGGCAGTTCTTGGCGTAAGCAGGGGCTCCACAATATATGAATTGTTTTCTGGGCTTGCACATGTGCCTCTTTTGCAAATCTTGCTAATTAGAAATCACTCTGCCACTCCCTCCCGCCAAAGCATCACTTCTCAGAAACAGGATTCCTATGTGTGGTTTGAGGTGATGGGACTACATGGCTGACAGATCCACAAATTGTTATTGATCTTCATTAGACACCTGGTTCGTGAGTTATTCTCACATATTTCAGTGTCCATAGGTCAACACCTTCACAAACATCTAGAGATGATTCTCTTTTCTCTCTTAATTGAAAGATAAATAAATCACAAACACTTCTGTACTTCAGCTACTGGAGCAACACTTTTGCCTATTGAATCATTCATGGAGACTAGTTGGTAGTCAATATTATCTTCCTTCATTCAATTTGTGTGTTTCTCATTGCCTTTGGGATTTTTTCCTACACCAACCAGGACTTCAACTGGGAAGTGAAGAAAAAGACTGACATTTGCTGACTTCTACGTGTCATACACAGGCTGGGACTTATCTTTTCAATCATCACAATGACTTGAGAGGTAAGAGTTACTGATAAAATTGTTTTGATAATGAAAAACCTACGTTAGAAATAAAAGTAACATAGTCAGGGCCACATGAGTATAAAACCATATATTTGATCATCAGCCAATCTGACTCCAGTGTCCACACCTTTGTGTAATTCTAATGTCTCTCCCATCACACAAAGAATACATTACTGAACTGTAAAAATGTATTCATTATGCTTTGCCAGGATAGGCAATAGGCAGGCACAGGCATTATGCTTTGCCTGCAATAGGCAGGTTACTTAACACCAATTCATGGTTGCACTTTTCCAGTGCTGCTCCCTATGAAACTTAAAGCCCCAAACTCAATTTCCCAGCTTTCCTTGCAGCTAGCACATGCCATATCATGCTCACCAACACTGACCAAGGAGATACCCACAGATTTATGATGTTCCTTCCCTCCTGCTTGGAGATACAACCGCTGTAATATTACTAAGAGGAAATAGGAAGGAAGATGAAAGCTAGCACACAAAAGATAATAAATAAAAGTGGTTTGTGGTCCCCAATAGCATAACCAAAACAACTGGTTTGCACCATGAACAGCACACTTTAGTTTTTTATTAAATTCTACTGATTTTGGCATAAAAAAAAAAGTAGGGGCATTCCTAGTGGTGCAGGGATTAAAGACAGCACTATCAAGCTATTGCAGCCAGGGAACTGACCCAGATGGCACAGCAGACCTCTCCTGTCTCACCCACTGCTCCCCTCAGCAGTGTATTTCAGCAGATTTGCCTGTTCTGCCTCCAATGCTGTCTGTGGTGTATACTCTCACCCCCTCCACTCCACACTTCTCGCCTGCACCACAGTTCTTATATACATAAATAAATATTTTCAAAAGAAGAAAAAAATGCATGTAATTTGAGGAGTACAATGTCACATCTCATCATATGAGCCTTGCTTCTTTCTCCTCCCAGCAGAACTCCAGTGACAATATGCTATCACATTACCCTCTTGATTCTCACCTCCCTCCTCCTTCATCCACCCCTCTGGTAACCACCATATGTTTGAGAGTCTGTAGAATTATATTGTTGTGTTTTGCCAATTTTTTTTCCCCTATGGTTATTTTCATTCCACATTCCAACAGGTAATTTTCTTGCATTTTCCAATTTATTTCAATTAACATAATCATCTTAAGACCCACCCATACTGGGCTGGTTACTTTTCAGCTTGTGACTCAAGACCAGCAGCCTCTAAATTAAGCCAGTGTCAAGTATGTTTTCTGTTAGTTGTAGATGAACAGCTACCTATCACTAAAGAAAATAATCCAAACTCACTAAGGTCATCTCCTCTAAGATAGTTTCTATCTTAGATAGTTTTTTACCTAAGATAGTTATATTTATTTGTTTTAAAGATTCATTTATAAATACAGAACCGTGGTACAGGCCACAAGTACAGGGATAGTGAGAGGTTTTACCAGAAACAAAGTGGGGAGCAGAACAGGCAGATTAACGAAATACAGTGCTGAGGGGAGCAGCAGGCAGCAGGAGAGGTCTGCTGCGCCATGTGGGTCACTTCCAAGGCTGGGGTTAGAACTTGCACCCAAGCAGCTGTGACTTGATTGCAATGCTGTGCTTTAACCCATTACACCACCAGGGAGGGCCCTGCAGGTGTACTTGTAAAAGGACCAATAGAGGCCTTTCAAGTTGAGAGAAAATATTCAAGAAGAGATCAACATGCGCTAGGAAAGGGAGGACAAAATTCCAAAGGAGGTAGGAATTGATCTGGTTCTTTTAGAAACCAGTAGAGTTTCTTAGTAGAGGAAGGAACCAGTGTGCACTGTGTGACAGAGAAAAGGTGTCAAGAGAGATAAAGGTCTGTGTGTTCCAGGGCTCAGCCACATTGGAAGAATGAAATAGAGTCAACGGCATGTGGCCTTGGAGCCAATAATGAGTACTATTACACTGAGCAGAGTGGGGAGCCCCAAACAAGGTGGGGAGCAATCTGGCAAAATGCTAATTAAGGCAGAAAATGTGATGACTGTACATAAAAGCTTGGTTGGTGTTGTAGCCATCAAGAGCTGAAAGACTGCAAGAAAAATACAGCAGCCTAGGATGTGAGGGATGAAGATGTGAAAAGGAGGGAGTAGCACTGGAAGATAATGGATAGACTGCACAGATTTTTCTAGAAAGACTTCCATAGGACTTCGAAAGGAAGGAATCGGAATGAGAGAATGATGGTAGTGTCAAGGGGTAAGAGTGGAATGTCTTGACAGAGAATGAGTGGGAACTGGCCTTGCAGGCTGGGATCAAGGGCCCAAGCAAAGTTTTCACTTTTACCATGAGTCACATACCTCTTTGGACCTCAATGTCCTCATCAGTAAAGTAGTGAGAACTTGGTCTGAGGGTTGTGTTGAAAAGGACCATTAACAGCTGCTTACTAAATGTTGCCTATTATTGTTATTATATTAGCAAGTAGATGGCAAACCTTGCCCTGAGGAGCACAATTTTGTGGATGGGGATGATATTCAAGATTTTTGAGAAATGGCCAGGATAGGATATCAGGACATCTGGGTCAGCAGGAGGAACGAGCAGCATGATGCACAAACAGTGTAAACTTTCCCTTCACACCGTGAGTGTGACAAAATGATACTCTAAATCGCCAACTAGGACAAAAGTCCCAGAAACCCAGAAACCCTCCCTGTCTTCATCCTATTCTAATACCTGATGACATGGGTTTCACTGGTGTCTGTGTGATGGGAAAAGAGAAGACAGTATTAAATAAATGCAGAGAGTAGCAGTCACTCTCATTTCTGAGGCTGTATTTTAACTTAAGACCTGATTTTGAGACACTTGTGTTTCAAGAGACAGGGGAATAGGGCTGAAGGATGAAGAAATAAATAAAGGGGCTTAGAGGGGAAAGAGGGAGAGGAGCATGGAGGTGAAGTAAAGATGTTTCTCAACTTCTTATTAGAAGTTACAGGATATGATATGACAGTCGCTGGTAACAGCCCTCTGTGTGAGCATGAATCTTAAGTCATGCCCTTGAGTTGCAAGTGGTGAGGAAAAACTTGACATTTTTGAAGCACCAACAATATAGTAAACATTATGCTTGAAAGTAATCCTACTCCAGTACCTTTAATACAACTTGTATACAATGAATGATCCCCTCAAGGTGTTAAAATTTAGAATAAATAAAAATACAACACAATGCAATAGACATGCAGCATGAGACACAGGTATTCTGCTGTCTCTCTACCTGGAAGCCCCTTCTTGCAGTCACAGGCTTCCCCCACCACACACTTCACTCAATTTCTGCTCAAGCATTCTCCCTCAGAGAAGTCTCCCCTGGTCCCTACTGGTCCTGTCCTATCTTGATCTACTTTCTTGAGAGCACTGATTTCTATTATATGGCAGATTTTGGTGATTATCTTGCCCCCTATTCAATGTGAGCTCCACAAACCTGGGGCTTAGCAACTGTGCCCATCCCATGTCCTCCTAGTGTCCTGAATGGGACACCCGGCACAAAGTTCTACCCTCTTGTTTAAAGAAATAGATGTTAACTCTCAAAGATTCTAAAAGTCCATCCTCTGACACCAAGCTATGAAACCTCTATCAACTGACATATTCCGGATGGAGATGGAAGTGCTCTGAAAAATCAGATTTTCCACGCTAACTTATGTTATGACCTCCCTTTTTTGTATAATCGTAATATCAAAATATTCTGAGCAACCTTCAGCTTACAATTGGATTGCCTCAGCCCCATAAGGTGCTACCTGGCCCTGACAAGCAAGTATTGCACCAGGGTGAGAAATTCCTCTTAAAGTCAAAAGTGATTTGACAACTGGCTGATTAATAAAAACAAATGGCTGTTACTGCAAAGTCTCTCATTGCCAGAGGGAGGAAAACCCAAACCTTGTCACTCTACTATCTCACCTAGCCTTCTATTCAGTTTCTAAATAACCACTCCAGCTTTCTACAATCCAGTCTTCAGATATGGAAATTCACCCAAGTCACCAATTCAGAGCTAATCAGGTTTTCTACCATTTAGACTTCAGGAAAACTCACTTAAACTTTCTAACAAGTTTTTCAAAAAACTTTACTGTAATTTGATTTACAAGAAATTTCCTTTTCCTGCCCTCACTTTACTTTACCCAAGATATATCTATGAGAATGAAAGCCGTTAAGTAATAGATAATGTTTCAGGGACTTTATTTTAGTTAATCTTCACTGTGGTCAATATAGTAATATTAGTCCTAAACTTTGTAAATCTATGTACCTGTTTTAACCTTGACAGATTGATTTTAAAAATGTTATAGTCTCAACCAAAGGTCAAAACAACCCCAGACTATTCTTAGAAAAAAGGTGATTGTGATCTCAGCCCATTTCATATGTTAATGTCATCCCTCTGCCTGCTTAAAGTGTATAAAATAAACCTCTGCTGAAGGCAGAGCAGGAAGACTTGCACCAATCTCCCATTCCCGTGTCTTCCTCGCACCTGCTCCCTCCCCACTTGCCAACGCTGTTCCTACCTTGAGGCCCTTCCTCTTCTCCACCCGATAATCCGTGATCAGGAACAAAGAGTCTCCCACAATCCTCTGCTTTCAAAAACATTTCCCAGTTTCAATCCTCAGGGAGCATATCACCTAAGAAGCTGAGAAATGGCAAGAGGGATTGGACGGAGTGTCTGAGCCACCTTCTGCTCCCCATCACCTAGAATGTTCTGCAGGAGGGGTACTGGGGCCACATACCAACTTGAATTCCTTCCATATGGATTCTTGGCAACTGGGGCCCCTACTACGTTTCCTTTCCAAATGGACTTCGTGACATTGACATCTGCCAGAAGGCCTCTACTCTCTGCTTTCAAACAAATAACCAATGACCACATCTGAGGTAATGTGGAGTCTGATCAAGGCTAATGAAGACGTGGTAGCTGAAATCCTGTTTACAGCCCTTGCCAGCATTAGGGAAGATTAATCACCTTCTAACCACACTTCTATGTTCTGGCTCCAAGCAGCCTGGGAGGAGAGAGACGCATCCATCGCGTTGGCCAGGAAATGCCAAATGCTGCTTTAGCCCATCTGTTAGGGGGCACTGACCCCTGCCTCAGGGGAACAGTCATACAAGCTGCAAGTGCCTTCAGATGAAAATACAGACAAACAGCCTCTTGGTGATGAGGAGAAGTGCTACCTTCTGGGGCATTTACAGGACAATAGTCGCTTCTGTTAGCAGCCAGTTTGCAGTTGAAGCAGGGAATCTTACTCCTGATCTGTGGAGCGCACCTTTCTCCAATCTTCCTCTTCAGAAAAGAACACTTAGAAGGCAGATGCAGGGTATCTCAGTGGCCCATTCCAGAAGTGGCTGCTACAAAACCTAACATATATGTAAGTGAAGAAGCCGGAAGCATTTGTGAAATTCCCATATGGACATGTACCAGGTACAAGCACAAGTTCTTTAGCTTATAGTCCTTTCTTCCCAAGGCTGGCAATAAACCTGAAAAGGAATTGTAAGGCAGTATCTACCGCCTGCTTTTAAACCCCTCCAAAACTGTTTTAACAGATCATGTTCCCAAAATACACAGGACTATTCTGGGTAGCAAGTATTTCTGAAGTTCAGACAGCTCACCTCTGAGAAAGCATTCCAAGTGAGAATGTAAAAACCAACAAATTTATATAACCTATGTCTTGGTACAACAGCAGTTCAATGTCTTTTTTGTTTGTTTTGTTTTATCAGAAGAACGGGTGTAGCCAGAGTTATAGGGGGTGAGAGAATTCACCAGAGGCAGAGGGGGAACAGAACAGGCAGATCTACTGAAATACATCGCTGAGGGGAGCAACAGGCAAGACAGGAGAGGTCTGCTGCGACATGTGGGTCACCTCCCTGGCCTGGAATCAAACTCAGGCCACAGAGGAGACAGTGCTGAAACTTAACCCCTAGACTACCAGGAAGGCCTCAGCTCAATGTCTTTAGTGCCTGTTTCCTGCCAAAACACATTAGGAACGATGGCAGGTCAGCCACCACCACTGGGATGGCTGTGCCCTCACCTCCTTGCCCCCAGGTCTGGAATCACTTCTTCCTATGGCACCAACCAGGCTGACAGTCTGGCAGAGGGCATCATGACCAGCTGCCTACTCTTCACTTCTTGCATGGCAAACCATCGAAGAAATGGGTGGCCATGTTTAAAATAAAGATGTTTAAAATGAACGTTACTCTACGTTACTTTTAGCGTTTAGGCAATTTTCAAATTATTCTCATAACCTGGCATTTTTGAATTAAGAACCCATTGTTTGTGCCACCTCTTATTGTGCTTATCACATTCAATCTAGTATGAAAGCAAATTGCACACTCTCATCCTCTCCACTAGATTGTAAGCTCTTGAGGCCTGGGCTGAATCACCCTCATCTGTGGATCCCCTGAAGTGCCTGCCACTTTCTCAGTGAATAGAGGCACTTAATAAATATCAGTAGAATTGGATTTTTTGAAGAGACCATACATCAAAAGAAGTAAAATGAAATTAATTTAATTGACGCTTATTAAAATGCACTTTCTACTCTCCTTTTACTTTGCAGGAAATTCAAGCCAGCACGAGATGAAGAGCATCTTCAACATCAAAACTAAAGATGATGGCTCTTCATTCTTGCTGTGACTGGGGGCATGTGATGACTGGGGTCAGGGAGACCTGAATCTATTCAACCTAAAAATGGTTCTTAGCAAGCTGAGTAAACCCGAACAAATTCCCTCATCACATTGAACCTGAGTTCCTCCATTTGTTGGCTTATATGGCAGTTGTGGAATGACATATATATGTGTATATCTGTATATCAAGTGAGAATGGTAGATAGATAGATAGATAGATAATAGATAGATAGATAGATAGATAGATAGATAGATAGATAGATAGATAGATAGATAGATAGATAGATAGATAGATAGACACAAGCTATGC
>NW_004567114.1:17631068-17653443 GCF_000260355.1 Condylura cristata
TAGATAGATAGATAGATAGATAGATAGATAGATAGATAGATAGATAGATAGATAGATAGATAGAGATAAATAGATAGATAGACAATTATATTTATGAAGCACCCAGCATGGTCCTTGGATCACAAAAAGCCTGTATGAATAAAAGTCACTGCCTACATTCTATGACTGGAGTTCAGCCCACTAAGCTATCGCCAGTTAGCTTTATGGGGCAGACTGTGGGGCTAGTGGAATAGCCAGGATGTGGTATAACCAGGATCTCACTTTAAGCTATTAAATAGCACACAGAAAGATCATATACCTGAATCAGAAACTCAGTACTTAGAAAAGAGAGCAAGACTACATAAATGAAGAATATTGCATGTGTGTATGTGTGTGTGTTTATGTGATGTGGTGTGAAGGGAAAATGTATTTGAATAGACAGCTTGATCCACTTTTGTTTATTGAGAAAACCCTGCAAAATGGAGAAGGAGCTCAGGGGTTGTCTCTATGGTGATGCCATTTTGTACTAAAGGGACCAAGACCAAAAAGAACAAAACTTGTTGTTCTAACAAAACATTCCTTGATGGGCTCCCTCTCCTAATAACTCAACACTCTCCCTCCTTGCACTCAAGCTCTCCAACTTGTAGCCTCCATATATATCAATAGGAAGATGGACGGCATCATTAACCCCACCTGTTTCTACTATTTTGTTGTTCTGCATGAGGCATTACTCCTCTGGCCACATGACCCATACCTTACATCAGCCCGCCTACTTCAAGGCTATTACCCACCAGCTGCCATCTCTCTTCTAAAGCCTAAGTTCTCTCTTTGCCTCTGCCTAGACTCAGAATTGAACCTTTAGGTCACAGTGTAATTTTCCCTTTGCCCCCCTTCACCCTCTGCTACTCTCTGGTCTTATCTGCTCTCACTGTTTTGCTTTGGGTCACCCCACTGACGCCTGCATCTGCTGTTCTCACACTCCACGGCTCCTGCTCGTGCTCCTGTACTGAACTGGCCTCCCACTCAACACCCTCAGGAGCATTCTCAGCAGCTGCCTTCCTACACCTCTTAGCTGCACTTGACATTGAGAGTTTCCTTTGTAAAACTCTACTTGACTGGCCCCTGCATCACCAGGATGAGCTAGCTCTTCTGAACCTCTTCCCCTTTCCTTCCCTGTGTTTTCCAAAGCCACTGCCTCCTACCAGTTTCATGTAGGGAGTCTCCCTAACTTCATTCAATCTCTATACAAATGTTCTTTCCCTATAGAACTCTTCCTTAACTGCATTTCCCCTACCCCACTCCAGTGCTATCCACACTCTCCTGACCTTGCTTTGGCTTCACATTATTTGTCATCATCATTTGATGTGTTCTCATTGAGCAATTATCTCTCCCACTAAAAACAAGTTAGAGATTAGCTTACTGGAAAAGGTGTATTATCATGGACTTATAGTCTAGAGAGTGAGATGCATATAAATAATAAAAGCAGTTGTCTTTGAGTATTGAGTCCAGGTACTGAGACAGGTGTGAGATACAGGTTCTCAGCGCATCCTCAAGACCAGACACCCCACTGCAAAGCTTTAGTATCACCCTGAGAGAATTCAGGCTTCAGGGAGGTAACTGAACATCACTGAAGAGCGAAGGTAGGGCTTGAGCCCTTGCTGAGTTCTCCAAAGTGCCTGCCCTGACACTCCTATGCTTAAGAAATGAGAACAGCAGTTATTCAGAATAGAGATCAGAAAGGAGAGATAGCTTCCAGTTCTAATGGGGAAGAACTTTACTGATTGAGGGATTAAAAATTCCAGTAGTGGACAAATCAGATTTTGATATGATAAGTGAAGAAAAGATGGGGAGACAGATGTTTGATCAGCAGCCATGATTCCTGAGAACCAGGGGGCAGGAGAGCCCAGTAGTCAGGAAGCACCTGGATTCTTCAGTCACAGTTGGTTTAAAGAAAGAGACTTTTTTGTTCTTTGAAACATAAGTTATTCTCTTGGAGGCAAATGCTGAGATACTAGCAGTAGGTTTGCGGGACTGCTTTTAAAAATCAAATGCAGGAAAGAGCAAAGGATCAAAGAAGTCAGGATGAATGAATTTACTACATATTCATTTATTGATTCACTTCCTCATTCTAAATGCATTAATGTGGGACCTGCCAGTCCTTGTCCTGAATGGGACCCGGACATTTCTCATCAGAGTGACTTTCCCCGCTCCCCTCCGGGGCTCTTGAAAGCCTTGCCTAGCTCCAAAGGCTGCAGGTAGGGCAACTGGCTATGATACTGCGATAACACTTCACATGTGAAGCAGATAATATGGGGGTGGGCAGGGCTGGGAAGCCATGAGGGAAGGATAGGTCTGGCAGGGTGACTTTTACCTGAGCAGATGGAGTTACCTCATATTTCACTGTGGCCCCACAACATCATGAACAGGACAGGCAAGGCTGGGAGCTGCAAATGTTCTTGGAGAGGGTAGATGACATACAACCTGGTTTCTTGGTGTCTGACCTCATAGGGAGGCAGAGATATGCCCTGCCTGCCCCTCCCTCTGATCCCAAGGGCCCAGTCCTCACTGAAGGGAAGGTCTGAACAACGATGGTGGTCAGCCATCCAGTCATCCACAAATATGTGAAGATCACTGTGCTGAGTGTCACTCACTGCAGTGAGCAATACAGATGAATGTCTACCCGGGGCCTTCTGTGTCTACAAGCCTTTTTTGCATTCTTTGCTCCACACAGGTGTGTCACTCTGGAGTCAGTGCCTTGCCTCAACCATCATTTGTTCTACATGTTTGCTCTCTACAGCCAGACTTACTGCCTTTGCAGCACCCTCTCTTGTCATAATTAATAGACTCCGGACCCTCAACTGGAACAAGAAGAGTTTGGGGGGTAAAAAGAATTGTTGTTCAGACCCTCCCTGGTGGCACAGCAGATTAAAGCACAGTACTAGGAATCTAAAGTCACTTCAGCATTAGTTCAAACCTCGTCTGCCTCAGAGGTGATCCACATGGCGCAGCAGACCTTTCCTGACCCACCTACTGCTCCCCTCAGCAGTGTACTTTGTCAATCTGCCTGTTCTGCTCCCCACTCTGTCTCTGGTGAATCCTCTCACCGCCCCTGCACGTCTGGCCTGTACCCCAGTTCTGTATGCACAAATAAATAAATCTTTTGGCAGCCCTCCCTGGTGGCACAGTGGGTTAAAGCACAGCACTGAGAATCTAAGCCGCTTCTGCATGAGTTTGATTCCCGCCTGCCCCAGAGGTGACCACATGATGTGGCAGACCTCTCCTGACCCGCCCACTGCTCCCCTCAGCAGCGTACTTTGTCAATCTGCCTTTTCTGTTCCCCACTCTGTCTCTGGTGAAGCCTCTCACCGCCTCTGAGCCTCTGGCCTGTACCCCAGTTCTGTATGCACAAATAAGTAAAACTTTAAATAAATAAATAGATCTTAAAAAAAAAAAAAAAGAATTGTTGTTCACTACAGAGGTTAAATCATTTGCTCAGGGTCATTCAATTAGACAATGGCAGTGAAACAAAAACTTCCAAGCCCCCCAGGTGAGGTTAAACCCTCTGCTGCCTGAGCCTAGCATGTGCCTTGACTTCTTTCTGCGATCCTTCTGCGACATCCATCATTCTTGTAGCTATTTCTTTAACGCTCGTGTTCTCCACCCAATTTCAGGCTCTGCTAGAGCTGACATGGTGTCTATCATTTTCACTGTGATGGGACTTGTTTCCAGCACACTCCTGGTGTACAGCAGGTGGAAAAAATAATTTGCTGCATTTATTTTTAATGTGTAGATACTCTCACTATCTGTCTATATAAATGATTTCCTAAATCAAACTGCTTCCTTTGCAACATAGTTTAGACACTGGAGATCACGTGTCATTGCAAAGAAGGACCCAGACCCCAAGCAGATTTCAGAGATGGGGATTTCAGACCAAAATAAAACAGAGGTAAGTCAAAAGTGCAAGTAAAAATGTTCCAGGTGTATAATACAGACATGAATCAGCATGGACTCAGAGGTCTTGGTCGCGTGACAACACAGATTTCCTCCCCACTGCATAAAGTTGTCGTGTTGGGTCATAGTCACATTGTTGCAGGCTCCTCCTGCTGTGGCTGCTGCCTTAGCAGACATCTGTACCCAGAAAGGGCAAAGAAAGGCACACGGAGGCATAGACAGGTGAGAAGGAGAGTGATGCTTGCTTTGGAAATGCACCAGCAGTCAAAGAAGCTGCCCTTTCAGACGTGATTTGGGCCCTGGGGATGGGGGTGGGGGGTCACTGGAGATTAACCTTGAACAGGAAACAACAGAAAGCCAATGAGACTTTGAAAACAGAGCAACTGTCCACACTAGAGAGGTCAGATATCCCAAGATTGGACAGAATTTATGTTGTCCAAAGGATTCAGAAGAACCATAAGGAAGAGTTCTCTGTGCCCAGATGTGTGGTGTCTGAGAGTAAAATGCTTAAAGGTGTTTTTGCAGTCAACATCATGTGATAATGACACAGCTCCTGGAATTGAGTCTTTCAAGGTCATGATTCTAAGTGCCCGTTCCCTTAGACCTTGACATAGAAGGACTGGAGAGGTGACTCTTAGCTAGCAAATGGGAAATGCCTTCTCCAGGCTTCGTTGTCTGCTTTGGACTGGAATTCTAGCCATGCTTAGAGGATCTTTTTTTTTTTTTTTTTATCTTTTTTATTTATGCATACAGAGGTCAGAGGTGCAGGGGTGGTGAGAGGATTCACCAGAGACAGAGTGGGGAGCAGAACAGGCAGAGGTACTGAAATGCACTGCTGAGGGGAGCAGCAGGCGGGTCAGGAGAGGTCTGCTGCACCATGTGGGTCAGCTCCAGGGTCGGGGATCAAACCCTCACTGAAGTGGCTGCAGCTAGCTTGCCGTGCTGTATTCTAACTTATGGTACCATCAGGGAGGGCCCAGCTTAGAGGACCTTAAGACAAAGGTAGACTGACTGATAGGAAGTTTAGGAGGGCCCCCAGGTGGGAGAAGCCAGGCTGCAGGCTCTCTGAGGAGTCACAGCTAATAGCCAATGTGCCTCTTATGTGATTCCAAATCTGCCAGAGGAATCTTGATACCAAATCCTCTCTCAGCTGTGGTTTGCAGAACAAAGGTGGAGTCTGTTGTCCACATCTGGGTAAGAGAATCATGAGGGTAAGCAGTATTTCTTACAGCTGGTTAGCGGTGCAATTCCCAGTGACAAAGAGGTCCAGGAGCCACTTACCTTATGGGGACTGTCACTTTGCAACTCAATATCTAGAATGATAGAGCCAACCATCATGGATTTTCTAAATGGATCTTCATTCCAGGTCTCGAAAAGAACCTGTCATTCAATGACCTACAAGCAATGCAGCTGTTGTAAAGCCCATGTAAAGCAGGTAAGGTTTTCATTTTTTTCTATTTTCTCTCTTGTGCCAAAGACAGTGCCCACTGCAGGGTAGGAATTCTATCACTTAATCTATGACAAATTAATACATGGGTAATATGTTGCCTTGCATATCAATAAAAACATATTTAAGAATGTGTGGATGCACTGGACTATGGTGATGGCACATGGGTGACTTGGTGATGGGAAGCCCATAGGGATTACAATTGAGATAAAAAAAATGTACAAAATGATGTAAAAATTAACTATTATATTATATAACAATATATATACATATTAAAAAAAAGAATGTGTGGATGCACTTAAAGGGACATTCACTTTAGAGGTGTCTAGGCCACTTACAGACCGTCATGGATTGGTGATCAATAAATTGTTAATTAGAAAATAGCTAAATTCGGTAACTACTGAAGCATTAGGGGAAAGGGAGTCAGTTTAATGAAGACCTTGACTTAGTATTTCATAGCCAACAAGGTAGTTGGCAAAATCTAATGTGAATAGAAATGCATTCAGCATTTAAAGAACAAAAGCTTCTTTAGAAGGTGTTAATAATCCCTTTGAAAGCATCGCCTACCCACAGAAAATGAAGTGGGCTGATTCTGGGATTTTGTTTTTGTTTTAGCAGGTATTGAATACCAACATTGTGTAAGTAGCTTTCGTACACATAGAATTAGGCAAAAACTGGTCTGCTTTAAATCCTGCCACTTCAACAAAGCAAAGCAAGCTAGAGGATAGAAACATCAAGAACAAAATAAATTCACAGCGGCTACAGTCCAAAGAATTTTTGGTAAACCGCTATCAAATGCATGCAATGAGGATTTATTTTTACCTTCTCTGAAATAGCATTTTAAGTCGAAAAGACCCTGAGATAAATCTTTACTACCATACACCACCTCTCCCCTATCCCATACACAATGTATTTCCCCGCCACTTTTAAATACAGCAAGGTAGGCAGACAACGCAAGACTGAGAATCAGTGTCAAAAACATCACTACACATTTCCGCTGGAAAATGCAAAAGGAAATGTGCTTACCAAAGGTTAAGTGAGTATGAGCATAGCTAAGCCCTTCCAAGGCCTTTCTGTCTGTAATAGGAGGAAGAAGAAAATGTTGAAAATAGCAAGCATTCTTTAAATAATTAAGCCAAGAAGCTCATCTCCCTTACATAATCAATTTTCCAATAGCCTGGAAAGTTGGAGGAGAGTGAAGCTCGGAGGTTCCCATAAGAAAATGATAGGTCACCAGTCTGCACAGTCACCTGGGGCAAAGCATCTGCTCTCTGGGGTCCTCTTGCACCTTCTGTACTATGGGGATAGAGGACTTTCGTTTCTCACAGGGCTAAATAGTAAGCACATGATCTCCAAGACTCTGCTCTAGCTTCTAGCTTCTAGCTCACACTCATCTGAGTATGCAAACTCTCCCTAATTTTGACCCTACTGGCCCCCTCAATGAATACCAGCTTGCTACTAACTATGAAACTCTTGCCATTTCCCACATTTCGAGAGTCAAGTTTTTTATACCCTAAGTCCTGTGTGTTCCTCTCTCCTTCCTTCTCTTTCCAGGCTAGTCATCTTCAAGACTCCGCTTACCTGTGTCTTATCAGCCGTTATCTTAATGAGCTACCTGCATTTTCAATGTTCTCGCAGGGGACCAGTCATCCTCTGGCCAACTGGACAGAGCACCAAGACCCAAACACACAGTCTTACAGTCACCTCTTTCCCTTTTCCACTTAGGCCTTTTGGGGAATTGAGTGTTTTTACATCAATTTTTAGTATCTCCAAAGCTTGGCACCTTGCTTGGTCAATTATATACATTTAGAACTATATAGATAAATATTATTTCATTGCCAAGCCATTTGGAGCTCCTTTCCAACTGCTTGACTCACTATTTCATACTGTAGCATTATTTCAGGTAATCCCTCCTTGATGGCAGGGATGTTTTGTTTTCAAAGCAACAAATAAAGTCTTTGCAAGGTGATAGAAATGGCTGACTAGCAGACATAGCAGCAAAACAACCGATTTATTCCATTTAGAGGAAAGTTACTTATTTCCCCACTCAACAGCTTCCTTTCCAACACAGCCCCCTTGGATGCTAACTTTTGTAAATAGCTAAGCTAACCCCTCCTCTTTTTGGCTCCATTGACAAAAAAAAAAAAAAATTGTAAAGAAATAAAAAAGCCTCTAATGGAGTATGTATGTCTCAGAACAATCTCCATAACCAATGTACTTTGTATCTGTACACTCAAAGGACAAACTGTTAAGCAGCTTCAATCACCGGCCATGACTAGCTACGCTCTGTAGGAAGAACCATTACGAGAGCAGCCTATTGAGATAATGTGCTGATGAGATAACTAAGCTAGTTCCAACTACTGATGTTCTTTTCCAAAATAAGTGAATACAATTTATAGCAAAAAGTTGAAAAACCGGTGTTCAAATTTTTCAAATGGATGTAATTATTTTGGTTATAAACAATGATAATGATGAAAACACCCCAACTTGAACCAATCTAACTGGCACAGTCCTCTTTATCAGTCTTCAACTGGCAAGCAAATATCTAGGACCAATATCCAGGAAGAAAAAAATAATTACAGGCTTATTAAAATTGACAGACAAGACCAAAGCGCCACCTAGTGGCAATATGTAAAGTGACAGCTTTTGCACTAGACCTGCTTTTTAAATCCAACAGACAAATGTTTTCTTGGATTGCCAGTCTCTCAGTGTCTAGTGAATTTACAAATTCTTCTTTTAAACTTATACTAAAAATTAATTGCAGACGTACAAAGAAAGAACAAACAACAACTCTTTTATTATCCCCCAAACCTGTTAACACAAACACTCAGGGACTCTACGTAAATAGAGATGTGTGGGCTGTTCACCATCTGTGTTTGATGCTGATTGCCAAGTATCCTCTTATAGCAATCACATTGCCACGACCAGAGTTCCTGGCTATCTATACCTTCCCTGGACTTTGTCTGATCCCTCTCTGGGAAGGTGGAAAGGTCACAATTCTATTTTGTGCTGCAGCATATGGTAAGACAATATGGCAGAGAACACGAACACTGACAGACAAACCCGGATCTCAGTCCCAGCTTCCCACATCCTACTTTTGTAACTTCTGGGACAGATATCTCAATTCTTATATCTCAGTTTCTTTCACTGCTAGAAACAAGGGTGATCGTTTTTACTTGCTGAATTAAGGTAACATCTACTTGGAAGATTGTAACAAAATTTAAATGAGAATGTAAATAACCCAGCAGCATATCTGAAAAATTAGGAAAATACTAAAAATATTTCTTGAAAGTTTTGTCATATTTATTAACTTATTTCTCTAGTTGCTACCAAATTATTTTAATGGTGCAGGATAAAACCCATGAAATGAAATACTACTAAGGCAAATACACTCACCCTTTCTGGACTATTCTTTAAAGTAGTCATCCAAGATACTTCAACAAAAACCTTTAGGATATTACTATCATCAATCTCAGAGGAGGCACTGTACCATTTTTGCTGAATAAATTCCTTCAAGGACATCATGTATGAGGTGTAGTCATGACCCAAACAGGGGGAGGTTGTTTGGACAACTGGTCAGGTAGATGGTAAGTTGAATTATTGGTTTTATGTCATATAATCTCCAGAAAGGTACAGAGGAAATCATATTCCCAAAGACACTCTTCCCTGATCTAACACCAACATCCTTCCTAAATTTCATTTTTCCATTCTAGATTTAGAGACTATCTTTAACCAATCAATAATGTACCACAACACAGACTTCAATGAAACAGCTAAGTAGATTTAGCTAAATGATGTATAGGAGGGACTGACAAATTCTCAAAGACTATTTTTTTGTTTTCTAAATTACCCAACACTGGGAATAGTTTATTTTTATAATATATATATACAGCAGAATCCTCACGGTATGCATGTTGAACTGGAGGGAGGTCAGTACCCATATTCCTCAAAAGAAAAGATGACAACAGGGCCCTTCCTGGAAACACAACAGGTTGAAGCACAGCACTATGAATCAACCCACAGCCATTGGAGTACAAGTTCTATTCCAGCCAGGGAGGTGGCCCACATGGCATGGCAGACCTCTCCTGATCCGCCCGCTGCTCCCCTCAGCAGTGTATTTCAGTCAGTCTACCTGTTCTGCTCCCTACTCTGTTTCTGTGAACCCTCTCACCCCCAAACCTCTGGTCTGTACCGCAGTTTTTGTATGCACAAATAAATAAATCTTTAAAAAGAGAAGATGACAACAGAGTATCTTGTAGTCTTGATTTATTTCTGGCATATAATATTCTCTTACAAAGAAGCCTTCCAGGGAGAAGGGAGTGGACCAACCACAGGCATTCTCCACAAAGAGACAGATGATTGCGGCCCCCTGGTGGTGCAGCAGGTTAAAGCACAGCACTAAGAAGCTTAAGCCACCTCCCCATGAGTTCGATTCCCGCCTCCCCTGGAGGAGATCAACATGGCGCGGCAGACCTCTCTTGACCCGCCTGCTGCTCCCCTCAGCAGTGTACTTCGTCGATCTGCCTGTTCTGCTCCCCACTCTGTCTCTGGTGAATCCTCTCACCCTCCACATCTCTGGCCTGTACCCCAGTTCTATATGAATAAATAAATAAATCTTAAAAAAAAAAAAAAAGAGCTGGTTGAACTGGTCACCTGCCTATAGAAATTACTCATGAAGGGAAAGAGAACAAGAGGCTGAATACTTCTTATGTGGATGTGTGCTCCTTAATAACCTTGAACTACCATTTTTCTTTGTAAGATGAATCTCAATTACAGCAGTTAAAAAAAAAAAAGAGAGAGAGAGAGAGGACACGATTGTTACACTAGAGAGAGATGGTATGACACACCCCCATGTGACCAAGGTGGATGGCCCTTGCTCTGTACTCTGGAAAATGAGTGCACCCTCCCCTGCAAATTACCTCCCTATAGCTTTCTTGAGGAAAAGAAGGCTCTTTCCTGTCCAAACTTGAAAACTGGATTTAATTGTCGGTGCAGTAAGGAACCCCTGGCGTCAGTGTCATGTTGGCCTGGGACCACTGGCACTGTAGAAATGATACCATTTTCATTCCTGGATTTTCAGTAAAGACAGCCCAGAGGAGAGGAAACTCTTGTTTTTGGAAGGCAGCTATGCTCAGTTATACCACAAACCCTCCTATAAAACTCATGTTTTTGAATATTCATTTTAGGTTATATTTTCAATATAAATCTGCAAACAAGATTACATTTTTTTTTTCTGGAATCTACTTCTCTATCCACAGGGCTGTCATAACCAGTATCACTCAAGATTATGTCATTCCAACATCAATTTTATTCTGGGTCTTATGAAGAATGTGAATCAATATTCGATAGGCCATGAAAACATTCATACTTGACAAGTATTTAAACACATTTAGAGAAAAGCTTTCCTAGGAGAAAACTGGAAGTACTTAAGAGGGAACACAGAAGACCTGATCTCAGTAAGACCGTCTAGTGATGAAGACCTCAAATCTCTTTCTAGCACTTATCCTCAGGCACGCCACCGAATTGGGAGAGCAATAGAAAACCAGTTTGCATTCAACATGGTTATTTGAGAGTAAATCCTAAGTGTTTATTTTTCTACACCATTTTTGGTGGACAAGAAGACTTAATTTGGCAAATTTGCCATCTTTTTGAAGTAGGTGCATCGGAATTCATTTTGTTATTTTTATACTTCGTACGCATTCTATGTATAAATATTAATATGATTTACATCAATAGCTCATTTAAACATAAAACATCATTTCAAAAGAACCGATAAAGTCTGTCACAAATAGGGCAAGATAGTTGTTGGTAAGGAGGTGTTGGGCATTTCCTGTTTACTATATGCTTGAATTTTTTTTATTTAAAAATTAAAGTTTTTTTTTTAAGTCACTTGCTGTTGCTTCTCATTTTAAATTGTTTTTAGATCACAAGGTTTGACAGTGTGAATTGCTACAAATTATTTTCTAGTTTCTCTACAAGAAATAGCTTCTATCTTGAGACCCCCCCAAATATTGAATACCCTTTCTTCAGTGGTTATCTAAACCATTTACAAAATCGTGGCAGGATTTATTTTTCCCAAATGGTAAAATAAAATCACAGGGAATCTGAGTAACCTTGGGTTGTCCTGCTTTAGCTACTTGACAGAGTCTAAACTTTCTAAGCCAAAGAACCAGAAAATCAGAGGATTAAGACAGAAGCAAACAGCAGCTGACCTTGCCCCCTGGTTCTCAGGGGTGTGTATGACCAGGATTTACCTGTTTTTTCTTACTTAATCCTATCATCAACACACTTGTTTTGTTTTCTGTTGTCCTTTCAAAAACTTGCAAGGCATCTTTTTGAAAGAAAACCCCAGGCATGTAACATGACTGAACTTTGCCCAACATCACAATTTTCTGCCATATGAACAGCTGCCAGAGAAGACACCCAAGTCAATGGCAAGCAGTAAATGAAACAACTGTGTAGGGAAGAAACAGAATTCTATGTTTCATGTGGGACAGACAAAACAAAGTTGCTAGAATTGAGCTTGTCTATGTGTTTTGCAAACACCTTGATCATTAATTCTCACACCCAATGATGCCAAGAGAAGGGGGATGCTAATATTTGATGTGACTCATAGCTTTGCAACAAGAACTTTCTTGACCAGAATTCTGTATTTTTTTAATGTATTGAAAGACTTTCCTGTGGTAGGAAAGGTTATTGACATATCCTAAGGGTTCAGAAAAGCAGAAAATATGTCACCCATTTTAAGTAAGCAAAAAATAACAGTTTTGACTTTAAGAATTTCAGGTTACCTGCAGGGAAACTTGGGGAGAATTCTGGAATTCTGAAGGAAGAAGAGCCAAAGTCCTCTGTGTTTTTTTTTGTTTTTTTTTTTTTTTTGTTTTGTTTTTTAGCTAGAGGTCTACAGCCTGAACACAGTAGCAGAATGGAGCTGACCACAATGCTGCCTTCGTCAAAGGAGAAAAACATGAACTTGGAATGAACTTGTTAGCCACACACAACCAAGGGCATGAAAGTTCTAATTCAAACAGAGAGGCCATTATAACCCATTCTTTTAGAAATCATACAATAAGTATGATTTTATGTCTTAAATACTATGTATCATTACAGTGATAGGGAAGGATGTCTTACATGTAAGTAGTTTTTTAGGGCAAAGGGAGGAGAGAATAGAAGGGAGAAGGTGGTCAGGTATTGACACTGGGATTTTGGTAGAGGGTAATGAAGAATGTGCATATACATTGGTGTGAAGTTGTAGCCACCCAAATTATATAGTTACATAAAGATTGTCAAACCAATAAAATTTGAGAAAAAGAACATTTAATAAAAACAAACTTTCTGTATAGATCAAAGTTGAGGTTAAAGGATAATAATAACTATGATTACTTAATATGATTATTTAATCATTATCACTTAATTATATGATAATTGAAACATAAAAATACAAATGGAATCAATTTCTTAAAGGTTTGCCTCTTTACCCGTTCTTTGAATACATAAATAGGTTGTGTCTACCTCCATATGGTTTGGAGCCTAATATTCAAATGGAGGCTAAGTCCCTCCCTGGTGGTGCAACGGGTTAAAAGCACCATGAAGCTAGCCACAGCTGCTTCGACATGAGTTTGATCCCTGACCATGGGGTGACCCACATGGCATGGCAGACCTCCCCTAACCCGCCCACTGCTCCCCTCAGCAGTGTACTTCATTGATCTGCCTGTTCTGCTCCCCACCCTGTCTCTGGTGAATCCTCTCACCGCCCCTGCACATCTGGCCTGTACCCCAGTTCTTTATGCATAAATAAATATTTTTTTTAAAAAAATGAGGCTGACCCTAAAATTCTCTCAGTCAACATTCTAGCTCATGCTCTTGTAGCCACTTGCTGCAGCTATTACATCTGTTGAATACTTTTGTTCTCTTTTGCTTTCACTCATTTTTCCTAAAGGTTTTTTTTTTTTTTTTCAAATCTTCACTGGTTATCAGACACTATAACAAGGGGCTGGTCATTTAGTGGTGAACAAGTAATGGATGTCTGCCCACAGAGGGCTTACTCTCTTCAATTCACACTCACAAGCAGTGGAGTTTGGGGGAGGTCTTTCTAAGACACAGCTCTACCCAAGCCTTACACCTGCTCACAAACTCCATGGGTTCTCTCAAAATTCTCCTAGGCCCCATGACCAGGGCGCCTCTCAACACCCTGAACACTTTCTATTCCTATCAAACACCTAACCTCCGCTTCTCAAGCCACCCTGCCTCTCACCCCCGCCCCCCCTCACTTCGTTGACTACATCAATTCTAGGTAACACTGAGCTTAGGCTGAACCAGACCTATATTCTAAAGAATACATTGGATTCTAGACAAAAAAAAAAAAAAGTGCATGCAGTTAAATTAGTTATTAAGGTTGTTCTAAATGAGTTTTATTCTTTGTGAAGCTTTAAAAAGTCAGTTATAAGAAATACCTAAATATAAAATCATCTATAAAAACAAGATTATTTCCTTGCAAGAAACAGAGTAACTCAGCATCAACATTAGTTGTTTTCACTCTTTAGGATATAGCACAATAACCTTTCAGTAGGATTATGTATCTGTTAAATACACATGCACTAGAAGCCTATTACTTCTACATCTACCCCCTTGTCCTTTTCTTCAACTCCAGCCAATGTGGGTAAAGGAGAATACAAACTAGTGGTATAAGAATCTACACTGCAGGGAAAATATTGACTTCGAATCACTGGTTAGAGACCCAATAGTTAAGTCTCCAGTTTCTGCCACTCTGTTGCTCACTACTTGTGTGATCTTGGAAAAGCAAACATTTCCTTAAATTATTGAATATTAGTTGTTGTTTATTTTATTTATTTATTCATACAAGAGGGAAGGGGTGAGAGGTTTCAACAGAGACAGAGTGGGAAGCAGAACAGGCACATCTACTGAAACAAAATGCTGAAGGAAACAGCAGGCAGGACAGGAGAGGTCTGCTGTGCCATGTGGGTCAGCTCCAGGGCGGGGATCAAACTCAGGTCCCAGTGGTAATAACCATGAGACTTAACCCCTTGAGCCACCAGGGACACCTCCAACATTTCCTTTAAAGTCTTACTTTTTATGTATAAAATTAGAGATAACTGAGGTTTTCATTTATAAGTTAATAATAATCATTAATTAAATATCAGTAAGTAATATACTTCCTAAATGAATGATCTTATGCTTTGCATAGCCCACTAAAATTTAGTATAGTAATTTACTACATCCTCAGAAAGCTTTGGCTAACATTATCTGGTACTTAATGTTTCATAAATTCATCAAAAATAGGTTCTATATAGAATACTAACAATAGAAATATAAACAAGTGCTATGTTTATTCCGCAAACTTCACAGTTAATATTGAGCCAAAACAGTTACATCATAGACATCAAAAATATTTAATAAAAGGAAAAAGCATGAGGGAGGGTATCTAGACTCTATATTACACCTGCTGAAGCACAAAGAAAAATAATCACTTTTTCTTGGTGCAAACTGGAAAAAAAAAAATCTAGGGAAACATGTTGCATCAACATGGCAATCCTATTTAGTTAGGAGGGTGGGCCCAGAATAGCGAAAAGAAAATTGAGGGCACTAGCGAATTTCTCATAGGTGTTTTAGGTTTATGAAAGTGAATCTGAGAAGGATTGAATGAAAAATGACATTTGGAGAAAAATCCTGGAAAGTCTTAATTGCCACAATTTAGATATTTGAGGAATTAAAAAAGTTACCTGGGGAAATATGAAGAAAGCTTTCCATTAATCATTTGCTACCAGGTAAGTAGCAATGTAGAGGACAGGACATCACAGAAGGGAAAAAAGAATGGTCAGAAGTTAGGTCCAAAGTTTGAGCACAAGAGGGAACACACTAAGGACATGGCTGAGGTAAGAGAATGTGGATTTGCTGTGGATCCAACTGATTAGTTCCTGACATTTCCTAGCCATAGGCAGTTGTAGAAAAAACAAACAAAATTTACTGGGGATTCAGTGCCAGGTGGTAAGATCTGTAGGCAAAAAGTAGGAGCAAGGTGGAAATGGAACAAGTAGGTAACAGCAAAGGAAATGTACATGGATTAAAGTTCAGTACTAGCAAACTGTTGCCAGCCACTGATGCATGAGTTCGATCCCAGGCCAAGAAGGTGACCCAGGTGGCACAGCAGACCTATCCTGTCTCACCTGCTGCTCCCCTCAGCAGCGTATTCCAGTAGGTGCACCTGTTCTTCCCACTCTGTCTGTGGTGAATCTTCTCACCCCCCCCCCGCACCTCTGGGTTACACTTCAGCTTTTGTATGCATAAATAAGTAAAAATTAATACTAAAAAAAAATCAGCAAGGCAAATGCTTTTTGCTAGGTGACCAGATGTTTAAGGACATGAGTCTATTAGAAAACACAGTACATGAACATTGAAATCACCACCGGTAAGACAAAGGATAGAAGACAATGAAGGCTGTGAGTAAGGATTCTAGGCTAGAATGATTTTGAAGTCCCCACAGTCAGTAGAGGCAAATAATGAAGATGGGGAAGTAGCATAAGAGATAAGAGGATCTTAAAAGAAGAGAGAGCACAGAACAATGATTGTGGACTCTGATGCCAGCAATAAAAGGACTGAGACCAAGCAATTCTTTACTGAAGAGACTTTACAGAACGCTATCCACGTGGCATGTCTTGATATTAGTTAAGGCATAGAAGCTGTAATAGTCTGTTCACTTAAAGAAAATACACAGGAAACCACAGTGAGCCCATCAGATGGCAATTACTTAATCATCTGTGGTCTGCTACTTACTTGGCATCAAGTATTTGTAATCAGAAATAAACATTATTTGTATGAACACATTTCTGCTATACAAAAGCTCAGAAGTAAATAAATCACACTTCTCTCTAATTAATAAACTGAATCTAAAGAGACAAATCCTTCTCATGTGTATTTAAGTCTCCATCCTCTAAATGTTATAAAAATACCAAATTCTTAAAACCCTTGTTTCTCAGGAATAGCTAGAGCCCAGAAGTACAAATTTCCTACATATATTTTTTTTTTCTCAGAAGTGCTGGTTCTTAAGCTGACTGAAATTTCCCTTTTGGATTCTTCAGTTCTCCCCTGACACATTAAGCAACCACATTTATCATATTCCCTTTCCTCAAGTACCATCAGCTTCATAGGTTCCAAAGAGTTAACGGCATTTTGCTTGTTGCAGCTAATTATCAAAATCACCTTGATTGAGATTTTAGTCTGATCCCCTCATGTTCAGCAGCTGAGCCCATGAAAGAAGACTTCTGGGAAAGGGGTGTGTAATAATGTTACTGACACACAGTTCCTTGTTCAGTTAGACTCCCCTGAGATCAATATAGAGCCATTTTCTCATGACAGGCAATAACTAGTACCACTCACATAGCTCCCTGCTTTGTTTTGTTTCTGTTGAGACGGGAATAGGGAACAAGAGGTTGGCTCTCAGTTGTCTACTACTAGGTAGGCTCCATGGTCAGCTTTGTAGTATACCTGTGTTATAGTTGAGTCTCTTCAAGACTCAAAGAGTTTTGAAGTGTTTATTAAGGAGAAAGGCCATTGAAATCATCTATTGTAAATTGTATATTGTGAAAACTAAATTAGGGTACATTTTACAGCTATAACAGAGTAGCTTTAAAGATGAGTTATGATCTATCAAACTTAGGTTATATATTGAAATGTCTGGTAGTAACAGAGACTGCAAAGATTGTAGTTTTGTTTCCCCAGTTTTCTAAGTCAAAAGAACCAAAGATTACTGGCTCATCTTTTCTATTCCAGAAAGAATGAAAAAAAGGACATGAGCTTATTGATGGTCATAGAATCCTTTATCATCTTCTCAGGAACCTGTGCAAGAACTGCCTTAAAACATCTGGTTATAACAGGAAAGGTAGCAGGTGATTTGAAATCTACTTAGGTTTTTTACTAAATTATTTCCCAGAAGCCCCCTCCCCCAAAAGCAGGAATGTGTTCAAATTTGAAATGAGAATATACAGCACATCAGTACTATTTGGATAATCTAATCTGAGTAACTCTACCACCCACATCCGTCCAATGCATAATTAACATCTATCTTACAGGAAGTTGTGACTGCAAGAGATAAGTTGGCTCTCCAGAAGAAGGGTGAATGTACAACAAAAGTGGTCATTAATCTACTCAAAATCCTGCTTGGGGTGTGTGTATGCACACACACAAACACATGTATTTCATAAAATGTATTTTAGCAGGTTTAACGTTTAACTTAAACTGTCCCTTGCAGAACATCCCTAAATGACTTGCAAAAATCCCTAAGTCCAAATTCTGTTTTATGTCTATTATCCATTCTGGTAACAAAACTTGGACTTCTGTGAGATTTGTGGTGCATTCACTGTCAAAGGCCACCTACTTAGGGAGGAATAGAGCAGGGATTTGAACCATGTTTCACTCTCAAGTTCGTGCTAATCCCCCTTTAGATAGTCAGCCCTGTTGTCTCTCAGTTCTGAATAAAATACAATAGAACTTTGGAGAGCAGATCAATGTGGACAAAAGCAGTCAAGGAATAGTGAGACTTTGCCTGGATGCACCCTAGAGATTTTACAGTATTTGAAAAGCCAACTAAAGAGAAGACGCTTGGCAGGAGGAACTAGAGAACAAGGGCATAGGGGCATAATGATCATGGAATTTGTTAGTGAAGGTAAGAATACTAATTAGATAGCAAGTGGACCATGAATATTACAGAAATGCGATTCAAGAACCAGGTTTTCTAAAGCAGATTATTGAAGCCCTTGAAAACCAAATGTAGGTTTGGGATTACATCGGGAGGGGGCCACTGAAGGTTCAGGAGCAGAAAAGTGATAAGACAATTTCAAGAAGACTAAGCTAGAACTGTTACTCAGGACAGATTTCAGACATAAAGGGAGGAAGGCCTACTCCGGGGAGCATCCACACTGCCACAGGGAACAGCAAATAATCATTGTAACACACTGTCTTTACACTGTGGATTTTTGGGACCACAGCCTCTGTAGGGTTCCAACATCAGACGCCTTCCTGCCTGCTCTGTGTCTGAAGAATTTGCCACCAAACATTCCATGTGACAAGAAATGCGGCTTCAGGAAATATAGCCACACACAAGTATTACCTAGGAAACCAAATATAACTAAATGCAAAATGCTACCCCACACTGGGAAATAGCTGTGAGATTTGGTTATAGCTGTGTTTATTGTTCATTAAACTTTATATAATAGGAAAATATGCTAAATTAATCCACAAGCAAATTAAATAAGCTGGATGTTGGAAATACCTGTGGTGTGTTATGGGGATTGGAATAAAGCCTCTACCAACACACAGAGTTTGTTTGGTTAAACTCTACTTGTTTTAATACATTCTTTTCAATTTGCTCTGTTCTCAGAGTTTTTCACGTGACAGGGAAAAAGGCATATGTGATGAAATGTGTGGTCAACTGTAAGTTCTTCCCCAAATTCCCCCATACCTCACCCCAGTGCCCTTTAGCCATCAGTAGATGACTTACAGTTGAGTCAGTATGAGGGAAGCATATGGGAAATTTAGGGCAAGGAAAGCAGATCCTCTTCTTAAGTGTAAGTAAACCCCAGATGAATTCTTTTTCTGAGATAAAATTATACCCCAGTCTTTGGGATTCAAGTAGATAAAAATGGCTTTCTGCCAAATATCCTCAAAGGCAGACAGATACCTGATCCTTGGCCCAGATAGACACATCACCCTCTGAATTACAGAACTACACAATTTGCAAGTTAACTGAAATGCCAACAAAAGTTCATATAATGATTCTATAAGGCACAGAAACAATGGTATCTGGATAGAAAAACCGTTTCAGAAAAGTTGGAGAAAGTCCAAAGGAAATAAGTACTTAGTTATATGTATATATGCGTATATATGCACATATACTTACTATTTATATAAACATGTATTTGGTTTGACAAGTATAGAGATACCTGTTCTCTGGGTAAAACTACAATTTTAGATTTAGCCAAGGGCTGATGACAAAAGACCCCTAGTGATTTACTAGGAAATAATATTCAGAATCAGCTTCTATCATTTCCTACAAGCTACTGCAAAGAATTAATCAGGTTTAGCTGAATCCTCTTGCCAAAATACAAAAAAATTGCAACCAAAGTTACACCAAAATCAAGGAGCCTTTGTGTTTTATATTTTTCAGTATACAAAGCACCTAAGCTCTTCAGTCATATACTACTAATTTTGGTCAGTATAAAATTCAGTAGAAAGTGATGAATGATGTGATAGTATATAATAGAATTCTACTTTCTCACTAGGTCACAAGAGAATTGGGCCACTATAAGAAATATCACCATGTGAAATAAGCCACAGTGTCTCATTGGAAGTGAACGCCACAGGATAAAATTGGAACCACAGAGTCTCCTCCATACACATTAGAAGAACATTTTCTCTACAACTACAACCCAACACAAAGCCACTTTGCTTGTATATAGATGCATGTAGGCAAGCATTTCTGTGAGAAAGGACAAGGGTGAGAAAGAAAGGAAAACATCTTTTAATTTTAGAGCTGAAGGAGAAACTGGTATATTGAGATGCTCATTATAATTCCTGTGTGATTAAAATACTTCTCCTGGCAAGAAAATACCTATCCTGGTAGAAATGCTATTCATTTCACCCATAGAACACTAGGACCAGACTTTGAAAAGATGCAAGGCTCAGTCATTCATCCAGTAACTATATTTGAACATCTATTATGGGTGTGACATCATGCATATTCTGAAACCAGACCATACAATCAATGAACTTTTTCATGTTTTTGTCTACTGCCATGTATTTTTATACATTTTCCAGATTTTCAACAGTGAGCACACATAATTTCAATTATCAAAAAATTCAATTAAAACTATAAAGTATCAACAATACAAGGTAGGTACCCCTCAGTTTTTGTAGGTATGTAGCAAATAATAAATGTACACTAGTGTATAATGATCCAAATAAGGAGTCAGTGACCAAATGCTACCTGATATGGAAACATCTCCACTTTCTGGAAGTCTCCAAATTTTTTGTTTAAAAACACTTAATTTCATTTGACAAAGAGACATAGATCAGGCAAGTAAAGATCCACAGGATGAAGGTAGGTGAGAAAATAAACTGTAATTCTGGGTTTAGAAAATAAGAACAGCTTGCTGCAAGAACCAAGTCAATCCCTGTTCCGACTGAGCTTAATCAAGTATTATCAAAAGACTGAAGGTAAAAAACAATGGGAACCTCATCAAAGAAACTCAGAGGAGGAAACACTTGATGGAACACATTTACAGGTATGTAACAAGTTTTGTACATCTTCTTTGCCTGCAGAAGGTTCTCTAGAAGTAGAAGTTTTATAACTAAAGTTGAAGGATCTCCCCATCCCAGAGGGAGGAGAAAAAGAAATCATAAAACAGATCCTAGAATAGTTTATACTGCCAGGGCTGTTCCAGGACCAATTCAAACCCTTAAATCATCCCTAGAGGTTGTGGTTTTAAGCACACATTGTGTTATGTGTCCCTCCCCCCACAACCCCAACTTACATCTCAAAGTGTCAAGGTTAGCTCAGGTCAAAGAGACATCCTCCCCTACATTGAGTAATAGAAACTAGGTCAACCATAAATCTGCAGAAGAAAAAAAACAACATGAAATAATAGTATGCAAAACACCAAAGACCATGCAGAGGGCAGGGAATCCCGAAAAAGAGAAGAGAAACAGGGTGAGTCTAAGACTTCCCCAGCTTACTGTCATGAGAGAATGTCCCATCAAAACAGGAAGGAGGACCCCAGACAGAGACGGCAGATTCCTTGAGTAAAGGCAGCTGAGCGTCAGGAGAAAGCAAGGCAGTTAGCATATACACAGAGACACGGGTGACTCGGAGAAAACAGAAATACAAGATCACACGCTGCCTGATTTCACTCATTTATATTTAAGATCAGACAAAACGCATGTATTCTGATTCAAACAGTGGTGACCTGAGAGAGGTGCAGTGATGAGAAAAGGGGACTCTGGGAGGGTGAACTGTCCTTTATCTTTACTGGGGTGTCAGTACATGGCCATGAACACTTGTCAAAATGCACTAAAATCAGTGTGTTTTCCTGAAAAAATTATATGTGTGTGTGTGTACACACACATACACACACATGTAAGTTTATATAGAGATCTGTACATATGCATACATGTTATATGTACACACACACACACACATGCACACCTAAAATACACCTCTACCAAAGAAAATTTAAGGGAAAAGATGAGGGAACCAAGTTACATCTATTCACTTGATTTTATAAGAGAAGATAAAATAGTTTATATCATTAGTCTTTTGATGTAAATGCAAATAAAGGTAGATGGAAATAAATGAAGGGGATTATAAGTCTACATTGAAAAATACATTTAAATTACACCTGTATGTGACTAAAAAGATAATACAAAATTATCTCCTGTGAGCCAACCAGCTCCCAGGGGATTAGAGCCCTCACTATCAATAAGTAACTAGCCAAGCATACCAAAATACATGGGCTATAATTAAACATATGTAATAAAAATGGTCTGCAAATATAGCATGGTGAAGATGGCTGAAATGAAATTAGTAAGGCCACACATTTCAACAACTCATAATAATCCCTGACAGGGTACAGAACCCTGAATTTGTAGAGACTATTGCTTCTTAAACCAGAGGTCCACATGGCAACTGGGATTTGTAGAAATTAGTGTGTTTTACCTGTGGGTCCCAGCTCATTTTCATAGAGGCCTGTGTAAAGCATTAGCTGGGAGCAGTGCAGGTTCACCTGAACTTACTTGATAGAGCATGTATATTCATATCAGTCATAGAGCAAACGTGGGTAAAAAAATCATCTTTTTCTAAGAATGAAGAAACGCTTCAAGAGCTATCTGACACCATTAGGAAAGGAAATATCAGAGTTATAGGCATTCCAGAAGGCGAAGAGAAAGGCCAAGGAATAGAGAAAATATTCACAGAGATAATAGAAGAGA
>NW_004567114.1:17657768-17681597 GCF_000260355.1 Condylura cristata
AAAAATGATGTAAAAATAAACTTTTTAATAAAAAAAAATAAAATAAAAAAAAATCATCTTTTTCTGATGTTAGAAGAACTTATAAACAAGAGGTTCCCTTGGGCAACATGCTAAAGCCCGCTTGTATGAAACTGCTCCCAGAAGACCAGCATCTTCATCTTTGCTCTTAGAAGACCCTGGTGTAATTATCTGGCCTCCTTTCAGCTATACTGAGTATTTTTTTTTCATTCAAGGCTTAAAAAAAATGATGCAAATAACTCCAAGTACTACCTTTGGTTGTGACTGCTTGTGATTCCTTTTTCTTGTTTCTGTCTTACTTCTGGACCTTGCCTACTGTGATGCAAGGCAGTTCTGCCCAGCCTCACTTACTGACTTCTCTAGACTCATTCTCTGCCCTACCAACCCTACAATATGGCACTAGTCTGATGGACTTCTGACCTTGTAACCTGTACAGGTCAGTCTAATGCAGTCTTAATGAAAATGAATGAAGTAAAAAGAGAAAACTACGCCACCTCCCCAAGTATGCAGACACTAGAACTTACAGTGTAACTAATGCAATAAAAGCAGCTAAGCACTGGGAATTTAAATCCCTATGTGTTCAGATGAGTTTTCACTAAGAAGTCTCCTTGAGGCATTAAGAAGACATGGACAGTGAGGAGTCTAGCCTTTGAAGTCAACATTTATCCCTACATCTGCCAGATTTGTAAACTTGCTAAACATCTGACCTCACATCTTAGTCCCCTTAATTTCTGAAGGTGGGATCATGATAGTTTCTTTCTGGGGTTGTTTAAATAACAAAGTAATATGATGAACCCACTTCAGTGATTGGCACACAATAAAGTATTGAATATCTAAAAAATAGAAAAAAGCATTGTGTATCAGTGAGGCATTCAAGCTAAGAAGAGATATGAATTTAATAGATCACAATACTGATAATAAAAGTATCCAAAATTAGGGAAAAAGCCTAGGAGAGATATATGCCTTTATCATATAGTTTATCATATAGTTTAACACACCTACCAATAAAAGATTTAATTCTATCATGTCTGACACTGGTATTTACCATTTACTGGAGCCCAGACTCTATGAAATGCCTATTCTTTTGAGCAGTAAAGATGTAATGTTCAGTATAAAAGATGTGACCAAAGAGCTAAGGGCTTTCTGACTTCTCACCAGTTTTATATTTAACCTAAGTTTATACTTTAATATTCTTTTTAATGACTATAAATATCCAGTTCTTCAAATAGCCTTCTGCCATCTTGTCGTTTATACTTACCATCTTGCTGTTTCCCTTGTTAGGAGTTAAATAAATTTGGCATATATTCATTCTCTATTTATGTAAGAGTTGTGTTTTTAACTTTATGAAAAGTACATTTGTATGAGTCATGTTTTTAACTTTTTGAAACTTATATCTAAGAGTAGCTAAGAGTTCTGTGGGGGCTACCTTGTGCCGTGTTCTAAACTTTGCAATAAAGAATTCAATTTATCTTTATACACCATTTAGGAGATAGAACCAAAAAAATGTCCACAATTTAGAGACATAGAGGAATTAATCAAATTATTCACGGTAACACAGCTATTAAGAGACAAAATCAAGGTTGTAAGCTAGGCCATCCACTCCACAATTATGGTTTTATCTACTATTGTGACATATACTGGGATTGTAATAAAGTGGAAATATGAAAATCAGAAGATCTGGGTCAAGAATGAAAATACAAAGATTTAGAATATTTGTGGGTATAGGGGTGATACCAAAATTCAATCCTATCATATTTATAGTCAACTAAGTGGTATTCATCTAGCATTAAGACAAATTTCTCAAGTGTTGAGAATTCCAAATTATGATAAAATTAATAACCAAGAGCCCAGAACTTTTCTTTTCCATCCCTGTGTTCTCTGTGAAGACATGCCCACCTGAAGTTCTGTCCACTAGTTGGTACAGATGTCATTTTTTTTTCTGGTATTAACAAAATAGCAACAAATTGAATAAAAAGTGAGCCATCATGTAAGACAGACATGAATTGAGGTCCCCATTCAACCACTTCCTACCCAAGTCTCTCATTACTAAAATCAAGACAACAGTACAGTGTTTCTTACAGATTTTATGATGATAAAAGTTCCCACAGCTTTATAAAGGTCCTAACAGAATGTCAGGGACAGAATAAGGACTTGAAAATGTCAAATATTATTAGTTATCATAAAATCTATCACTACTCTTATTGATTAAGTACCTATTATATTCACTGTGTTATAGCAGAGCTTCAAGAGGCTAAGTGACTAGTTAGACAGTGTCCAAGCTAGGCTTGGCATTTAAAACAGCTTGATTCGAAATCCAATTAACTTAATTACTATGCTATGATATCTTTAATAACTTAACATGTCATATTCATTATAAATCAACCTTTTAACATGCCGTATTCATTATAAATCAAACTTTTAAAAATTTAGTTCATTACAAAAATTTTCCAAGATAAATGTCCACCAATGCCTCAATTAAAATAAAAATCAAGATTTAGAACCTATTAGGGCCACATCCAGGAACTAGAATAGATATACTATGGGGGGTTCTTTGCCAAAGAACTGAGTATGGCAATGAGAATTCTGCTAAAGTAGATAAGGAAATCTAACTACTTTTTTTTTAATATTTTAAAAAATACATGTCACACAGCATTAAACAAGATAAGGCAGAGCACACATTTTAAACAGAGTATGATCTTAACCACATAAGTGCATAGAATGTAGTCTGGAAGGAAATAGCCAGAACATTAGCAGGGGCTGTAGCATATTTTTTTCTACTTGATGGAGTACTGTCTTTCTTTCCCAATGCCCTTTCATATCATACTTGCTTAGAAAGTACTTGCAAATTCCTCAGGTCTCATTTGTCAATGAAATCTTCCTCATAGCAGCATCTTCCTGATGGAGTCTCAGTCCCGGGAACAACTGACATCACTTTATGGCCACTTACTACATACTGTTCAGAAATCTACTGAAGCACTTTCAGGTGTATCTTCCCTGATTAGACTGCAAAGTCTTTGAGAAAGGGCCTATCTTATTCATGATCACCTCTGCAAATAAGAAGCGTCTTGTGTTTGAGTTAATGAATAAATAATAAAGTGTCTCTGAAGCAGCAAGCCAACTGTCAATACTGAACTTCTCAAATATGGGCTATTTGCTGGGCAGGCAAAGCCTGAAAACAAAGGAAGGTTATAAACATATCACGGACAGCATGGGTATATTGGCGTCAGATATCCTTGGGGATAACTGCTTGAGAAATAACAACGCAGACTCATGATATAATGTCAGAGTAACTATATGGACCCTGGAGAGGGAATTAGCATATGCATGCCTGTCCCCTTGTTTGTACACTAAGTAATGCATTTATGGCTTATTTGTTGTGGAACCCAAAAGGAAATTGTGTTTTTAACAGATTTAATCAATATGCCAACCTACATTAAAAAAAATAAATAAACCCACACAATAAATAAAAAGCAAAAGGCCAATCAATAGTCAACAGTGCAGCTTAACAGCCACTCCAGCAGAAAACTATCTGAAAAGGTGCTTCACACTCCAGTGTCTGCATGATCCACAGCTGCTCGCTATTGATTTGTTGCAAGCAAAGAACATCTATTATCACATGCCAGTGTGAACCCAGCAATTTCACCAACAAGTAGCCTGCAATGTGTGATCGGCAGGGGAAGGCAAGGAGCACTGACTGCCGGGGGTGGGCTGAGGACCCCCATTTATTTCCTTCACTTTACCCTACAAAGTCACTATGGATTCCAAATTCTAAACCCGGGAATTTGATAGGTGTGAGAACTCATGTCTGCTGCCTGCTCTCTATCCACTCTGTGAGGCACAGAAAGCAATCAGCGGACTCAAAATGATGCACTGAAAACAGTTACCCCATGCCTGCTAAAAGGTCAACCATGAGGGGAGGATAGAAAGGAGGTATTTAAAATTGCTATTTTCAAAAAGCTCTCCCAAAGGACAACTCTTTTGTGTATGTGTGGGAATGAGTAGGAGAGTTGGATTTTGTGCAACTTTTAGAGTTAGGAAGGAGAGAACTAGACAATAAACTGCCAGTGGTAGCAGGATGGTAACACAATACCAGAAAACTGATGCTGGGTTCCCCTGATGGTGTAATGACTATAACCCACGAAGATTTCCCAGAGCATCAGCCCTCATTTAAAATACCAGTAAGAACCCAATACCCAAAAAGAAAATCCCTGCAAAAACCCTTATTGGATTCCATTCCTTTTGCTGTTCTTAACTGTAACACAAACTGCATGCTTAGGTGGCCTCCAGATGGTACCCACCCAGTCTATGAGAAGTCAGTCCTTTCATTTTGAATTTCTAAGAACTGAGGATTTTCTTTAGAGAATGCTATTTGTGTGTTCTTTGATCTAATTGATTTTAGGATGATTTTGTCGACTGCAGTCTCAAGACTACACTTAAATGAAAGTCACTAAAGAAAAAGTCCTAAGGTTTTACAATGACATGAAATGGTGGAACATTCGGTCTTCAAACTGTAGAAAGACAATCAGTAAATCAGCTATACTTGAGCTTCTAGCCAGATGATTTTTATTTCCTATCCAAGGCAAGAGCATCACTCTGACTAAAAGTTAATCTGTCAAAAAGTAGATGACATAACTTTGTAACTACTATATCTAATTTGTGGGTGTTTGTGCCAGAATCAACCTGAAATTCACCCACTGCCTCCACACCCACCGTACACTCAAAAACAAAGTTAAAACCACTCAAACTTGGTAAACACTTTCTCAATGAGATGCAGTTTTAAAATGTAAACTCTACTCACATAAGCCAGATCTATGTGATAACACACAAAACTGGCAAGCAAACAACAAATTTGGCAAACAGGAAAATCAAACAAAGGTCACAAGAACCTACACTAGAAAAAATGAGGAAGACTCTAAAATGCAGGCATTTCTTTAGGAACTTGCAAGTCATGTGTAGATATAATTAACTTTTCTATACATGATGAACTAAGCACATTATTTTAGCAAATATCAAAACCAAGTCATTTCCCTATGAAAACATTTCTATTCTTGGATGTGCAATAAATAAAGTGAGATGTTTTCATTTTCATTAGTTGAGGTTCAAGCTGCTCTCCTAAGAAGCAGCTCATGGAAAATGAGAGCACCAAACATCTCCTACCCATTGTCCATTAGAATCTCTAAGCAGTTCACATGATCATGGTCACCACTTTAAAGATTAGCATTTATTTTAGATATATGCAACATTCAACAGAATGTACTATTCCCAAAAATTGGGTGAAGGCCAGATTTCCCTGATGGGACTCCTCATCCTTGTCTGTTATTTAGGTCAAAGGCAAATTGCTTATTGTATACATGTTATCAGAGTAATCACCCTTCAAGTAAGGAAGACTCAATCCCTGTTTTTATCTTTATCTCTTCTCCATGCTCTTTTTCCTCCACCAGTCTCTTATTTTATTCTTTCTTTGCAATTTACCCCAGAGATTTTGCCACTAAGCATGAACCTTGTTCAAATCAGGTGATGACTCTGAGGGTTAACACTGAACTCTTCTTATAAGCTAAGCTACCAAGAATTTACTGCCATTAGTAGGCACGTTGGATATCATATAGGTAACTTCATGTTGAAGATGTTTGTGAGATGGAGTAGCTAATTAGAATTCTTAGGATCAAGGTTGATATAGAGCATACATTTATGATGTAAAGTCATGAAACTGAGTTTCTACCTAGAACAAACTGGCTGTGATTTAGTACAAAATAGTGTCCTCCACCTCAACACTCTGAAACATTCAAACTGGACACAAAGACATCCACTGAAATACATTTTAAGCAACATACTTTCCATATATTTGGTTGACTTTCTTTAACAGGTTATATTGGAACTTTATAGTGAAATCTGTATATCTGAATTCTCTCTTTCTCACACACTGCCATTAAAATGTACTTACTCATATTTTCACCTAGCCATCTAATCACAGAAGCCCTGATCTACTCTTCAAGAAATGATTAAGCCAGGAAATTCTTTTAGAGACTTGGGAACAGAGGTCATCTAGGGACAAAAATTTACTACATCATTTATAGAATACAAAACAAAATATATTATTGTAAGTCTGGTTATGTTAGTCACATTTTTGAAGAATGAGGAGTTACAGCCACAAAAGAAAGCTGACCTTTCCCAATCTTATCAATAGTTCCAGTAGTTCAATCTTTATTGACAAATTAAGTATAAAAGAGAAGTGTCCTCTACCCCAACACTCTGAATTTCAAGACAGATAATCTAATAGCCCTCATTCTGGATTGAGACATAACCAGTTCTTAACAAAAATTAGAAAACATCACAGAAAGCTAAAAGAACACTGGCTGTTTTTTAATAGAAACAAAGCTTAGCCTGTGTACCAGAAAGAAATGCATCAAAGAGCGAAAAATGCATACTCACCTTCTGAAGTCCGCACATGTCCACCACAGTTACAGGAACTTACCTTTCTCTCTGTGCTGTGTGCAGAGTCTCTTCCTGACCACTTTCTACCAGAAGTGGTATGTATGTGTGATATGAAATAAACTTGGGAGTATAAAGGGCCCCATTATAATGAGTCCTATGCGGACAAATTTGAAGGAAAAGCAAAAGTATATCTACAGTTTCCCAGGTATTGGATGAGTCCCTAACTGAATCTCAGCAGAACAGTACTCCCAAATCATAGCTACAGAAATAGGATTTTCAATAATACCAAATACTTAGAAAGAACAATCAGAGGTCAAAACTTTCTTCAGAGAGGGTGTCTTTTTTGTCAGGATACAGAGGCACAATAATACCAAAGAATTTTCTCTCTACATTGCCAGACCCTTCACATGATTTATTCTAAGAGACTGATAAAGCACATGGAGACAAAAAAGCTTCAAGAAAGTGGAAAACAACAAAAAACAACTGCTCACATAGAAAAGTTGAAAAATCAGAACTCAAGAAGAACCAGACATGCTAGACAGAGTAATGTAATCAGTGTGCACTTCCACAGGGGCAAATGAAAATGTGACTTCACTGTTTACTCAGATAATGTCATGAATTAGAGGCCAGATGACTATGAGTTCAGATTGTTAAACAAATTCCTACCATGAAAACTGGGTGCTGGAATCACCTTCAGGAAATCAGTCTTCTTCTAGAACTACATCAGTTGGCATGCCTGAAGCATTGCCAATAAAAAAAAAATAGCAACTGGCTCTCTTCCAACATGAACAAAATACAGATACAGATATACAAATATACTCACAAAATATATGTGTGAAGATTATACATATGTATATTTTATATATGTATATATACACACACATACACACACACTAGTATATGCATATACCTATATAGTCACCAATAAATTCAGTCAGAGGGAATCTGTGCCTTACATGACAAACATCCTATGGATGCTTTCAACATTTCGATTTGGAAAAAACTGAATGTCTTCATCATTTAGAAGGCCTAAGATCTGCAAACTCATCTAAACTCAGACTTTTTGAGGAAATAGATACATTCCTTAAATACCTCCTAAATGCAAACAAGAATGTCTTGAATTATTAGTGAGGTGGCCTAATTAAAGGGACACTCAATTCTTCCAAGCAGTATTTCATGAAATAATTTTTTGTTGTTCTTGTTTCTCAGTCATGGTAATGTAATTCAAAGAAGAGTATCAACAAAAGAGAAGCGCCTAATACTTTCGAGCAAGAAACATCTTTTTGCTTTTGCATAAGAACATACTCATCCTTTATTTTCCAAGTTTCTGGAAAACTGCATATGAATCTTCAGAACAGCCATGCTTCTGCATAATATTCCTAGAACTTTCTCTAAATCATTGAAATCTTTGAGAAAATCCCAAGTATGAAATGGATGTACTCACGGTCATTGCACTGGTTTCCAGAATATGAGGTCATGGAACAGTCACAGGTGAAGCCTTCCCACTGCTGCATGCAAACCCCCTGGTTGGCACACGAGTCTTCCTGGCAGGTAGTACTTGGTCCTGCAATGTGTAAGAAGAGAGGGAAGAAAAGAAAAGAAGTGTTAAAACATTCATCAAACTCAAAGCAATCAACTGAATTCATTATCTTCATGCCCCCAAACATTCAACAACACAAACCACCAAAAATGGCAACTTATATCATGCAACAAGAATTCAGTATATACAAAAGACAACAGATACACACTTAGCCACAAATTATCAACAGTTACACTTGGAAGGGAGAGGGCTGAACACATTGTTCTCTTTTTGGCAGACTTTGCAAAAGAGCTTCATCTCTACCATTCAACTAGAAAGATGCTCCCTTGGAGCATGGTCTTTCTAAATGAGCAAAGCTAAGGCAGAAAAATGCATTCCCATAATTTGTGTGAATCAAAGCACAAGAGTTCCTAGAGACTTTTAAAACATTAAAATCATAGCATCCAAATTCATAAAATTTATAAAATGTTATAAAATAATATAGACATGAAAATGATGTATGATGAAGAGGAAGAGGAAGTGAAGGAGAAGGAAGAGGTGGAGGAAGAGATAGCTGTATTGATGTTTCGTAGGTGATAAGCACCGGGCACTAAGCACTTGTTCTACATCAACTCAGCAAGCTCTCCAGAGACTCTATGAGGTAAGTAATCATGACTGCCTCCATGCAAACGGTTAAAAAACTAAGCTCACAGAGGTAAAATAATTTATCCAAAGTTACATATTGATATTGAAAGGACTCCGATGTCCTATTTAAGTAGATGAAGTCTGAAGTCCAAGCCCTGACTTCTATCAGTGGTGCTCAGACACCAGCAATTCTCAGACCTGTATCACTTAGGAAGTTATTTGAAATGCAAATTATTGGGCTCTTAATCCATACCTACTGAATTAAAAATTTCAGAGGGGAGCCAGAAGTTAGTTTTCTCTCAAGTTTTCAGGAAATGTTGATGAAGCTAAATTCAGAGAGAAGCCACACTGTGGTTGGTTACAGGTTTCCAGGAGAGTAGCACCCTTACAAGGAATGCACCTTCAGAGGGTGGGAAGGAGGACTGATATATAGGAGAGACCTGTCGGAAGTGATGCTCACTTTTTATTTCATTCTGTGTTACTTCTATTTTGTGGGTCTTTCAAATGCAAGTAATATGTAAATGTGATGATACATGTAGTTAATCCCAAACTAAGTAAATTTGGATAGGGAGACACTGGCAAGATCTTTTGTGGATATGAGAATGCCATTGAACAAGTTTGGCCATCTCTGCCTAGCAGATTGCCATTAGAATCTTTCAATATGTCAGTCTGAGACCGCTCACTGTTATTTATTTTTTTTCACCTTTAACTTCTGTCCTAGCCTATGGGGTTACAGATAAACCTATACTTGGCCCTCCCTGGTGGCACAATGTGTTCAAGTGCAGCACTATGAAGCTGTCCATAGCCTCTGAAGCATGAGTTCAATCTCCAGCCCCCTCTCCCCAGCCAGGGAGGTAACCTGTATGGTGTAGCAGACCTCTCCTGTCTCTCCTGCTGCCCCCCTCAGCAGTGTGTTTCAGTTGATCTTCCTTGTCTGCTCCTCACACTGTCTCTGGTAAGTCCTCTGACCCCCTGCACCTCTGACTTGTACCCCAGCTCTTGCATGCATATATAAATAAATCTTTTTCAAAAAGAGATAAACCTATACTTTCAGAATCTGAGCTGAAGGAAGCATCTTAATATTTAGGCAACCACCTGGAATTTAAAGGACTTCAGCAAAGGGGGCAAGACCTCAGATTCTTCATATGTGATGAAGAAAAGCAGTTGAGAGAATAAAAATGTATCCAGGGAAATAGTGCCTATTTTGCAGTTCCCAGACTAAAAGCTTAGACAGGCACAGACAATCAAAAGTTAAGCATATGGGGTCCTAAGGACACATGCTCAAAAGAGATATACTCCTGAAAAGACTTTGTCTTCTGGCTGGCCAGACATTTTGTATTTGCATGTAAGGTGAAAGTTATGCAGACCATCACTCTCAACACAAAGCTATTAGGATATGCCATAGGAAAGTTCAAGGCAATCATGGACGCTGGGAAGTAACACTGCCGCTGGGTTCCTAGCGCTGCATAAGCCATGTGGTCCCCCCATGTGGAGATGAAAGGAGGTACATGAGTATGTTCTCAGTGGGTCTTAAACTTGAGCATTGTATAGTACAAGTTTCATTAACAATGGCAAATCAGGACAGCTTCTTTCACAGGATAAAAGCTTCTGAGAAGTCCACGGGGCTCCTTGACCAAACAGCTTTCATCACACAATGGGCTAGTAATTCAATTGTGCTCAAGGATCAGAAATACATGGAAGGCTTTCCCTTGAAAGGCAGCAAAATAGCAAAAACTTTGAGAAAATACAATAATTCTATGCATGTTGATACGATCTGAAGACAAAGGCTTTCCCATGCCTTTCCCTCCCCTCTAGTCAAAATTTTAACTGTTTTCTCAGGACCAGTTCAAATGCCATCCCTAGATGAAATGTTCCCACCATGACTTAAAATAATTCTCCAACTTTTTAGCAGTTGCAACACTAATTATTTGTATCATTAATGCTTATTTGTGATAGTAGTCATTTTAACGTTTTGCACTGTCCCCTGCTTATATAATTCTTTAATTGTTTCATGTATTGTTAAAATATTTATTACCAAAAGATGGAATGCTGCCTCTATTAGATCTCATATAAAATGCTTGGCTTAAGCCTTGCATCACAGTCCTAAGCATCATGTGCTAGAGTCAGCAGCAAAAAAAATGTTTCAGTAAATGTTGAGCTGAGCAGAATTGGAAGTTCCTGATTTGTTTCTGTCTCATACTGTGAAGTCAGAGTATGGAAGAACATCTGTACTGTGTAGAGAGTCTGTCCTGTTTATAAAAGGTTGGTCAGGAATCCAAGGAAGGGACATTTATAGGCTCTTTCCAAATTCCACATAATTCTTTTTGTTTGTACTAAGGGATGGAAGAGATTCAGAATCAATAAGCCTCCAAGACTGATAGCATTTTAATCATCTATTAAGAGGACCAGGAGAAACTTCAGTGATATCTCAGGGATCATAAATGAAACTTGTTCCGTCTTTGGAAGCTGAGATCCTGCTTCTTCTCAAGCTTTCTGTCTCCCTGTGAACTTATCCTTTACATTTAGCTCAAAACAGGCTTTGCTTAGAGTAGTTATTCAGGAAAGCTCCCATCTTCCTTCCTTACCATTCATTATATCTCCCTACTTAATTGATAACAATTAGCTCATCTGTAATTAAAGTTAGTTTATAAGTTCTAAATTGTCTGTTTCATCCTACTGGAATATAAACTTTGAAGGAAAAAGTCTTTTTCGTTGTTCGTTTTTGTAGTTGTTGTTCATCTTTACATGTCTAATGTACATGTTTAGGATACTTGGTATAAAGTAAGAATTTTTAAAATATTAGTAGGTGAAAGAACAAAAATAATGAAATGAAGTCACTGTTTTATGACTTATAGTCAAAAGGTTTTCCTAACAACTTAGCATAGAATTTACCAGTATCAGCTCATATAAGCCACTTTTGACTGGGCAAGAAGCTTAATTAAACATTTTTCTCCCCTAATTTAACTCTCAGATTCATTCAATTCCATTAGATGTTGAGATAACTATGCATTTGTAGGCCCAAAGACAGGGAACCGAGCAAAGTAACTACACATTGAACTAATGAGAGACTGAGCTAGATGATAACATAAGTTCTTAGTTTAACTTCAAGATATTTAAATACATCCTTCCCCAGCAGATTATCCTTTATATCAAGGCATCTATTTCTCAAACAAAGCAATTTCTCAAAAAATCAAAGAAGACAAGTATACCAAAATCCCCAAGGATAAAAAAAAATGTTTCTAACTATATCTCCATCGATATAAAATGATCTAGGACAAATCAGAGAGTGGTCATAACAACAGAAAAGGGACTTACATACAGCACTTAGTATGTTCCAGATGCTGTGTTCCTTGATTTTTAGTTATTAATTCAAGGAATCTTCATTAACACATTGATAAAGCAAAGATAATGAAGAAAAGTGTTAAAGAATCAGAAAAATAGGAATGATTTTTCCTATGAAAGATTTTCAGAATTTCAAGAGGAAAATAGTTTTAGAAAAGATTTAATTCTAAACAAGAAAAAACTGAACAAAACAAAATCGAATATTGACTCTTTTTGCATGCATTTTCAGCTATTTCAAACTAACCCATTGAAGGAAATGTATGAAAATCATGTAACATAATCCTTTTGAGATCACTGTGAATAGCAGAGGGTTCAGAGATGCTGTTTTAATCCTATTGGGAGTTTCTCAACTAGGTCTCTAAATGTCACATGTAATTATTTACTTCATTATGCCTTTATGGAATCAAGATCAGTGAAAACACACTTTAGTCAGAGAACATATTTCTGTAAGGAAAGAAATATAATGGGGGGATCATATGCATATTCCTGGAGCCTATTGATAAAGCTGATATAAAAATTAAAATTTACAATACATTTCATTCCAAATTTTAGTTGTAGCCAATTGTATGATACCTATAAAATGTCACTACTAAACAAAATGAAGTTACTCTTGTTAACATTTTTTCCACATTCCTACTGGCCTCTCGCCAAGTGTAGGGTTGCCTAAATTACCAATTTTCTTATCTTATTCAACCATCTCCTTTAAAGGTCAGTTTTCATCAAATACTAAATAAACAATAAAGATAAGAAATGAAAAATAATTTTTTTGACTTCTGATCAAGATAAAATGCACAGATTTCAGAAAAAACAGCTGAGAAACAAGACATTTTAATGTAAGGATGTGGGGGGGGGTGTTAAATAAGAGAAATTTCCAAATGCCATTTCAATTCAAAATGCAATGAAAATAAAAAGGAAGAGAAAATTTTGTGCAACTATATGAACAAAACTGTTCAGATGCATTTGCTTATAAACATATTCCTAAATGACTTAATAAATTGATCTAAAACATTTGTCCAAATCAATCTAATATCCCAGACATAGAAAGATAACTTCAGACTTAGAAAGATACCTTTGGAGATAATTATGTAGACAACTTTCTGTTATCTTTCATACGCTTACATTGCACAAAGACATGGGGGAACATAGATCTACTTTTGCATTTGATATATAATTATTCCTGACTAAAATCACCACATATTCTTTCTAGAAAAGATGGCGACTCTTCTCTGTATAGCAAGGAGAGTGATGAGGCAACAAAGTAGGGTGTGAATAGTCTGGATAAGTAGGGTGTGAATAGTCTGGATAAGTTTTCAGTCTGGATAAGTTTTCAGTGGTATTAGTACTTTGGTTTTTAACTCTCAGTTAGGCTTTTAGTTCACTGAGAAGCATCAAATTGTGCCTTTTTCTTTATCTTTTTCAGATGATAACTCTGATGGCTGCCCTAAATTTCCCATCATTCTGCTTGAATTTGAGATTGTTTTTCTCTTGAAGAACTGTCCCAGACAATCATTTCAAGCTTGTTACTGCTAAAATCCACCTTTGCAGTACATGCAAACTGGTTCAGCCAACTCACCTTAGGGTCTAAAAATCAAAGTAGACAGACCTGTGCTTTTACTTACCAGTCCTTGCAATACAAGAACCGTTTCAGCAGCACGGCACTTGGATCTGACTGTATTTTCTCTGCTTTGCCCAAATAGCACTTACCCAAATCTCTGCTTCAAATGCCCCATTTGAAATTGATAAGTACTGTTCAAACAGCACCAGTTAGTCTGAGCTGATAGGGAAGTAGTCTGGAGTTGGGGTGAGGCTAAGGGGGACACATCTGATCCTAACATGTCAAGGTCGGAGCCCGGCAGTGCACACAGGCAGTTTCACAGTATCCATCATCTTTACCCACAAAGCATGAACTGTTTGCCCAACAGCTTCGACTCCCTGAAATGTGGGTGTGTAACAGCATCACAGTAGAATCTGAGCCTACCTGAGTCTCCCTGCTCCCACAAAGCACAGATATCTTGAGAAGGAGACTCAGGAGAGCTGCCATGGACTTCCTAAAGAGATCTAACCTCTAACCTGGCTTTACTTGTCACTTCTAATTAGTTCATAAAACATTTCCATGTTTTCACTCTTTAATTTGCATTACTTCATAGAAGAATGAGTGAGTAGCAATTGGGTAGGAAGGTGCAAAAAGAAAGACTAGATAAGGGAAGATGGGGCCTCTCAAGGTAACTACAGCCACTGCAGCACCAGTTCGTTCCCCACCAGGGAGCTGACCCACATGGCACAGCTCCTGACCCACCCGCTGCTCCCCTCAGCAGTGTGCTTCGTCAGTCAGCCTGTTCTGCTCCCCACTCTGTCTCTGGTGAATACTTCTCACCACCACCGCACCTCTGGCCTACACATCAGCTCTTGTATGCATAAATAAAAGAATCTTTTTAAAAAAAGGAAATGGGAAGGTGAATATATATTACATGTACAGGTGTCTATGTACTAGTATATATACATGAATGACACTTACCCCCTCAGCAGTCTTTAGTCGTTATTGCTCAATTGTAAGAATTTACGTATTGAAGCTGGGAGTGGACTTACTGTGACATTAAGTGATAGCTAGTTAATTAGCTGCAGGTAAGTCTCAGCCCATTCAGCAAAGTTACTTCTGTAGCGATAGAGTATTTCTACATTTACAGTAGAAATGGATCCTTGGTCCCTTGGTTTTTCTGAAGAGAATTATTTACAGACATCTTAAGATTCTTCCTTTTTAATTGGCAGAAACCCAACACACTTCTAATTAATTTTAAGATAAAAAAGCAATGATCCTTAAATGTGTCAAGCATCTTTCTTCATCCAGAATCATCTCAGCAGTAAATGCTCTAGATCCTGTTTTACAGAAGATTAAGAAAGCCAGAGAAAAGGATCCTCAATGTTATAAATTTTTTTTTGGCAGAAATACATAAGAGCAAGCAGTGTTCCCAAGATCCTGTTACTTTTTTCTCCTAAAAGCAGGATATATACCTTGCTAAGGCTCAGGAAGGCATCAAAATCACTCTTAGTAAGCTTGTTCAGGAGGTTATTATTTCCCTGGTTAGGATAACTTTTAGGATAAAGGTCTAAAAATAATAAAATGCGACATGTGGGACAATTTCTGTAACATGCCTATTCTCAGTCCTATCAACAATGTCATCTTCCACTGAGCACAAGCAAAGACAATGTGGGCATGAGCGGAAACCCTCACAAGGTCTTCAGTGGCCTTTGATGGGTCCTGTGCTGGTAAATTCAACAATCAGAACTCTCAGAAGGAAAAAATTAACACAACCTGACCTGTAACATTTGCTGATTTCCATAGTGAGAAAACTCCCACCATACCAGTTTCAAGCTAACACAAGTTACAGGATGTCAACCAGCTTGTAAAATCCCAGGAAATTTCTATGTTGTGTCCACTCCAGCAGTGCTTGATGGCCAATGAACTGCAAAGCATAATTACATTTTGTGAGTAAAGCAATTTACCCACGAGGCACTGTCATGGCAACAGAGAAGCGGAGCTGTCCCTGGTGAAGGATTTGTGAAGGTGAGAGAATGCTGGCTTTATAAAGCTTTCTTCCTCAATGCACCCTATTTTCAGAGGGTGTCTGGATTATTAAGGTCAAATAATTAAATCATTCCTTCCACTTAAATCATGAACAGACTCTCCAAAGTCAATGTCGCTTCAGAAAATATAAATGGGCGCCTCATTTTCTGTTTTGTCTCCTTTTTTCAGTGCTGATGAAGCAGCTTGTGGGAGTTCTAGAGGGCATTTTTTAAAAATGAGAGAGAATGGGTTTCACATGGAGACTCAACATAAAGGCCAGAATTTGAAATATTTCGCGTCAATAAAATTATGCAAAAACCATCTAGAACTTAGTGAAACAGCATGGTATGAAAACCATCTATCATAAATTCAGCCTGGACACCCTTAGCTACTCTGTGACATTATACAAAAAAGTTCACAGGTTTTAAAATTCAGCTTTATCACTTACTAGGATTATGACCTTGGACTAGCTCCCATAATTCTTTGAACCTTAGTTCCCCTATGATCTCTATAGTGGAAATAGAAATTGTTAATATCTCTGATGATGTGAAGATTAAATAAAATAATATAGGCAAAGCCTATAAAGTCACTTATGAAATGGAGATAACAATATCTACCATGCAAAGTCAAGATCATAATGTAAATACTACATGCCAGGAATTTAGCATGTGTATATACTAAGTAGACCCTCGTAAACAGTCCTATCAATTCTCCTGCAAAGGAACATCAAGTTCTCTCCATCCATTTTAGTTCACTCCACTGTAGTTAATTGGGAATATACAAAGAGGATGCATCTAGGTAAATATGCATGCCTATCTATATGCCTTGGGAGAAACCTTTTCCACACAATGTGGAGGTGTTTGAAGGAGCAAGCATTGCAGGAATTCCAGTAAGTCCCTCTCTCATTTATTAATATCCATAATATAAAATATTTTTTAAGATTTATTTATTTATGCACATAATTCAAAGGTGCGGGGGCAGGAAGAGGTTTCAGCAGAGACAGAGTGGGGAGCAGAAGAGGCAGATTGATAAAGTACACTGCTGAGGGGAACAGCTGGTGGATAAGGAGAGGTCTGCCATGCCACGTGAGTCACCTCCCTGGCTGAGGATCAAACTCATGCTGAACTGGCTGCAGCCACTTAGCCAATTGGGCCGCCCAGGAGGGCACAATACACATTATTTTTGAGGAACTAATTTTTATGAAGTCAAGGGCTACATTTCACTACATGGGCTATAGTGGAGAAGATGACACAGCTCAAATCTTTGGAGAAAATGAATTGGAAACTCTAATTCTCACAATAAGGAAAGTAGGAGTGTTAAAATTTTGTTTATCAACTAAAAGTGTTTGGACAATGCCAACTCTCAGCTGAATGACGTAAAAGAATCTTCAGCATCTCTAAGTTTCCAGACCAACAGATTTACTGACTCAAGTCATATGATACTCAAAAGCCCATTCCTCAGTCCCTGCTCCCCATCCACATTATGTCCACTGACCCATAATCTGAGCATAAAGACAACTTACATTTCTAGGAAAAAAAAAAAGTCATTCCACTCCAAAACTAGAACAGCTAAGAGGAAAAAGTGAGGAGACAATATTCTGGTTAATCACCTAACCTAATAAAAATTTATTTTATGTCTCATCGTTTATGGCTCATCTGCCTCACTCCACAGGCCAAACTTAATACTTCCCTTTTCACTGGACAGTTCCTATTCTTACATGGATAAGCTCTTAGGGAATCTTTTCCTCTCCAGGAATACCCCTCTTGCCCGTGAAAAAGACCTAGAAAATTACTTTGAAAGGTTCATACAAATTGTCATTTTTTTTATCCCAGAGGCTCTGATACAAAGACTCAACCATGCAGCACCTCCCAGGTGCCATGGGTAACGGTTCCTCCACACCTCTCCTTATCTAGGGGGACACAGAACCTCTCGAAATAGGAAGTCATGAATGCTCTTCCTCAACACTTTGCCCTAATGGATATGTATATCTGCTATGAAACACAGGAACCTGGGAGGGGAGGGGAATGACTGGAGAAAAAGATCATTTCTCCTCACTCCTCAGAGGTTTTCCCTGCATGGGGAAACACATTTGCCTTTTGGCCAGCAGAGATAAAGCAGCTGGATCTCGCCAGCTGTCTGTCTCAGAATCCGTTACTTCCCTCCTAACTGCTCTCCACTTCTAGTGTCCTCCTCAGCCACTTCTATGCTGCCCTCAGACTGACCTTGATAAAGCGAACATCTGCCCTAAGTCCCATTCTGCTCACCAGCACCCTGGGAGGAATGCCCGGATCCTGCAGTATGTCTGTCATCCCTTCTGTCCCATCCCCACAGACACTTATTTCAGCTAAACTGAGCTTCTTGTATGTCTCCAAAAAGGTCTGCCAACTGTCACCCACCTAAGCCAGGCTCACACTCGGCTCCAGCTCTGAGTGAGAAAACCTCCCCAGCACCCACCAACCACCATCACCCCACTACCACGTACTCACACAGAGTGGTCCCCATGGCACAGCAGCCCTGGCCCTGCCTTGTAATCACTGACTAATCTCCTACAGACAGGTTTGTACGAAGTCAGAGACTGCATCACCTCTCCTACCCCAGGAGCTAGCAAAGTAGCAGATACAGAGGTGTACCTGAGCGCTGCTAAAGTAAACAACACATTCACTGGAGAAGTTTAAATCAGTCAGTCAGTCAGTCAGTTTTTAAAAGACCACTCCAAGCCACACAATGACAGGAGGACTCAAGCTGTTGACTTGTCCAGACTCATAATGCCACATCTCAGAAGTCTTGTGAAATGCCTGCTGAATGCCATTTGCCTTCAGACAGCCTCACTCCTTTGTCATAGTTTTTCACTGCCCTTCATGCTTCATGGTAATTAGTACTTTCTGTGCCCACAGGTTGTAGCTGAAAAAGTCAGAATGAGTCACAGTCCATACCCTAATGTCAGGGAACAAAAAGTTAAGGCATTTGTATTCGAAAGCTCTTTGTCCAGGCATGGGAAAGAGTAAGATGACCCAAAACAATTACAAAAAAAAAAATAACAGCTCCTGCCACAAACACACAGTCGTGACAAGAATGGAAGCATCTGGATCAGAGGAAATGGTAACAAAACCCCTGCCAGAGATAGGACTGTTTCTACAAATGGGAAGATTAAGTCACTCCAAACTCTGGTGTCCCCAAATCTGTATCTCAAACCAAACTGTTTAGAAGTTAGTAAATACTTCTCATTAAGCAGAACAATCAACCAGTTCTTTGCACAATTCTTACAAAGCATTTTTCCTTCAAAAGGGAATTTCAGGATCACCTTGGTATGGGTGGAGTCTTCTGGAAGAAGCTCTGGGCCAGGTCCTGGGGATCTAATTTACATATAATTACTACTAAGAAGGTGAGCAGGTCTAGGGAAAGACATACTTGTCAAGAAAAGTGAATATGGTCACAAGGAGCTTTAATAATTGTGAGTTGTCTCTACAAGAAGTGGAATTCTGCTCCCTTCTCTCTCCCTACAATTTACAGGTAAAAATATGGAACAATTTTGCCAATTTTGCTCAAAGGGCCCTACCTATCTCAAAATCAAAAGCTATTGTACTATTTCTTTGGTATCTGAGTACGAATCCAGTGTGTGTTCTTTACATTACTTGTACTACCTACCAGCACATATAAGGTTCTGCCAAGAGGAAGTGAAGAAAGAAGAGTTATGGTAAACAGAGAGAGGCCTTCACTGTTAAGGGATAAATGTATCAGTTAGCTATTTGTGCAATAACAAGTAAGTCATATCAAGGTAAATGATATTGTAGGTTGAAAGTAATTTTTAAATCTACCTTTGCCTTAAATACATGTAATAACATCTGCTGGTTGCAAGCTCACAGAAGCCATCTGAGACCTAACTTTCAGCCCAAAAGGTGCCTAAAATTCCTGTTCCTGACTTGCCATTGTGATCCAAAGCAGTTTGACACAACAGGACCTCCAGACCACTGGTCTTCCTTGAAAGGTGCCTTTCTGAATGGTGGAAGTAGTTCTGCAGCAGATACTTGCTGGCATCTAACACACAGGCAGTTTGAGGGGTACCCAGCATATACTGACAGCCCTCTTCTTCCCCAAGAGTTCTTTGTTTCTTAGATTATGAAACAGCAAATGAAAATACTCAACCAAAATCCAATAGGAAGTAGAAATCTCTAGAATGTTCTAATGCCATTAATATCTCCCAAATGCCTAAAAATATTTCTTTAAAATGTGTTAACAGAAAATGTCATTCTCTTTCAAATAACCCAAGCACTCAAAAGTCCTGCTCTGATAAATGTGCTTCCAACCCCAGAAATATTAAACTAAGAATGCAGGTGGCTCCCCCCTCTTCTCCTTCCCAATGCTGCCCTCTATCTACATTAAAAGGAACATCCTTCCAAGGCCACGAAGTGGAGACAGTAAACCCCAGAAGTGGATTAATAAGGTGTGGATTGTCACAGCATAAGATCTGTCAAACCTCTCCAGTCTCAAAAACAAAACCACATTCTCATCCCTAACAGGTCTCAGCGTTGAAACTGCTGGTTATATTTCATTTTTATTTTTTCATGTATTGATCTGGGTTTTCTGCCACCATTTTCTGAAGAACTCACGGTTCAGCCCCCTCCCCACAACCACCGCTGTCCAAGAGGGGTGACAGCTTGAAGGTCTCTGAAGAAAAGGCACCAAAGGAACGCAGGGCATCCCTCAGCCGAAGGGGGTGATGGGAACAAAAACCTTCTCTACCTTGCAGGTCAGCTTTGGTCAACGCAACTTTGTTAGCAAAAGAACAGAAAAGGCGAAAACAATAACCAGAGGTTAGTAAAGATAGAGTTAAACCAGGGTAACATCACAGAAATGAAAATACAATCAGCATAACCAACATCACTCAGACAGACAACAGGAACTCTGCAGGCTCTTCAGAGACAGCACAGACAGGGTGCACAGACCAGGGTGGAGCAGGCCTCATCAGAGACACACGAGCAGAGCAGGGGCGGGGGTCATGGGGCTGGACACAGCACAAGCGATGGCGACAGAGCCTCTCCACACCCACACAGCCAACCCCAAGGCATATGGCCCAGAAAAATGATTTTCCACCTATAGGGATAAACATCAGGAAGTTGGGGTGGTGCATGGACAGACTGAAAGACGTGTGTGTGTAGCCAGACGGAGCCCATGAAGATAATTCTGAATTAGCCTGAGTTAAGCCTGGAAGAGTCACTGGGGGTAGATGGGCAGTTCTGGTAAGCTCTTGAAATTGCCACCAAGGGATGTAGCTCTAGCAATGGGCACATGTATCCACGTGATTTGGGAACACCCAAGAGCCCCATTTGTTTAATTTACACAGATACTGTCAATCTCAAATGTCTGTGGGCAAAAAGGCACCAAGCCAATGTCCTTTTATTTGTTCAGACCAGTCTCAAAATGAAGCTCATGTGTTTCTCTCAGATGTTTACCATCTGCAATTGTGGAATCACATTTCTAGCCAGTACATGCCTTGGTCTCTGCAAAAGAGCTGGCCTCGAGATAGAAAGAGCTATTTACCAGTTGAGTACTGAATTACACACCATTAAAAATAACTAGCCCAAATTGAGAGGTTGCAAGTCACAGCTAGATGTTGGCTACGTTGTTCAGAAACTGCACCTAATTTCAAAATTATATGATCTGCAAAATTTTGAGACATAAAATCAAAAGCTAGCTCAAGTTTTTTTCTTTTCTTCCTTACTGTAAACTGTTTAAAGTCAAAGAGCAGAAAATTAATGTTTTTGAGAATAATTTTGGACTCTTTGGGGTCAAGTGGAATAGGGAAAATAACACATTTCTGCTTGGGGATCTTGAAGTGTTATATTCCACAGCTTTGACAAGAACAACATGATCTATCCTGGCCTGTGCACCTTGGATGTGTGAGAATAAAACACATACACTGTCTTGAAGGGACTCGGGTCTCAGTTCTTAGTAATAAGTCACACTTCCTCCCCTCTCTACATAGAAATGATAAATCAAGAGACTTGTAATATTTTCTCAGTTCCCATACTGCTTGATACCCAAAGGTCTTCCTGCAGCCACCTTGCTATGTGCAGATTCAGGATGATAACATCCCCCTCTGCAGTCTCTCCAAGGCTTCATTTCCTTCCCCATCATCTTCCATGGTACCCTCCAAAACCCCTGGAATCTCTTACAAGGGCTTATGCACAATGGCACAAACTTTCAGTGCCTCTAATTTATACTTTCGCCTACTTTTGGGCAGTTTTCCCTGGCCACTTAGGCTAATCATCCAAATCATCTGTGTACAACAAACAAGGACCTTCTTCCCTCAGCACGCACCCTCCACTTCATCCCCCAGTGGGGCTACCATCATGCTGCACAGGTAACCACCGTGATTATCTCCATGGTAATAGAGTGCAGGACTATTAGGCCCGGGGACTCACATAGAGGCTGATGGTAGAGCTACAGCGTCGCAAAGCCTGCCTTCGACAATCACCCCCACTCAGAGGAAGCTGGGAACCCCCTAATGCATGTGATGGGTCTGGCCAATTGCTCATAAGCTGCAGGTCTGGGAGGTACATTTTCCCCCATTTGATGGGTAATTTTCTTGGGCTAATGCTCTCCCTGCCTCTCTTGAAACTCTCTGAAGTTCATTCCTCCTTTGTACTATACATTTTATCTCACTTTTATAATAGTTAGTTTAGACTTCTTTTGAATCTAATACGACAGGTCTATTTCCCTATACTTCTAGTTTTACTGCTGTAGAGCCCACCCTCCACCACACTTAGGGCCACTGAGCACTGAAATGTGCCTTTTTAGAGTTGGGATGTGTTGCAAGTATAAATACACACTCAATTTTGAAGGCTTAATATGAAAAGGGAATGTAAAATGTCATTAATAATTTTATGTGGATGACATGCTCAATTGGTAATATTTTGGACATAACAGGTTATGTCAAACAGGCTACAAAATTAAAATAACACTACCTACTACTTTATACTTTTTAAAATATTGCTACTAGGGGATAAATATTGCATATGTGAGTCATCTGATATTTCTACTAGGCAACAATGCTCTACAGTAAAATGCATGATTCCTGGTAATTTTAAGTCTTAAAGAATGGATAGAAAACATTTAACATTTGAGGAATGCCTTATCCTTTTTAATATGTGCTTTTGTTAGGATGAATTATTCTATGATAACCAGAATGCCTGCTATTCACAATTTTCTAAACTAAGAATCTCAATTTAGTTCTCAAGTGCTGTTATCTACGTTGGTATTGCTCTGAACCCTGGGAGAATCTAACAGCAGGCCAATGAGACAAAGATCCTCAAGTCAAGTGAAATGTATGTTTCCAGAAGAAGAAAGCAATATGGCTCCTTCCAGAACAATTCCTAACCTCCTGTCCCTTCACATATACATCCTATCTGGCCAATAGAATTTAAGAATATTTCTGGTTAAAGGAAGTATTCTAGTTAAAGGAGAGGGATGACCAATCTTCATATTAGTGTCACTTGGGAAACTGCCTCGTGAGCACAGGGACATAATTCCATTCTGCACATCAGCCTAGAAAATGGATGGGAAACTTTGCTTAAAATGTGCTTCAGGTGGAAAAGTGAACCCAGATTAAAGAGGATTAAGAAGAGTAGTGATAAATGAAGTCAAACACTTTGACGATGAAAGAGCAGACTCGGTATGGTCAATTAGTGAGCAATACAAGGAAGCACAATATATTTACACAAACAAAGGACCGTAAGGCTCAACCAGACAGAAGAATACATAGATCCAGGTGACTGGTTGGACATTTTCTCAGTTTGTCCAAGGCGCTTAGAGAAGGTTGAAAATAGTTACTGCTGCCCTCTGCTGGTTCAAACTACATTGCTTTTATTGCAGAGAACTGACCCAGAGGACCTGCAACATCCAGTTAATAGCTCAAGAGGCCATGGATCCTCTACAGAAACGGGTTGAGCGTCATTTGCTCAGTGCTGCATGATGGGCATGCAATGTTAATCAGATGTCTCACATGAGGCGCATTTTACAAATAATCTTACCTTTTATTGAGTACCTACTAGACATGTAACAGGCATTTTATATGCTCCATATATTTCTGATTTATATATAATTAACTTCCAGCATAAGTTTTATTGTCCTGTTTTGTAGAGAATGATACTCTAGCTAAGAGAGGTTAAGTAACTTGCCAAAGGTCACACAGCTAACAAGGGCATCCACGTACAGGTGAGGCATGGTAGCACATCTGAATAGGTATGAACCTATTCCCCTCAGCCACACAGAGTATTGCAAATCAATGCTACCTCAATTATATATATATATA
>NW_004567114.1:17681727-17703863 GCF_000260355.1 Condylura cristata
ACACACACACACATAGACACACACACACACAGGAAAAAAGCAAGATACCAATACTAGAAAAATATGAGTTCTCTTCAATCCTACAGACTAAGTCAAGATATTAGAGATTTATAAAATGATCCATAAAAAAAATAGGGGAAAAAACAAGAGTTACCACCTAGTCCTAAATCCCAGACTTTCTAAGACTTTCAAAGAACCTAGGCTGTTCTTTCACATTGAAAGAGTGCCTGATAATGCCTGATAGCTAGTAAATACTCAATAAATGTTTGTTTCCTCACCTCTTTATGGAATTCTGATGTTATTTTCCTTTCTTGCTGCATTTGCAGTAAATAGTGCAGTGGCTATCACTGACATAAGGAATGTTTTGTTGATGGGGATAGCCACATGAAAGCCTCTGATCTGTCCCTCCCCAGGTACAGAAATCCAGACAACATCCCCTGTTGCCCTATCAGCCATGCTGGAAGCAAAGGCAGACATCAGAAGCATGAAGTCAACGCCAAAAATGGCCTTCTACTGACCAGTATGTGACACTTGGAAGACATCTCCCACACACATTCCTGGAGCCCATGGCACACATCTTGACATACAGCCAGTGAGGAGGACACCAATGCTGATGCAATGTCAGATGGTGAAGGAGCATGAGAGAGGACTGGAACTGAGGAAGGAGGCACTGGCAGGGGCAGCAAAGAGGCTCGGTGCTTGCAACAAAGCTGTAGCTTACAAAGAAAAGAGGGTGTACCTTCACAGCCGCGCTCAATCTGTCCACTCCGGTGGAGGGCATCATTGATCAGGTCTGGCAGGCGCCCGTTCAAGTCCACTGAGGCCAGACAGCCCTGAAAGCCATCCCGGGAGGCGACAAGCTTCGGCAGGTTGCTGTACATGCCCTGGGCCAGCCCCGCCATGTAGAGGTCACCTGGAAAGAAAAGCAACCAAACCATTTACTAGGCAATGGCAATCCCGTTGGGGGCTGGGGGAAGTAGCATCTACAGAATAATGGCCAGAGTGTTGACGTTGTAAGGAGAAAGTAATGTTTATTATGTTATTCATTTTATACATGTCATCTCACAGATTTTAATCACTACACCCATTCTGAGAGGTAAGTATCATTTCCACTTTATGATGAAGTAAAGATTAACAACATTTTCAACAACACAACCATTTATTGAGCGCTTTTTATGTGCTTGTTACTGACATGCTGAGGGTTTCACAAACACGAGGCCGTCAAAATTCCTAACAATCCATAAAGGTAGTAACAATTATTATCCTCGCTTTGCAAAAACAGTACACAGAAGCTGAACAAGACTGAGAATGTGACCAAAGTCACCCAAGCAATAAGTGATTCTGCTGAGATTCCAAACCTGTAATCCTCCCTCTGGATTAGGGCTGTCTACAGGTGACATTTATTACCTGCTGCTCAGCCCCCACCACCTAAGGTTACAGAGAAAAGTAGCCATACCTTGAAAAGAGGTCCAACTACACATGGAACACATTACCATGGAATAATGTGACATTGTCCTAACAGCACCTGAATGCTGCATCACACATGTCTGGCACTCCCAGCCTGCAGTCTGCCTCTGAACACAGCCTTTCAATGGTAAGAAATGCTCTAAGAAGGATAAACTTCTTTACAAGGTTTAATGGCTGCAGCTGGAGGGGATTATACTAAGCAAACTAAGTCAGAAGAAAAAAGATAAGACTGGATGGTTTCACTTAGAAGTAGAACATAGAGAAACCCAAAGAGGCATAAACACAAACCTTGAAAGCTGACCATAGATCTAAATCATCCAGGAGGGAAGAGGGAGGGAGATGGGTGAGCACAGGGTGAAGAGCACAAGGTACTATGGTGATAGACTATAGGTGCTTTGATGGTAGGAGAACAACAGAGATCATATAGGAGGGGAGAAATCCTATACTGTTAAAAAATTAGAAAGGGTGTAACAAAAAAGAGGTATTTCATTAAATAGTAATAAAATATACTGTACAAAAGTTTACCTTTCAAATCCAGATTCTTGGCACCATTAATAACCTGAGTGACCACCTTGGTGTCCACTTTCAGGCTGTGGGTGTTACTGTTGTCCCGGGTGATGACCACATTGTGCCACTGGTTGTCATTCAGGGGCCGGTCACTGTTGCCTTTGATGACATTGGGGCCATTTCCAAGGTCAAACACGTAATGTATGTACCTATAAAGGACAAAAGCCACAGGCGTCCTGAGAGGTTCAAGGTGGCTTAACAACAAGATGTGTGTAAATAACACGGGAAGTCCCCACCAGCACATGATAGTTAAATGTCTTGAAGAAAGAACAATTTTTGAAAAACTGCTCCTATGGTCTATAGGTAGTGCTGAACATATCTATAGATCATTTCTTCTTATAAATTTGTGCATTGTAAAAAAAATAATAATAAAATGGGACATTGTAGAGAAATGCAACACAACTCATAACCTTCTTCTGCAAAAGTAAATTTATTCCATACATTTAAAGCATTCTTTTCACAATCAAAAGTCTGGAGTACTGAGTTCATGGAAGATCTTTCAGCTCACAAATCACCTTCCCTTCCAGTCCTACTCATTCCATAGATAAATGTAACCAATGAAATTGAAAGTAGGTTATCAAAAACAGAACAGTGGGTTGAATGCACACTCTTTTCATGTCTATGTTTAGTAGAGCTTGGGCTAAGAGTTAAGTATAAACAACTTACCCCTGATCCCTTGACAACCCCTGATCCCTGAGTACCCCGATTCCCTGATTACCCCTGACTCCCTGACTGCCACTTACTTACCCCTTGACTACCACTTACCCCTTGACTAGTTCAACTGCAATGAAGTCATTGCCATCACCACTGTTGAAGAGAATGAAGCCATCCGCTGAGGTGGTCTTGAACTGGAAAAAGAGGTGCATGGATGTGTAGGCCTGGAGGGTGGCCAAGCTCAGGTAGCTGCTCTTGGTCTTGAAGGTCACAGGGTCGGCAATGATATTCCTCAGTCCAAAGCGAGCCTTTAGTTCACAGTAGTCAATGTCGCCATTTTTGCACAGGTCAATGTAGAGCAGCCCATTAAACATGAGGCTCTGCAGGTGGCCAATGAAACTGGAGGGGACAACAGAGATGTAGCGTTTCTCCGTCATGATACCCGTTTCGATGTTGTGGAATTCCAAACGGGTGTGGTCTCCCACCATCGTACCTGTGACGAGCACAGAAGAGATTTCACACAGGAAGTCACAAAGCTTTGCCATAGCACCCTAGCGTGTCTTGTAGGTCTAACTTGTTTCCACATGAAATATCCGCTTCCAAAACCCAAAATATGCAATACAGCATACATTTATGTGGCCATAGTTGGGGGTAGATTACTGGTCACATCCAACTAGTTCTCTGCATTCTACAGGCACACACAGCCCCGCAGAATGCCCCATCCTACAGAGGAGAATGTGAGATGGTGATAATTCAAGCTAAAGGACAAAACCACTACTTTTCTCCATTCAAGAAGGTGACTGGATCCTGAGACCACTACAGGAAGGGAAACCTCACCTGTGTAAAGACATGATAAACAGGACTTAGGCATCACTACCAAATTTTTTTTAAAGATTTATTTATTTATGCATATAGAACCAAGGTACAGGCTAAAGGTGCAGGGGCGGTGAGAGAATTCACCAAAGACAGATTGGGGAGCAGAATGGGCAGACCGATGCAGCACACTGCTGAAGGGAGCAGTGAGTGGGTCAGGAGAGGTCTGCAGCACCATGTGGGTCACGTCCCTAGCCTGAAATTGAACTCAGTGCTGAAGTGGCTTTAGTGCTGTGCTTTAACCGGCTGCACCACCAGGGAGGACCTTATTATTTTTTTTTTTAAGATTTATATATACATAAGAATTGGGGTAAAAGTCAGAGGTGCAGGGGCAGTGAGAGGATTCACCAGAGACAGAGTTGGGAGCAGAACAGGCAGACACACTGAAATGCACTGCTGAGGGGAGCAGTGGGCAAGGCAGGAAAGGTCTGCTGCACCACGTGGTTTAGCTCCCTGACTGGGAATTGAACTCACAGTGGCTAGTGATAGCCTTGCAGTGTTGAAAGCTTAACCCCTGCACCAACAGAAAGGCCCTACCAAATATTTGTTGACTTAACAGCTCACCATCTAGTACTCCAAGAAAAGTTTCAATTGTAAAATAATTGATAATGTTACCGATCCAACAAATGCTGCTTTTTCTGATAATAACATCTGATTTTCCTTTGGGAAGCTACTCACTCCATACCCCACTCCACTTCACCTTTAAGTCACCTGGGCTGCATGAAGCTGACAGGATCCTGGCTCCCGAAGTGAACAAGCTACTTGTGCTGGACTTATTGATGCCTGTTATCCCTGAGTTAAAAAATATGTCTAAGAATGGAAGAAATGACTTTCAAACTTTTGCAGACATCTGAATCACATGGAGAGCTTGTTAAGATGGGTCACTGGGCCCTAAGTGTGGTTGTTAGAATTTTCATCGAACAAGTTACCAGGTGATACTCCTGGAATGGACCTGGGGGGTCACCTTTAGAACCACCATGTTAGAAGAGCCCACCTGTCAGTGATGTTTAACAAGATTTTGGAGGGATGGCTGAGGAAAGAGGTGTTCTTTGCAAAGCCGGCCTGCTAAAGGAGTAAGGAAGGCCAGAGCAGCTGGAGGCTATGAGGTCACAAGAGAAGGAAGAGAGGAGGGATGCGTGTGGGGGGAGAAAGTTGGGGGTCTGGGCCTATCTGAGGGGACGGCCCTCACAGAAGACAACCAGAAAATGGAGAAATACAGTCTTCTATAGAGTGACCTCTTAAAGGTCTGGATGGGACAGACAACTCTAGGTTTTTAAACACTGTGTAATATCAGATTTCCTTCTGTGCCTAAACCATTTGACATGGGGTCTAACAGTTGCAACTAACCTCCAGCTGATACACATTATCTTTTAGACATTTCATTAACTACTTTAACCTGCAAGTGGTGAGGGAGAGGAACAGTGATAATGAAGTGGGCTTGAAATAAATAGTGACTGGAAATTTTAGTAACAAAGTCAAGGACAACATCAGGGCCAGAACAGAAAGTGGTCCCCCCAACTTTTATGTAAAGAAATCCTATTAAAATATAGCAGAGGAGTCCTAATTCCCACTAGAGGGAGGGGAAGGAGAATTTCCTCTTATTGCTCTCCTGTTATTACCTCCTTTGTGTAGAAACTCCACCAGCAAAGATCATTTTTACATTTTGTGAGCATCACTGTGATGTTTTGACAACAAGTGACAAATCAATTTCTTAATACAGGTAAAGGTAAACTAATGATGTTTTTTAACTTAAATATAAAATTGTAATAGAAAAAATAAAAATGCAACATAAGTCTGTTAATAATTGAATAAACAGGACATGGCAGTGAGTGAAATATTTATATTCCCAATGTCAATTTTGCTATAACCATTCAGAACAAGGATGGGGACAGGGGTTGGACGATGATGAGGAGGGGAAGTCATAGACACTTTAAGCAGAAACAGAGGAAATGAACTATGATGATGTGGTAGTCACACTAATTTTATTTTACAAAAATAAATAAAAACATAGGCAATGAGAACCAAGAAGTGATAATGGGGTGATTCCTGGTGAAGATTAGGTTTCTATAAGGAATCAGAAGAGGGGATTTTAATGTCACTAGGAGCTTTTAGAAAAATTATGATACACTGACCTTCAGAATTGAAAGGTTAGAAAATTCTGCTCAGTAGGAAATTAACTTCAAAGGGGAAAAAATAATATGTAAGGTTTTGGCTATGAAAGAAGACCAAAGAAGGACTTGGGTAAGCAGAAGGGATACTAATGATGGAATCTGAGATCTGAACCCAGGGACAGAGACTGCTTTAGGGTTGGGGATGATTCAGAACAACTTCAGCTAGAAATTAGGAATTAAGAGATTATGGGAGGTGGAGGGGGGTTAAAGGTCAAATGAGAAAAAGAACTGGCTTTGCCATACGCCATATGCTGAAAAAACTTATTTTGCTGTGGATGGAGGTTACAAAAATAATTATGCTGCTATAGCTGGATAAAGAATTGAAGAGATTGCTTTAAGTTTGAAACTGTTGCCAATCTAAGCAAGTGAATATTTGGAAATCTTTTTGTATCACTCAATATTGATACCCTGGAGACTTCGTTCTCCTCTGTGAATGCTGTCTGTAGACCTAGATAATTTTCCATTGAAGGGACAGAAACAAGGATATGTCACAGCAGCCATTTTAAAATTTCAGAATGAAGAGGACTAATTCAGAAGTGAACACAGTCAAATCTAGCTAATATTTTCTATAATTAGGTGACATTCTGGCACTTTGTAAACACCATAGTGGCATTATACCAATAAACTACCTAAGTAGCATTCTCTTGCTTCAGAGATAAAGATACTTAGCTGGGAGAGATTAAACCACATGATCAAGGCTCATGCAGGCAGTTTAAGTGTCAGAACTACAAATGGAACCAATGTGAGTTTATTTGCAAAGGCCAGCTCTTTTACACAAGAGTCTTTGGAGAAAGACTTTGACTCATTCCCTACATGGTTGCCCAAGAAAAGCTTCAGCTGTTATTTAAATGATGAAATTTTCATGCAGAAGTTACTATGATGAATTCACACTTCATCTCAAGGATCACCTACAATATCCTAAGGTCATTCCATCCAACTCATGGATAAAGGAAGCATCAGCTGCTCCAGAACAGCCTCATCACCTTGGTGCTTGTTCAAATACAACAAGCAGCATGCAAACCTGTCCTTGGAGCCATGGGGTTGGTTGAGAATATAAACCTATGCAAAATGGTGGGTGAGTGCAAGCTCAAACTTCCCAAGGGCATTAGCATAAGATCCATGAGTCTAGAATGTCTGTGCTCCATGAATTTTCTGTGTTTCAGCTTTCCATCTGTGAAACAGGAATGAAGTTAAACTAAATGAATCAATGTGTATATAAAGAACCCTAGCCAATGCGCACACATTCAGCTATTATTAACTGTACAGTAGTCTTTTTTTTTTTTCTTTCTTTCTCTGAAATGTGTTAGCAGTTTTCTGGTTACTTCTGTTTTCTCTCTTCTGCTAGAATACAGTCTCCTTTGAAACAGAGACTACATCTTGCCTCTTCTAGATGCCTCATTGTGTGAAGCAGAGATCTCAGCAGGCATCCCTAAGCTCTGCAGCAGGCTGATTTAAGACACTGATCTTGGAGCCAGTTTGCATCATCATTTCTGCACATGAGGCTCTTGGCCTACACTAAGAGCCTAGCAAAGAACTCATGGATGGGCTTGGAGGAGACACTTGTCCTGGAGAGGGGAGAGAACATAAGATAATGAAGGTTTATAAAGTCTCAGTAAATGAAGCACCTTTTGTCTACCATGGTCCAGGTCTACACTCTCAGATCATTTTCCTCTATGGTATCAGTATTTTTTCAAAGAATGTTCTCTAAAATGTTTTTTTTTTTTTTTTTAAAAGAGGTCTGGAGTCAAACAAGTTTGGCAAACACCGCCCACTTAATTATTGCTGATTAGCAATATGTTTTTGCATCTTAAATACTACTGATAAGTCTTAACTTACTTTGTTTCCTTTGACCTCATATTTCCCAAATAAGTAAGAAAAGGGACAGGTTTTCTTTAAAAATGAGTTTTTACACTTTGGTAGTGTGTATGTGTTGGGCAGGATAAAGGAGGGAGAGAGAAAAACCCAGCATTCAGCAGAGGGTGAAGTTCTGGGTCAGAGAACCTGTTCCAGGTAGAGTGGGTAGTTCATACAGCATTCGGTCCCAGTTCTGAGCACAACCCCATAGAGGTATTCTTTTAATTCATTCTTGATAATAGAAATCCAATCCAATCAATCAATCAATCCTTATTGTCAACTGAACTTAATAACTTTCCAGGAATACATTATATTATAATAAATGAGAACCACCAGGCTGAAGGATATTTCTTTCATTGCTTTTGATTTCTTATGCATCTGACCTATTATTTGCATTATTTCTGCAAACTAGTTGAAAATTTGACACCCTGGGGGACCTTAAACAGCATGAAAGGGATTACTAAATAAGCCAATAAGACACTCCTTAATAACCTGAGGACTGTATGGTATTTTAGTTTCATTTGCCTGATTTTATGACTTCTGTGAGCTAAAATTAAAATTCCCAAACCCCTTATCATGGTAAAAAGCTATCCAAGAAGCAAAATAGTTCTTTTCTTCTTTGAAATTTCTTTATCAGTGTGGCCACTTTCTTCCCTATCAGCACCAAGGTAGGGGGTAAGTGAGCAAATAAAAGAGTTTCATTAATTCCCAATATCAAATTACTAGATGACTTAGGCATTCCATGGCTTAGTACTGCTTTTTAATTAGTAGTGGTAAGAGAAAGGGCGCTTTATAATTACCTTCATTCTAAAGGTTCTGTACAAGAATAAAGACTGAGGGAGGCCATAAACACAGTCACCCCAGCCCTGCAATTCTTTATGCCTGTGGTTTTCCTGGCGGATAATTTTCTACAGAAATCAAAGGGACTCGCTGCCAGGAGCGACTGGGCTGAAGTCGCCACCTAGTGGGTTCTGCATTAAACACACAATGAACAAGGTCGCTCTGCTTTACTGGACTAATCCCAGAGGATCTACAAGGAAGTTGGACTCATCACCTCCGCCTTGCAGGTTCCTGTCTGCACTGCCAGCCCAGGGAAAGGCTCATATAATTAACTCAGGATGGCTGTGATTTCTAGACCATAACCATTTTGCTGTCTCCTAGCTCGCTTATATTGAAGTACATGAGGCTACATTTTTGGACGATATCACATAGGTGTAGTTCTGCCTACCATGGTCCAGTTCTACACTCTCAGATCCTTTCCTCTGTGGTATCAGTATTTTTTCAAAGTATGTTCTGTAAAGTGTTTTTTAAAAAAGAGATCTGGAATCAAACAAGTTTGGCAAACACCGCCTATTTAATTATTGCTGATTAGGAATGTGCTTTAGCATCTTAAGGACTACTGATAAGTCTTAACTCACTTTGTTTCCTTTGACCTCATATTTCCCAAATAAGTAAGGAAAGGAACAGGTTTTCTTTAAAAATGACTTAGTTAATAATAGCCTCTGTTATTACATGATGCTACACTTTTGGACGATATTACAGTTGTGGTTCTGTTTGATCCACCGGATAGAGGGAAGGTGGTGATGTGGTCTAAGTACCAAAATGTGCCTTCCCCAACCCCTTCCATTATATTTTCCCTATATTTTACAACAAATCATTTTCTTAGGATGGACTGGGCAATCCAACAAGGGGTCCCTTGTGTTGAATCAGTCAAACATGAATTTGGAGCATAAACACACAATTCCTTTAAATTTTATGCTCTCCTATGAAAATGACAACATGAATACTTACCTTGCAAGGCAATAGGGAATTATAGAAAAGTCAAGAAACTGAAATATGTAAGACAGTTAACCCAGCATCTCATGACAACTGTCCTTCCTCTACCATAGAGTCAACAAATGATCATCATATTCCAGGGAGCACCCCACACTGCCAAGTTCTCTGTTCCTACGTGGACAAGAATTGTGCACAACAGATAAGCACTGCTCTGAAATCTTAGCAAGTGTAGACTTCAGGGAGGCTGCGTGTTAGATACACTGGGAAGCCCTCTGGCTTTCACTGTCTCTCTCATTAATTATACTCATCAAATTCTGCCTGGAGATCTACCTTCATAAGCCTCTGCAGCTTACTCCAACCCAAACTGATAAATTCCTCTTCTGATTAAAAATTCTGGCTTCTCATTCTATCTATCCAAGTCAGAATCTCCCTGTAACCCTTGCCTGCCCTAGATTGGTTTGCTATATGATGCAATTGTTCATCTCTTGTGTTTTCTTATTATCTTCTACAATCCCTAACACACCATTGACATGTGACAGGCTCAAGAAATATTAGTGCTGGCCTGAGTTTTTGACTGTTCCTTCCATGTGTTCATTCATGTATTCACTGTGCTCCTAAAACTGTAAATTCCATTAGCCAAGGACTTACCCACTTGCTTACCACCATGTACCCATTGCCCTCTAGAGCAGTGCTTGGTACAGAGTAGGTCCTCAATAAATAATGATCAAGTAAATGATTAATTATTCAGTATTTTCTAAGCATCATGCACTGACCAAGGCACTTACTTTGATTTGTAATATTCTGAATTTCTGGTTTATCCAGCTCCCTCAACCAGAGGGTGACTCACTCATTGCTGGAAGGGAATGGTACTTGGGAAGCCCTCTGGCTTTCACTGTCTCTCTCATTAATTATACTCATCAAATTCTGCCTGGAGATCTACCTTCATAAGCCTCTGCAGCTTACTCCAACCCAAACTGATAAATTCCTCTTCTGATTGACAAGTCACTTGTGACAATAGCAGAAGGACCTACAGAGCCCTACAGCTGTCCACATCCTCTCTGCTGAAGGAGAAGACCCATCAACGTGTCAGTGAAGGAGAGGGTAATTCCCACAACACAGAGTAATGAAAACATAGAGGAAGAGTTTCTTGGCCACCCTGAACAGGATAGGTGAGTCTATCCAGCAAAATAAAAGTTGGAAGAAGCCCTTTGTTTACTGAATGACCCAAAAGACATAAGCACAGAGAGAGAGAATTGTCGCCACAGGAGCTACTCACCCTCAGCCACATCATCGTCCACGGTTAACTTAAGGCTCTTTCCTCTCCGCACCACCCGGACGGTGTGCCACTCATTGTCGTTGAGTTTCTGCCCCGCATACAGGGTCTCAGGTCCTTTGCCTAAGGACGACGGTAAGTGTCCAAGTTAGAATCAGTTCTGAGAGCTGTGCTCTTGGCATTAGAGTTGTCAAAGCCATACTGCCACACATGACCCAGTAACATCTCAAGGAATCCTCCTCCCCCCAAGCCCATTCTAGCATCCCTGTTCTGTTGTCACATTTAAAAGTTCCCAAATATGAAAGCCTCCATTCCAATATAAGGGACAATAACAAAATAGTGGAGGAAAAAACGTCCTTCTTAATCTATAGGTGCACAGTTTTAAAATGCTGATGGTAGTAAGTGAAAACATTTACAAGGGATAACTCTCAGCTACCCCTTTGTTTGCTCAAGTCTTAGATTTTAGATGAATTTCTTGAAAAAATACAGGTAATTCATCAAATGTTTTCTAAAATCGTTTAGTCATGTATGCACAAGACAGCAGTCTGGCTTTTGGAGAGTATCCACTGATTGGATGAGAAGAGAGCAGTGCAACATATGCTCTTGATAGGCCACTAAACTGTTCCTACCAGAACTCAGTGACCACAGAAATCACAACTGTAGTTGTCACTATAATAATAAAAATTCCAAGGATTACCATTATAAATAATGCTCCTGAAGGGAATGTGAAGGATTTCAAAATTATCTCAGTATTCATCATCCTCCAAAAAGATCCAAAGACATAAAATATAGAACAACAGAAAATTTGAAAATTGAGTCTTTAGAGATCAAAAGAGGATTTTGTAGAAAGTATTCCCCATTGAAGGAATAAACCTAGTCATCTCAAAAGATTCCTGCTTAAGAGGTTCAAGATGATGTTCAAGTGCATTCCAGGAAGAATATGGTACAACATGAAATTTCAATATTTAAGGGTGAAAACTGGCAAGACAGACATTGAGGCATTAATACAATTTGTCCAGTCATGAGGGGGAACTACAGTGTTTCACTCACCACTGAACTGAGATTTAAAATTAAAAGACAATGAAGATTGTACAGAACCAGAGGATTTAGAGGAAGTTTTTTCTCTCTGTGAGTAGCTGAGTCCATGCAAAAAGTCGATCTTCCTGGGGCAGTCAACCAATATAGGAAAAATCCTACCTTGGAAATAGGTTCGAAAAAAAGGCTAAATGCATGTACCTGCCCGATGAATCTCTATGGATATTATACACCTGAAATATTTCAAAAGATTGTATATTATACACCTGAAATATTTCAAAAGATTGTATATAGCTTACAGTAACACCATTCTTTAATGAATGTCCACTGAATAAGTGATGCCTTCATAGATCTTTATTTCTCCAGAAATCACCAATGAAAGTCAATACCTTTTCATTTAAGTAAATTTGAAAGCATTATTGTGAAATTTTCATCGTCCACTCTCCTGCATCCTCTTCCTCCCCCCAAACTGAAGATATTATAAACTTTTAAGGAAGAAAATTAAAAAAAAAAAAGTGCCACTTGGGTAGAGACACTTGAAAGAAAATGATTTTAAACTGTGACCTTTAAATCTCAGTTATTGCTGTTCCTATTAAATGCTAGTTCTACGAATTATTATAGTACTTGAAGTTTGGAGAAAATTTCACTTTGAAAAACAGATTTTTGAAGAGGGCTGTTTCTTTCAAGTATGATATGTACAGAAAGTAACTTGTATTTTAAAATTTCAAAATGTACCTATATCCCAAGTGGAACCCTCAATGAACAAGAATCCAGAGAATTTGGTGAAGAAACTTAGAGTAGAACAAATAATCTCAAATTCAGTAAGGACGCCACAAGATCAGTGGTTCTTGGGGGAGAAATCATTCTGTAATTAACCAGTTCACACTCTATCCTGGCTCTTGTTACTGTATGAGTGTGCCTGACTTTACTATTATCTAAAAAGTCCACCTAGATTGGGAATTTTTCTACACTGCCTCTATTAGGTAGCATTGTTCACTTTAATCCAATTCAGGTCTAAGATTGATGTAACAGTGGTTTACAACAAACTGCTAGCAGAGGACAAAAAGGATCCCATCCTGTGGGTACTTTGAAGCAAGAACAAATGTTCGCAGAAAAACAAATCTGCCTTTGTTTTTTTATGCTTTTATCCACGTTATTGTACATGAAAATGCTTCCATAAGAAAGGAGACGCTCAAGACAGATGCGGAAAATACCGGCTGTGGAGACAGACTTGTTAAAAGCACAGGCAGTTTAACGCATCTCCTGGAGATGCCATCTGTCCTTTAGGTGACTTTTGCATGTCACTTCATTCTTATGATTGGGGACAAGCTAATGGGAGAGACAAACTAATGGAAACACAGTTTTAGGACTTGTTATACCCCTGTCTTATTAACAACAGGGGTTGCATACCAGGTTGCCTCAGGCCTCTGTTTTATCTTTTATTATTATTATTATTATTATTATTATTATTATCATTATCATTATTATTATTATTATCATTATCATTATCATTGTCATTATTATTTACTTTGTGCATACAAGAGCTGGGGTATAGTCCAGAGGTACAGGACTGGGAAGCAGAACAGGCAGGTCTATTGAAATACATAGCTGACAGGAGCAGCGGGCGAAACACGAGGTCTGCTGTGCCATGTGGTTGAATTCCCTGGCTGGGGACCGAACTCATGCTGCAGTAGCTAGCAGTAACTTGATGGTGCTGAGACTTTAACCCTTGTGCTACCATGAAGGCCATCTGTGTTTTAAATGCTGTTAATATCTTGCAGATACTTCAGTCCTTCCTGCATCCTTAAAATGCCTACAGTGGTCAGATTTAAACCATTGTATTTAAATGTCCACATGACACTAAAAATTTAGTCTAGCAGAGCTTAGGATCATCAGTGTGAATAAAATAACTGAAACACCGAAGTCCTAATGTCTGGTTCCCTTTGAAACCTCCAGCCACTTTAAGGCTAACTACTCTTCAGAGTACGAAGAAAAAAAGATTCACACCTGTCTAGCTAAACTGACAGGAAAAGGGTATTATACAAGATTCATTTTTAAGCAATAAATTTAGAAATCTCAGTGAGCTTCTGAAAAACTCACCCTCCCAAAGTGGAAAGTCAATGGCATTTATCTTTAATCAAGCCAAAAAGGTCAATTCATCCTACTAGAGAGAAAGTGATGTTTAAACTCTGCTGGAAATGTAGGCAAATAGGAAGAACAAATCTAATCTGCAGCCTAAGCACAAGTCAGAGCTGATAAGTGACGTAGATGCAGACTGAAGTGAAAGTTAAAACAAAGTTTTAGGCTTTTAAGCATGAGGACCCAGTCTAAAGATGACTTCCTCGCAGACCCAAGCAGAAAATCAGTGAAGCAGCAACAGCAAAAGAATGAACATGATGTTCTTTGCTATAAGAAAAGTGGTACAGAAAAGAGGATGGGCAAACTAATTTTTCAACTTGAAAAAAAAAAAACAAAAACTCAAAGCTGTCCATTTTCTGCACTGTGTATTTTCTGTGAAAAATATGACCTGCTGTTAGGCTTACATATTGGATATATGTATATAAGATTATGCTTATTTTATTGTTTAAGTAATAAGAATTGACCACTAAACAGCCCTTCAATTAACTACTGGATGATGAGATCAGCACATTTGCTCTAAATACAGAAATAAATTCTATGACACTCCGTAGTTGAATTTTCTGGTATGGAGCCCCAAGACTGGGGGAAAGAGACAAAATCACAGATGAAGGTTTCTGAGATGTAGAAGTCTGGAGAAGTGGAGTAGCAAATTGCTTATTACCACAGAGCACAGCTTTTAATGAAATCTTTGGATGATACCACCCAAATGTCCACTCTCGATAATGTCCTCATCTTACAGAAAAGGGTCTAATTCTCTGCTCTATGGAGCTAGAGAGTGAGACATCAGAGGAAGGACATGGGTTCTTTTGTTTTCTTGATCTCTCCTCCAGGAACCACATGGAAGTTCTATTTCTTTCAGAAGCCAGAACTAATAATGAAATCAAAATGAAAAAAATGAGAGAACAAGAGTCTTTGAGAGAGAAATCATTGCTGATTGCTTGGAGGAAGATGACACTCAGATATAAGTAGGTTTTTCCTCTTCCAGCAGATAGGGGAGTGGTGTGTATGTAGGGGGAAAAAAATCTGTATTTCATCATTATTAAAGGTTTACACTTTCACAGGTGGATTTTGGATTTTAATTATTTTGAACTTATTTTTTTTCCTAGCAGACTGCTCATATTACATGAATAGCTTATTCCCCCCCAGGAGCAATATCACCCCACAACTACAAGAGAGTCCCAATACATCAATTTGTCTATGCATTTCTGCAACCTGACCAAATCGACCATACCAGATGGTTTTGCTCATATACAGGGAGTAGATATTCCTTCCATCTGCACCAAGTGTTGTTTCCAAATGTGGGTGGGTGACATTTACAAACTTCTTTTTTTTTTTTTTTAATTTGGGGTAGACAAGTAGGTAGTAAAAGGGGGGGGCGCAATATCGGCATGCTAGTCACTTAAACTTACCAGAATTGTTTTCAATTTGTGCAAGAAAGGTAAAAGAGTAATGATCTGATTTCCCTTAGAATCAGATTTCACATGAATTAAGATCTCTACAGTACATAAAAAGTAGTAAATTCAGTCTCTTAGAAAGGTATAGTGAAAGGCATGTGAGGATACATCTAAATGATATGACACATAACTACTCAAAATGATCAACTGTGTTAGGTTTAAAGAACTCCAAAAAAAATTTAAAAGAAGAAACTTACCTTCTTTTCCACCAGTACCTCAGGTTATGCTAAGCTGAGCTTGACAAGCATTTTAACAAACCTATAGTATCATGTCTTTTGTCAGTCTTCTTTCTCAGAGACAGGTTAGGCAAGTGTAATAGGGATGAGGAGAAGGAAGACTGAGACTGAGGAGTGAGGTAGATGGCAGATATCTAGGAAAGGAGCATTTAATTTCCTGTCCAAAAGTTATTTCCTGTTCTGGTTATTTACTTTGAGTTGACAACCCAACACAAGTGAGAGGTATTGTCTTTGGTCTTTGTAAACTTCTATTTTTGAAGCATTTATTTTCACTGAAAACACACACACACACACAAATCATATTTACTTATAGAGCCAATTTAGCAAAACACCTTAAATTGATAATTTTATTCTTATCAGAGCCCTCAATTCTTAGGTAGAGCTGTTGAACTTCCAAAAATATATGTAAAAACATGGACATTTTCTGGAAGCCTCCTATTAAGAAGTCTCCCAGAGAGGTGTGCAAAAAAGGTGAGTGGTGACCCAGTTATTCAGCCTGAGCACAGACACCCTCCTGCAAACCCCACTTCAATTTAAAACCCACTAAAATCAGGGCTTGAATAAGTATTTGTAGCATTGAGCCTGCTACCTACAACACATTCAACTGTGGAGTGTGGGATGCTGACCTGCTCTCTGTGGCTCATCCTCTACCTATGTCAGCTTCACTGACCCTGGTGGTGAATTATAGGGACTACAGTCACACTTAGCACACATTAAATGATCTCTGGGATGGGATCTTGTAGTGCAGGATGAATAGGTAAACAGGATCTGCCCTCACAGAGCTAACAGTTTAGTCTGGAGTCAAAGGGGAAAATGAAGGGAAACACACAAATCAAAGACCATGAGATAACTGCAAGTAGGGTTGAGTTCTAGGAAGAAAAAAGAATGGGATTCTATGATGAACAATAAGTGCAGTGGGGAGTAAGGACAGAGGATTGTCTACTTTATAGAATGCTCCAGAAATTAAGTGGCTTCTCTCTCCTTGCCCTGAAATTCTAGTTGGGTAGTGAGCTAATATGTCACATGGTCAGAGAAAGCTACTTGAAGGAGTTGTATCTGCAAAAGAGTCAAGCATGTCAATGCCTGAGGCAATGTGGGTAGTTGTAGCAAAAACCCAGGAGCCTGGTGTGTGGGTGAAATAAAGAGAACCCCACTAAGAAAGGTGGTTGTGTCAGGGAGAAGGTAGCTGAGCACTCCTAGGTGACAAGGCTCACAAACTGAATGCAGACCCAAGGGCAACTGGAAGCCACTGAGAGGTTTGAATTAAATCCTATGGCCTATGTTAATTAATTAAACTGAATGATATAACTAAGGTTTTGGAAATAACTTTGGCTGATAAGGTGGAAAGGACCAAAAGAGGCCAATTATGGAAACCAGGAGATGTACTGTAAAGCTGTAAAGGCAGGAAGTGAGTGACTTGAACTAAGGAGGTGCAACAGAAGTACAAGTGACGAGATGTGGGATGTGTTTTAGAGGTAGTGTCAAAAGGACTGAGTGGGAGAAGAAAGCTGAGGCATTAATGGTGACTCCTAGTTCTGAACTGAGAAGGGAAACAAACCCAGAAAAAGTGAGACATGACTGAGCCTATTAGTCAGTGGCACTGACTTCTGTGTTTGCATCTTCCCTACTTAGCATCAGTCATGCTCACTACAAACGTTGGCAGCTTCCTACTGCTGAGATGTGTGAATCAACGTTCACGGCTTGCATGATTTTCTTAGTACAGTGTTAATTTGCACCTTAGGCTACCTTGCCTACTAATGATGCAGCATTATTGGCTTCTTGTTATCTTTCCTTCCTCTCTCCTCCATTTACTTCCCCCCTTCCCCTCATCTCCTCTCCTGTTCTCTCCTTCCTCTCCTTTCTCTTCCATCCCCTTTCCTCTCTGTTTGTCTCCCTCTCTCACTCCCTTCCTCATCCTCTTCTTCCATTCAATATTCTTTCCTTTTTTCTGCCTGGTTTCATTGATGTGTTTTAGCTCATATCCCAGAGTGCTCACATAATACAAATACAGTCCCATTCGATAGGATCTCTACATCGTGATGACTGCATAGAACTAAGTTTCTCCTCTGGACTAGGGGAATGGAACACCCCAATTTTGAAATGGAATGAATCATTGCAGATACACCTCCATAGTGAGAAATGACTCCACAAGAGATGAGAAAGACTCATGCCCCCAAATTACTGGCAAATCTCTACTTTGTCATAAATGTTTAACTTGGTTTAGGAATCATGGTTGAGGATGTCTCAAAATATCTTGTAATAATTTCAGCCCATGAAACCATATTTCAAGAGATGAGGTGAGGGCACTCTGCTCAAGGATAAGCAGAAAGATGTTTCTGTGGATATTGATTCTGCTCTTGCTTTTTAAAATAACTTTCTAAAATATCCTAATTCTCTTCCCACCATCGGGATGCTACAATTAATACTAATTAGTCTTCCTTTGATGATTTAAAAAGCTTTAGGGTCTTATTGACTAACTGACCTTTTGTCTAGCACTGAAGACAAATTTAAAGCTGGTAGAGATTGGGGATAAGAAGATTTTAACAAGGATGTTCACTAGAATCTCTTCTCCTGGCATCCTCTGAACAAATTTCCAGTGTATGCCTGTTTCTTTGGGAACTGTCCCTTTTATCCTAAAGCACAAAATAACATATAGTTCAGTTATGAATTAAAATGCCTACTTAATATTCTGTTTTAAATAAGAATTAAGGAAGGCATAAGGTCATACTCTAATCTTCTTTCATATAACGTCATAACTTCTTTACCTGTGCCCTTCTCGCCTTGCCCTTCTCTGACCTCTGAGCTGGGAGGACACACTTCTCTGTAAGTCAGTTGCAGCTTTATTTTGTAAATCATCATTTGATCCCTTGAATTGAAGTATTTTTTTTTCTACTCATGGCTTACACACCTAGACCCATGAAGAGAGAACATGTTACCTTTGTCATTCCCAATAACGAAGCAGAGAACTTTCCACCAAGAAGATACACAACATAGCTAGGAAAAACTTAAAAGTGAGTGAATAAATACAACTGTGTGATCTCAGTAACAACATAGGAGGTAGGTTGAGGGAAAGAGAAGAAATGGAAGAGGAATAAAAAGTACTAACTGTATTTTAGCAACAAAAGGAATGGGCCCATGCAGGGAGGTGTTCAGGATAATAATAAATGCATACAAATGAATTAATAATTGAAGACATAGAAGTGGTAAATATGAAAGACAGTAAATCTGTTGAAGGTGGAGAAATAAAGAGAAGGGGAGCAGAAGAGAGTCATGAAGTACTTTTGGGGAGAAAAGTGAATTAGACATCAGGCAGCAGATATACATAAAATAAACGCATTACTTTCCGTTTTAAATATTTTTTGCAGCATTGAGAAGACAATACAGCCTGATAGAAAACTGATATGGGGATGAAAGAGGGACTCTGTACCACAACATGATTTTATTTAGTTTTATAATATGAAGCTGATATTGTTTTCCCCAGCTTTACAATAAAGAGGCAGAATGAAGCTCCACACTCTCTCAAGGTCACAGAAATGGGATTCAACCCCCACTGGGCTTGTCTGCAAGATCCCTCCACTATGCCACAGCTGTTCTCACAGCTTCATCAAGGTTTTACCCTTGATAAGCACAGCCTAGAGGGTGGGAAAGGGAGATCGTGATGTCATTCATGTTCATAAAGGACATGGGTGATAATGGGGAGCTATTGTTGAATCTAAAACAAAATCTAATTTGGGGAGATTAATGAAAAATTAGACCTGATTCCATTTTTACCCCCAAGACCAGGGTCTAGTCCAAACATATCACACCTACAATTAAAGTCAAGTGAAGGTGAAAGCCTATATTGGGAATGAAAGTAAAGAGTAAATACACCATCTTGTAGTGTGTGTGAGTGCGTGCGTGTGCATTTGTAGCAGACATTCTTGATGCCTGCATCCTGGCCCCTCTGCAACTCTAAAGTCAGGGGTGTCTTCCATTCTGCATACAAGAGCAGTCAAGCAATGGGGGAAAGAGGGAAGGGAGTTGACAAACAATGAGAGGGAGGGTGCTAGTCGGATAAATGCTCCCAATCTCCTAGCTTTAGGGCAGATGATTCTTCAATGCCATCCACCTGTGCTCCACTCCCACATCTCACAGCAGAAACATTGCCTGTGGACACTCAAGTTGCCCTGCTTCTTCTCTCCTGCTTTTGATGATCCCTCCCAAATTAACCACTCAACCTAAGTCCTTGTTTGACTCAGAGGACATTATATTGTGTTTTATCATTTCCTATGCAGTCACTCAAGCATTACGACAATCCTGTGAGGCTGGGCATACCAGTTGCCTCTGATCCAATTGTCCCAAGATCACATGACTATAAACTGCAATTAAGTCAAGAACCTAGGCTTCCTGAGCGCATGGCAGATGACTTGCCCTTATTCCCTAGCCGTCAAATCCATGAAGCCCAAGGAGGACAGGGGGCTGTGAGCCACTAGCAGTGTGAAAGGTAGATCTGGGACCATGGTTGTAAATTACCAAATTCTGATGAAACTCTTGAGGCTCTGAGTAAGTGGTCGCTGAGGGCAAACACAGGGCACTCCCCTGAGGACTGTGGGGGGCACTGGAAAGGGTGCAATTACTAAGATTCTTAATTAGCTCAGCTCTACTCCAGAAAGAAGTGAGGAGATAGGTTTTCTCTGCCCAAGGACCGTCAGGCTCTGCTTTGAAAGAACAGCCATATCCCAGATGAAGGATTTATTTTAGCTACAATTTGGTCACTGGGTTTTAAAAGTACCAAGATGAAGAAGAGTTCTATGAAGTGGAATTTCCATATCAATCCCCCCGTGTTTGTAGGACCTTCTCCTACATTGGAAGGTACAAAATCTAAGGTAAGAAAGGAAAAGGAACCACTTTCCAGCCTACTTTTTGGGATCATACAAGATCTACAGGCTTAATAGATTAATGGCATTAGCTGATCACCTACTGTGGACAAGAGACAGTTCTCACACAGAATGTTCCTGTCCCTCAGTAGACTGTCTTATCCTCTTCACACTGAGTCTATGCAATTAGGGAATGCAGGAGGTTGGATTAGCAGAATGATCACTGTGTTCTTATCCGAGTTCTCCAAGTTCTCCCTCCTAAAATAATGTCGCTTTAAAAACATGATAAATTATAGCTCCCTATCTCACAAGAAATATCTCTTTATAATGCTCACTAAAATAAAACTTGCAAGACAAGCACAGAGAGGGAAAAAGCAAAACTAAAGTAACAACCAAGATAGATTATTTAAGTTTAAATATATTTGTCTCCTGTTAAGTAAGAGTAAGTGTGCTTTTCCCATGAAGCAAGTGTGTTCTTGGGTAAGGCATGCAAAGCAGCTATGTTGGCAAACAAGGCTAGCTTCCATGTGCTGTCTTTACCCCATTCCCCGTTATGCAACACGTTGGCCCAGCATCATGTGAATTTCAGCTGCTGTTTTATCCATGCACTTAAATGCCTGATTAAGCCAAGGGCATTAAGTACAAGGAAACTGTCCCTACTGAAGAGGATGAAATCAACACCACACTTGTGGACTGTATAAAAGAAGATGAGTTGAATGGAAAAGTTCAGGACCTGCTCTAAAAGCATGATGGTTGTTCCTGGGAGTGCAAAGATGAAAAAGACACAGTGTAATCAGGGAGCTCACTGTGTGCTGGGATTACTGAATGAAAATCACTGTGTGGGAGGGAAAGGTACAGAGACAACACCGGGTTCCTGCCTAGGAGGACGCACCTTGACCATCTGGAAATCTGAGTCATTCACGCTTCCTCTCCAGTTTCCATGCAGAGTCACATAGATCCTACAAGGTAGCAACCAAAACCTTTATTTCTCCATCCTTCTGAACTCAAATAGCACTGTCCTTGGTATGCACAGTGGATTCTCAAAATTGAAGAGTAAACTAACAAATTTCTTTTTTTTTTCTATTCCTGCATCACACTTTGTTATAACAGCAAAAATGTACCTACAACTTAACAGACTCCAGTCACTGAACACCATTCTGAGTGTCTATATTAGCTCTCTTAATCTTCATCTCAATCCCATCAAGTTACTTATTGCTGTATTATTTGTTCACAATATTTGTTCTGTTTTCTGCTCTGTTGTGTCAGTGATCGTGTGTGACTAACTTCATAGCCCAGAAAAGGGGAACAGAGGAAATTTGGGCCACTTAGAGGGTTTAGAACTCTGCCAGTTCTCTTTCCCCTTTGCCACAAATCCAAGATGTGGTACACTGGGACCCCTGTTTCAACCAGGGTCCTGAAATAGAGACAGTGAAGAGAAGCTACAGTATCTCCACAGTGAACATTCTGGTGAGTGGGAAATAAAGCTCTGTCTCTGAGGTCCCTACAACTGCAGGGAGGCTATGTTACTGCAACATAACTTAGCTGAGATGACTAACACATGGGGCCCATTCACAAGTTAACTTTACACAGAGAAAGCCCAGGTCAAAGACAGTGCAGTTGTGACCCACGGCTATGGAGCTTGGACCTCAGCAATCTGGTTCAATTTTGCCCTTATCTACCACTTAGAGCTATGACAGTTTCTGTTAGTGAAGGGGTAAACCAAGTATGGCTAAGAAAACAAAGAAAGACCCTCAGAGTGAAATGTTCTACAGAAAATGTAT
>NW_004567114.1:17703963-17705259 GCF_000260355.1 Condylura cristata
TATATATATGTGACAAAATCAATATATACAATGCACATGCCTTTAAATTCTGGTTGGATAGAAGACAAACAAAAGAAAAAAATAGAAGACAGAATAAAATGGGGGAGAAATAGACAAAATGGGAGGGGGAAACAGATTATGAGGAATCTCGATATATGTCAAATTGTTCAGGGCAAATCCCCCTTCTGAAAAAAAATCTCTTTAAGATTTCTATCTTTAAAATGCCTCCAGAACACAGAACAAATGGAAGTGCTTAGGGGAATGTGGCTTGGAAAGAAACTGGGTGCTTTTCACTTTGATAAAATGAAGCCTGTTTCTAATTTACACAGGTGGGTGAGACAGCTCACTCGGTGGGGCTGCCACAGATATGCAGGGGGCAGGCCTGGAACGTGATGCTAGGGCTTCTCGAAGCTACTTAAGAGCCACCTAGGCCAGGGTGCATGTGTAGGCATATATACACACACACACACACACATACACACACACACACTCCAAATGTGAAAGAAGCAGCTATTGATTCTGCTAATAATTCAGATTCCAGGGCCCAGTTATATTCTTCTTTAGCCAACCTTTCTCTCGTCAGCTCTGTTTCTCTATGTTATTTTCTCTAGTTATTTCCCTTACCATCTACACTTTTTCTCTCCTCCAGCATCTGCCTGAAGGGCCTCACCGCCCATTAGCCCAAACCCTGGCTAAAGGAGCCTGCCCTCCTAGAACACATGTTCCTGCCTCCACACCCGCACCCAGACCAGAGTCACCCTGGGCAGGGCCTGGGCTTTGGATAGTGCTTGGCGATGAATGGATAAGTGCTTTTACAGTCCCTGGACCAGGGCTGCTGAGGCTCAAGTAAGGACACAGTCCAGTCTTGTAAAAAATGTAATACACTGTGTTAAGTGCTGTTCTTATTGTACCTCAGGGACTATGTTTGTGTGTGCCCCCAGGTGCACCTGTTTTTTTTTTTTAATTTTTAATGATTTATTTTATGTATTTATACATATAAGAGCCGGGATACAGGACAGAGGTGCAAGGGTGAGTTGTTAAGAGGATTCACCAGAGATGGAGTAGGAAGCAGAACAGGTAGATCTACTGCTGGGTGGAGCAGCGGTCGAGACAGGAGAGGTCTGCTGTGCCATGTCTGCTGTGGGTCAGCTCTCTGGCCTGGGAGCTAACTCATACTGCAGTGGCTGCAGACAGTGCTGCAACTTACCCCTTTGTTCCACCAGGCCCACATGCACCTTTTGATCTAAGTTTGGAGTTTGAACATAGAAATGCTCAAGTAAGACTCCCTAGTGAAAG
>NW_004567114.1:17705359-17706982 GCF_000260355.1 Condylura cristata
CCCCCCCCAAAACACCCCCTCCCCACGTCCCTTGAGATTGCAGAGAGAATGACCCACAGTAGTTCTAACACATTTACATAATCTCTCAGGCAGACCACAGTTACATAATCTCTCAGATGCTTGAGTGAAAGGAAGCCAGTGCACTGAAACAGCCGGGGAAGAAACAACAGAATGCAAATACAGGTCCTCTCAAGGTAGGCATTGTGGGAAATGAGAAAGAGCCCTGGATTTTGAGTGATCAGATTTGGCTTCAAGTTGCTACTTCAGCGCAGTCACTGTGTGACCTTGGACAAGCATCTCAGCCTGTCTCTCCACACTCTAAGTTGGTGAGGACAACAGTCATTTTCACCAGGGGCTGAGGTGAGGAATAAATGAGATAACACAGCCCAGGCTGTGTCCAGCCCAGGCTCTCTTCCACATTTGCCCTTTTATAGCCATTCCAAGTAGATTGATAAATGAATGGTCACAAGTTCATAAAAGTGGCTATTCCAAGGACACCCTCGAAACCAGTAATAATCACTCATTTAAATTTGACTTTAATAGTCTTATTTCTTCAGTCTCCCGTTTATGCAAATGTGGAAAACATTTTCTTTGCAACATGGGTGTGCTGGTGTGTTGCTAAGGAAATTTCCCTAGAGATAAGCAAAGCTCATCATGGGTCATTTGGATTTTAAGCAGTGAGACTTTGGAGAAACTCCAGCAATCTCTCAGTAGAGAGAGAGATACAAGTTGGTCTTTAATAATGTATATCTGAAATTTATATAATGATATAATATAATGTTACTTCAATTAGAGACAATGTCTGACACAAACTACAGTGTTGTTTGCCCACAGAGAGAGGTAGAGAACCTAGCAAATCTTAAATATTCATAAGACTCAGACTATACCTGATGGAAGGGCTGTCCCAAGTCAGTCCAAACCTTGGCTACACCCACTCTGGCCCCACATTTTTTTCTGCTTGGGACATAGATAAAACACTTCTAGTCACCAGACTGGCTGACAAGCTCTTGCTGGAGTGACAGCTTTCTGTCTGTGTATCCCCAGCAGGATGGATGTGCATGTAGTAGTAGCCTCGAGCTGAGCAGCACCTGTTGATCTCACTTGGCCTTAACAACCACCCCGCCAGCAGGGAAGGTGAATACACACAGAGAGAGCAAGATATCTGTAACCCAGGGTTCAGAGAGTCTTCCCAACCCACCTACCCACGACCCTAAGTGTGGCCACCTACCCAATCTCCTTCCCTGTGCTTTAAGTTGATTGATTCTATAGGATGCCACTGCTTAATTTGTCTATGAGACTTTCTGTGCCAAGACCTGGAGGGCAGCCTGCTGAGTGTCCTCAGAGTGAGTCATGGCAATTCCCCTCTGCCACAGGGAGTGACATGATCAGATGGTTATTTCAGAAAAGCCTGAAAGCTTTTTACATGTAATGCCTCAACAGCTGAAAGCTGTGAATCTAACCTGACTTCCCTTTCCTGTTGAAGGAGTATAACTCATATTTCACAGAGGGGGTGGGGGATGAGACAGGAACTAGAAGTTCCAAACACACAGTAGAAAGTATCCTGAAGACCCAAACTAAATTCAACTCCTAAAACCCCATATAGTTCATGCAAAAAATAAAAAA
>NW_004567114.1:17707352-17737455 GCF_000260355.1 Condylura cristata
CCCCCCCCAAAACACCCCCTCCCCACGTCCCTTGAGATTGCAGAGAGAATGACCCACAGTAGTTCTAACACATTTACATAATCTCTCAGGCAGACCACAGTTACATAATCTCTCAGATGCTTGAGTGAAAGGAAGCCAGTGCACTGAAACAGCCGGGGAAGAAACAACAGAATGCAAATACAGGTCCTCTCAAGGTAGGCATTGTGGGAAATGAGAAAGAGCCCTGGATTTTGAGTGATCAGATTTGGCTTCAAGTTGCTACTTCAGCGCAGTCACTGTGTGACCTTGGACAAGCATCTCAGCCTGTCTCTCCACACTCTAAGTTGGTGAGGACAACAGTCATTTTCACCAGGGGCTGAGGTGAGGAATAAATGAGATAACACAGCCCAGGCTGTGTCCAGCCCAGGCTCTCTTCCACATTTGCCCTTTTATAGCCATTCCAAGTAGATTGATAAATGAATGGTCACAAGTTCATAAAAGTGGCTATTCCAAGGACACCCTCGAAACCAGTAATAATCACTCATTTAAATTTGACTTTAATAGTCTTATTTCTTCAGTCTCCCGTTTATGCAAATGTGGAAAACATTTTCTTTGCAACATGGGTGTGCTGGTGTGTTGCTAAGGAAATTTCCCTAGAGATAAGCAAAGCTCATCATGGGTCATTTGGATTTTAAGCAGTGAGACTTTGGAGAAACTCCAGCAATCTCTCCTCCCAAGGGGACGCTGTACTCTACTCCCTCCCCTGAGCTTTAAGAAACTTAAAAATCTCTGTAAAAGTAAAACTCAACTTTAAAGACACTGTGAAGCCAGCATCATTTACAAGGCTCTCAGAGACACAGAAGTTTCCTGTGTTACCTTCCTTCTAAAGTCTGTTATATTCTCATAAAATGTCCATTTGTAATTTGTTCTTGTATTTCTTTCTGAAAAATAGTTTCCTAAGTTAACTAAAAGCTTCCTGGTATTGCTCAACTTTGAAAAGGAGAAGATGAATCTGGGAGGGTAAACTACAGAATGTGCGCTTCAGAGGACCTGGCCTCCCAAAACCCCATGGAGCAGACCTTGGGGTATATGTTCCATCCATCTATTCCCAGTTCTCTGAGGGCAAAGAAGCAGGTTTCCTTGACCCTTGTCACCTACAAACGGCTACCACCAGCCAGGAACTTCATGAGTTGTGCCTAATGATGGCACATTATGGCTGTCATGGTTGGTGATTTTCAAGTTCTAATCATAGCATAATTTACCCCCCAACCCCCAAAGACACTGAGCAGTCGTGTTCCTCTGTGACTACAGAAGACTGTTGTATCAGATGCGTCCCACAGCTTCCAAGAGGGTTGTAAGACTTAGGATAGAGGCATCAGTGCACAGACACATAATTAACATATTGCCTGAATAAATGTGGATACTCCCAAAATGTTTGTAGAATGGAAACAAAATGGAGATGGGAGTGTTCTAGAAATTTCGAATGTAACTTGACGATGATCAAGAGTAGACCCCTACATCTCTGATGATGACCCAACAGCACAAAAGGTTAAGAGATGCAACTGCATCTTAGACCAAAGTGGGAAACCAGGACTGTGGAAAACAGGCCAGAACCTCAGGCAACCTCAAGGCACTCTTCAGGCCAGCTGAGGCTGAGGCCACGGGAGTGTCTAAAGGTTAGCCATAAAGCTCTGTTTGAATTTTATCTTTTATTAAAGTACCATAGCTTTTTAACATTGTACAAGTGTCAGGTGTTATCATTAGAAATCAACACATGCAGGGCTCTTCCTGGTGGTGCAACGGGTTAAAGCACAGCACTAAGAAGCTAAAGCCACTTCAGCATGAGTTCGATCCCTGCCCCAGGGGTGACCCACATGGTGTGGCAGACCTCTCCTGACCCGCCCAGTGCTCCCTTCAGCAGTGTACTTCATCAATCAGCTGGCCTGTTCTGCACCCCACTCTGCTTCTGGTGAATCCTTTCTCTACCCTTGCACCTCTGGCCTGTAACCCAGCTCTGTAAGCATAAATAAATAATCTTTAAAAAAAAAAAAATCAACACATGCAATGCTATAAGTTTACCATCAAAAGTTGAGTTCTGTCCTTCACCATGTAATTCACCCCTTATATTCAACTCTTCACCCTACTTCCCCTCCTTCCCTGATAACCACTAATTGGTCTTGCACTCTAAAAATATCTTACCTTTGTTTTATTTACCCTGTCTGCAACATTTTCTTTGAAATTGAGGTAATAAACTGGAATATGATAAACTATACCCCAAATCATCAGCACAATCAGGATAAGGAATATACCCATCACCTCCAAAACCTCTCTGACACTGCTCCCCAGGAAGCTATGATCAATCTTTGTCACTAGATTAGTTTGCATTATGCAGACTTACATAGACAGACAGAAGGATCCGGTGCAGACTCTTGTCCGGCATCTTTGATTACGAGCATGGATTGTTCATTCCTATGTGCTAATAAGTGCTGTTTTATAAGGAAGTGGTGGGCAATGTTTGGCCTGTGGGTTGTACTTTGTTAGTAACTGGTCTAGTTCTAGAACCCATATTCCTGATCACCACCACCTAGCACAGCAGTTAGTACAGACAAAATATTATGAACTTATAGAGGATGAAGGGGGGTGTTTCTGTCTGAGGCCACTGGAGGGTTCAGGGAATGTGGGGTGAACAGTGAGAGCTACTGGAGAAAAAAATAAGGAGACGATATAATGCTGAGGAATTATACATCAATCTGTAAACAATGGAGAGCTTTTGGAGAGTTGAATTTAAAAAAGAAGGTGGAGTGGATTTAACCAGAAGCAGGACAGACTACAGAGAGACCACTGGATTCAGGAGGAGGCTAATCACTCTGAATTTAAAATACTGCATGGCAGAGAGAAATAAATAAAAAGGTAGAAATGGAAGACCTAAGTAGGTGACCAAGTAGATCATGTGAAGGCTAAATTTTAGGATTACTTCTGGGATCCAGCCTATCTAGCCTGGTCTTTTAGATGAAACCAAGAAGAGCTGATTTAGAAGAAATTCTGGAAAGCTCTCAAACAAGCCACATTTGAGGTCATACATGTGGCAATGACAAGGCAGTGGTCAGAAACCCCGAACCCGATTGGAGCAGACCCTGGGGTGTATGCTTCCATCCGTCTATCCCCAGCCCTCTGAGGGCAAAGAAGCAGAGTTCATTGTCCCCTGTCACCTACAAACTGCCACCACCTGCCAGGCACTGAGTTGTGCCTAATGATGGCACATTATGGCTGTCACGGTTGGTGTTTTTCAAGTTCCAATCACAGCGGAATGCCAGAAATCCATTCGGCCTGGGTGTCCTAAAGCTAATGACTGATCCGCTTTTCACACATAGGAGAGCCTTCTGCTCCAACACAGAGGCACACATAGAAGTGAGTTAACCTGGAAATACAGACATTTCCTCCTTCAATCACACCCTTGGGTCTCCACCGTTAGGGGAGCTGCTGTGTGCTGGGAGCCTGGAGTAATGTCATCAAGAGAAAAGCTGGAGCTGAAGAGATTTCTGAAGCAGTCCAGGGGGCTTCCTCTCCAGAAACAGTGCTCCAGCCAGACCAAAGGGAGCGTCTGAATGCTTGTGAACACCACCTCTGGTGCAAGGCCAGTTCTGGTTCCCTCCCCTATCCAATGAGCTGGAAAAGGACAGCAGACTGATACGAAATTAACAGGCTTCTATTCCACAGCCAGCCTATGTGCTTTGTTTTCTCGTTCTCTGGTGCCCTCTTGTGGTCTCTTCTCAGATAGCACCTGATTTGCATGACCGGCCCCAGCAACAAAGACATTGCCTCTCAAAACATGAAATGACCAGATTATACTGACCACAGGCTTCCGATCGTTTCAAGAAACGTTTCCACATCAATATTAGTTTCTGAAAAGTAGTTGAAGATAATTACCAATGCCTAGGACATTCCCTGCCTCAAAGTAAATGTTCCAATGATGTCAAATGACCGTAAGATCATTTACCACAAATTTAAATAATGAAGTCCACTGAGATATATTTTTGCATATTCTATTAATTTTATAGGTCATTGTCAAATACTTCATTACTTTTGGTTATAGTTACAGCTACTTTACAAATACAACAATAACGATCAGGAAAACTTAATTTGTTCATCCAGGCATTCATTCCTCTATTCACTATTATCTGTTGACTTCAGACTATGATCTACTTTCTGTTTTGTTTTGTTTTGTTTTTTTTATAATAGTTTATTTTTACATATTTTTGTCGATTTTATATTTTAAGTGCCAGGTAAAACGACATATTCCCCATAAATACACAGTCTGGTTGTGGAGACAGAAAGTAATCCTCACATTGCAGTATAAGGTGAAAATTATTATGACCAAAATATTGGACATTTCTGGATCCCAAAGGAGAGGAAGAAAGATCAAATCATAAATATTTATGTCACATATTATAAACAGTGGAGCTGCTTGTGAGCTACCTTTCTTGCTCATCTTTAATTTTAGGCCCCTATAACATGATTTATTATCTCATATTTGTATGCAGCAACTGCAAAAACTCCAATGAGTACAGAGAAGGTATCCACATATTTATTAATTCACTAAACTCCTTGTACTGGTTTCAATCTCACTTAGCAATAAGAAATCAGTAAAAAATAAAATACTCTCTCGGTATAGACCGGGTTATGAATTAATAGAATAAGCTGTGGGTTTGCCTGTCTTAGTCTTACATCACAGCTGAGCTGCTAAGTCCCAACACATTTCACAAATGCATCCACTCCTTTGTCCTACTCCCAAAACCTTTTCCATCTCCCAGCTGCCTTCCATCAATATTGATACAGCACTTTTTGAAAGATCTTGTAATATTTGACCCATTGCAATCAGACACCAATTCTCTAGCCAGTGTTTCAATAATGCCATTACTATACCTTAAATTTTGGGGTCTTTCTTTCTAGGTCAAATAGAAAACTCAGGCCACTTCTCAACAGAACTGAGGGCTAAAATCTTCCAGAGGCTGGAGGCTTGCTTTTCTCAGTTTTGATCAGGGAAATGGGAGTTCAGAAGACTGAACTCACATCTTGTTTTCAAACTCCTCCTCCAGCCCCAGAGCCGACCTCTTCCAGCTTTACCTGACCCCAAAGATTATGTTCTTACTTCTAGACAGTTTCCTTGGATTCCAGGGTCACAATCTCCAGCTTCCAAGAACTGGTCTGCGCATGCTCTGTATAACCTCTCGACACTTAATTACAATGCTACCCTCTTCCCTTGCAACTGTGGCCCAACACCAGCTCCCTGGGGTATTTGTACCTAGGTAACACGGTCAACAGCAGAGACAACCATTTTCTTGGACCTGAGCTCTGAACCTGGGTCCTAGTTCCACTTCTGCCCTCCAGGTAGGACACTTAATGCTGTCTGATTCTAGGTGCACCCATCTGTGACATGGGACTATGAACATTCAGGGCATAGAAGTCTTTACAGCCTTCAGTAAAAGTTGGCTTCTTTCCTCCCTTCCTCTCTGATGAACTCCACCCATTTTCTTTTCTAACATCACAAAGCCCTACTACTGGTGCCTGTAAATTAATATTATCCTTGTTTTTCTTTTTTTCTTTTTTTTTTAGCTCTTACTTGAAGATACTATTGCTCACTCCTGGTAAGATACTAATTGATATTTTAGACATTCCCAGATGCTACTGATTCTACATCTCTACCCCACCTGCCTCCCAGCTCCCCAGATCTGTTTCAGTCCTGAGGGCTTGACATTAATTTTTGCATGAAAAACTAATTAGGTCTGTATCCAAATAATCCGATAAATCACAAAGGTTAATTGATTCTGTCAAACAATAAAGGTTACTAAAGAAAAAAAAAAGACAACTTCAAGTTGAAAATCAATGAGAAGACAAAGGCAAAACCACATACATGTGCACAAAACTCCCTGACAGTTCTTCCTGCACTTTATGTGCTAGATCTTATGTAGGAAAATAAAAGCTTCATGTTATTATTATTTTAGATGCAGGTGGCCCAGATACCTGCGCCCTTCTCCTTTTTCACTCAGAATATGTATGTCTAACTTCACCCAATATCATTTTACCATACAAAGAGCAAAGAGAAAATTCTGAGGATGCACAGCCCAAGTTCTACAACTATGCAGAGAGAACCACACGTCCATACTTTTCAACACAGTAGGTCTCAGTGACCAGGGAGAGGAACCACCAGTAGCACAATTCTCTGGGGCCTCTGAACCAGCAGCACTAGTCTGGCATGATGAGGAGAGCCGTGGCCAAAGAAACCTTGGTTCAAATGTTGCTTTCCCATGAGACAACCACCTGCTTTCTTCAGTATACAGACACTGCTTGAGCTTCAAGTCCTCATCTGCAGAGCTCCCTCTGCACAGGTTGCGTGCCTAGAAATGGTTTTTGTTCCCTGTTTCCCATTTTAGTCTAAATAAACATTTGCCCTTCTTGATGCAGCCAAGGCTCTTGGCACTGTGATGCCTGTGTCCATGCCTACACAGAAGCCAGGGGCCAAGTCAAATTTGTCTTAATCACTGAGCATCAAACATAATGCCAGGGACATAACAGGCACTCAACCTCTCATAATTTCTGGAATATTCTTCTTTAGCACCAGACCATGGGATGCTTATGCAGAGGCACTGCTGGAGGAATTTTTCAAAAAAAATTTTTTGAAAGATTTATTTATTTATTCATACAGAAATGGGGTACAGGCCAGAGATGCGGAGGGTGAGAGGATTCACCAGAGACATAGTGGGGTACAGAACAGGCAGATCGATGAAGTACACTGCTGAGGGGAGCAGTGGGCAGGTCAGGAAAGGTCTGCCACGCCATGTGGATCTCCTCCGGGGCAGGTGGGAATCGAACTCATGCGAAAGTGGCTTAAGCTTCTTAGTGCTGTGCTTTAACTTGCTGCGCCACCAGGGAGGACCGAATTTTTCAAAATTTTAACAAAGCTCTAGAAAACCATTTACCTATCTTTTAGGGTGCCAGAAATATGAGCTTCAAGGCCAATCCATTTCACAGCCATCTCACAATGCTCTTGTTCCATGCTCAGACTGGGCGCGGAAGCCTGGTGGCTTAGTTTTCCACCCTGCTAGTCTGGTCCTTTCTGGTCCTTAAGTCTGCCCACCTTCTCCCTGACACACAGCCATACATTTCAACCCAGTAGGAACTTGGGGAGAAAGCTGCCAAATCCTTCACAGCCTGGTGATGTCTACAGCTGTCCATGCCATGATTAAAGATGATTTGAAGTAAGCTGACACTATGACTAATAATTATAAATTATTCATCAGAAATAATGAAATGAAATTGCATTTATGGAAAAATGCCAACATGGCAGACATTGGGCTGAACACTTACTATATATTATTTCAGTTAATTTTGGAAAGACATCACTGTATATATTAGTGCAATAGTGATTTCTTAATTTAAAGAAGATAAGGAACAGAGACTGCAATGCTATACAATCAGCGTCGTTCTCCCCAAAGCCGACCCTGAAGCAAGGATTGAGTATGGGTAGTTCACTTGGGAAGGGATCCCAGGAAGTTGGATGAGAAAGGAAGGTAGTGAGACAGGGGAGGAGGAAACCCAGACACCTGCCAGGTAATAGCTATTGACAACTGGGATTTGGTCTAACCAGGAAGTCACTGAGGAAGACAGGGAGCACACCCTACAATCATGTCTGAGAGAGGAGGAAGCCAGGGTACTTAGTCACCAATTCTAGCTCTCTTTTTTCCACCGACTCAGTCCCAAAGCAACGTCTGCCTGATTCTTTTCACTCGTCTTGAACATGGCCAAGCAGACTCCCAAGGCCAGAGAGCAGCCTCACCGGTAAGTCTGGAGCAGGTAGCATGGGTAAGCAGAATGTCCATAGTGACCCTGAAACAGGGGACTCAGGGTGCCAGGCTTGAGCATCAACTGGAGCCCTTCACTATCCCCTGGATGGGGAGACACAAAGAGCCTTGTGAGCCTGCCTGTGCCCAAGTTTAAGTTTCATACACCAAAGGCATGACTGAGTTTCTCTCTAAGGAACAGCAGGAGCAGGTGGTGAATACCACCGGTAAAGCACAGAGACTCTGGCAAACTCTGCCACTGTGGCTCTTGTGATGATAGTGTCACCTGTTTGCCAGATGACACTGGCAAACCCATCCATACCTCATTCAGACTCTTGTGAACTCTACGCAACACCAACTGTCGCTATGTTATATCATCTAGTCATGAATATTGGATTGTAAATAAGAAAATGCATACAAAAGCCAAAGAAAAATTCTTATGGATTACCTAGTCTTTGGCTTAAACAATGTCGATAATGAAACATTGCATGAGGTGCAGTTAAAAAAAAAACCCATGCTTCGACTCGCTGCTGGGATCTCAAATCAATCCCGCGGCTAGAATAAATGAGTCCATGGCAGAATCAGGAGTGGCCATAATGAATCATCTCACTGGAGAAAATGCCTTTGCGGGAAGCTCTTCCAGCACCTGCATGCTTTGTGGTGTTCTGTGGCATTTAGCTAACACTGGAGAGCATTGCATCAGAGATACATTTGTTTCCTTCTTTTCACTATGCATGGAAAAAACACAAAGAGGGAAACTCAGGCTAAAGCAATGCTGGAGGCACTGGGTGTGGTGGTGGTACACTCCCTTTCCGGCACGGACTGGTCTGCCTGGATGCTCACCTTTCAGTAAATGGTAAAGGAAGTTTCCAGAGCCAAAGTTCTGCTTCCAGAGACCAAGAAACAGGGCTACACTGAAATTTAGATTCTAAGTTTTCCACATCAGGTTTCTATTTTGCAAAATAAGTTATTATCTTTAAGAAGCCTCTGTATAGAAAGGTAGTCAGTGTGTTCCAGCTTTTTCACTTGGTTGTTGAAGTGAAGAGTAAGAGGCACCAGAATTTCTTGTCAGCTACACTGCTACATAGTACAAGCTTAAACTCTTTCCCTCCCCAACCTGTCAATGACTTTCAGAGCTAGCACTCTCTCTTAATTTTCAGCACTTTTGTTTGTTTTAATTTATTTTCAAAACACGTCTCACCCTTTAAGTATATTGAATACATATTTATGCGGTTTCTTTAGTCAAACATGTTTTCCTTTGGAAAATTCTTAAAGATGTAATTGCTGGACAGGAAACCTTTAGCCGAGAAGTTTCAAACTTCTGAACTATAAAGTTTTGTCTTAAAGGTCCCTTCCTCCCAGCAATAGTTGACTGATAAGATCATACTGCTCTATTAATTACTCCCCCCCCTTTGTGGTGATCAGAGTCACTGCCTTAATTAAACCACACTAGTTCAATAGGTTACTTTATTTTTAGCTCCTTCTTCCTGTATCAATCTGCCCTAGATAATGACAATACTCTTAAAGACAGAAACTATCTTGTTATTTACTCCCTCAAACAGCCAGTGGGTCCTATGTTTTTAGAATATCCACTGTGTAAAATCTATGTTCCTATCCATGATCATCTCACAGCTCTACCCTAAAACATAAACTGGGTGGCTTACACTTGCATCAGTTTGGGCTCTCTGCATTTTCCCAAACATTCCCATCATTTCTACCATTCCATGCCTGATATTCCTGATAGAGAGGCTGTGTTTCTACATCAACTGAAGTTTGGCTTCTCTCTCTGTAATTCATGGGGAAAGGGATGATATTCCACTGTCACAGTGCAGGATACCAGTGTCACTCGGTGCTTAATTTCAACTTGTTAGGGATAAAGGATGTCCTGAAGGGACTCTGCAGAGTCTTGTGGACTCTACCCCCTACTCCAGTTATTGAAACTACAACTCCACCCCCTACTCCAGTCACTGAAACTACAACTCCCAGCAATACTCTGGGGAGAACTACAAGGACCCAAGGGCAGAGCTAAGCAGGCATTCTGGGACTTTGGGAGATATGTGAGGGGGCCATGTTAGACGCTCTCACTGAACTGCATGGCTGGTGGCTGATCGTTTGGCTCTTGATGAGCTTTCAGTGTGCTACTGGAGTTCCAAGTCAGTGGAACTGGTAGTATGCTCTAGCTATCTTCTCTCTCTCTCTCTCTCTCTCTCTCTCTCTCTCTCTCTCTCACTCTCTCTCTCCTCCCACTCCCTGGGTTATTCCTTTTCCTTTCCCTTTGTAAATAAACCCATTATTGACCCTTTTTGTGTGTGCCTGCAGTACCATTGAATTTTAAGCGTGTGAGTGAGGACCCACAGACAAGCAACCCAGATCACATTGGGTTGCCCTATAACAAACAGACATGAATATTTTTCTTTTCAGTTTATGATACTAACCTCAGAGAGACTAAGTAATACATTTACTAATTATGGTCCCAGCCACATGAAGGTTAACCCCTAGGACATTAGCTGGGCTAGAATTCCCATGTATAAATGACTCAAACTAGGAACCATCTACCTCACATTTAAGGTAAAAACTTCTTTAATCTTAATCTTCTTTAATATTTGATTTCTGTCCCCAACCTCTCTCCACAAACTGTGCAAGCCCTAAGGCACTTGATTTATAGGACTCTTTGAGTACACTGAGAGCCCTGGAGAAAATCTTTTGGATCTCATGGCCATCTCCCTTCATATGTCTGTCTTCTAAACACTGAGTCCAGGCTCTTGAAGCTTCTTAGAAGACAGGTCAATATTGATCTAAAGTACTGAGTACAGAGAGTCAGAGCATTTGTATGCTCATCTTGGGGCACTGCTTAGCTGTGCAAACTTGGCTCTTCTCTGTGAAGCGGAGATATTAATAATGTCTATTTCCTAGGCATGGTGTGAAGATTAAATGAGGTGATTCAGTGTTGAGCATTAACGATAACTGATATTGACAGAACACTTGCTGTGTAAAAAGCAAACCTGGCTCTGAAGTTCCTATAGAATTTGTACTCTTGCATCCCAACCTTGCAGATGAGGAAACTGAGGCACAGAGCGTTTTAGTAACACATGGTCACTTATATACAAGCAACAAAGGTAAGATTCAAATCCTAGAATTCTGCATAAAAGCCCCACTTCTCTCCCCTAATATCGGGGTGATTATGTCATGTAACATGGTAAAACCCCCTCCCACAGAATCCACCACAGGCAGCCTCGTTCTTCTCATGTTACAGAACGGCCTTCAGTACAGGGAAGCATCAGCATGCAGAGAATCAGCATGAAGAGAAGCAGCATTAGAATATGGGTTCCAGGAGAGAGACCAAGTGCATCTTGTTGATCGGCATCTCACAGGCTGTTTGCACAGTCGGAAATAAAAATCAAATGTTTTCGTTGAATATAAAAGATGCTGCATTACCTGATGTATTGGAAAGAACATTCACTCTGGAGTCAGAAGAACTAGGTTCAATTCCTGTTCTTCCACTTACGAACCAGGCAATCTTGGAAAAGGCACATAAAGTTTCCCAGTCTATTTCCTCAGTTAAAAGGGGATTTGTAGCAACTGTAATAAATAAGATTTTAACACTTATAGAAGACTTTATATCTAAATAGTGCATTTCAAAGAACTTTGTATAACAGAATTGTCTGGCTCATCCTTTTCACTATACCCTTTTTAGAGACAAAGAAACAGATGTTTGTATATCACTACCTCCTCAAGTTCACACAGCCAGGAAGGAGTCTGTGCTGGTAATGGCGGGGCCACCCAACTTCAGGGAGGGCTTTTCTGAGAACCAGACTCTTCCTTGGCATATACAGAAGGTTCTAGATTAAAAGTTTCTGGATGAAAGTTGTGAGATATCAATTTGGTATAGCCGGATTCAGTGAGGTTATTTGAATACAAAGGTCAGTTTAAGGTCACCGTTCAGTTTTGCATCCAGCTCCTTCCTCACCTCTAAGGTGAGTGCCCCTTTCAGTAGGTGTTCACATAGGGGGCTGGGCAAGAACAATATAGTCCAGAACAGAAGCAAAAGTGCCTATCATGAGCTTACTCAATGTTCACCTCCATTTACTTCCCCAGTTTGGGGCATGTGTGAATCATTTTTGGTGTGAGTTTTGAATCGTTCTATGGCAAGGAAGTTCCTATAGAAATAAGCTGAGTTTCCCCTTCTTCACACAGTAGTGTGTTTATAAGCAATGCATAATAAATGTTCTCAATGGCATTGCTCCTCCAGGCACACATCCTTTTGCATTTTAGAGATTTTATGGACCTCATTTTATAGATTTCTTGCTTTTCAACTCCATCAGAAGCTTAACAATTGATTTCTAGACAAACTTGCTTAATTTGGGGATAATATCTCAGTTTTTTGGACATATTTCCTCATTTAAAAGACAACCTAAGAGACTCAGAAGTTAATTAGAGGTATGCCAGTAGCAAAAATGAACCAGTTGACTGTGAACACACTTCACCTCTCTACAAACATCTGAAGTTAAAGCTCCTCATCTCTGCATTGCTAATGGTTGCTACTTGAACTAAAAGAATGAAATTTTTATAAGTGCTTATATTTCTAAATATTTAGGTTCATCTGCAGCTTTTTAAGCAGCAGACCCTACTTCTTTGCAACAAGTTGATGATAGTAATCAGAAATATGTACCTCGATCCTCAAGTTGCCAAATAAGCAGTACAATGCAGTAAATAAAATATACCTTGAAAGATAGGCTCTACTAACAGATGAATAGACTAAAAAAATGTGGTATATACACACAGTGGAACACAACTTAGCTGTGAAAAAGATTGACTCTTGGCACTTGTAACAACATAGAAGCAACTGGAGGGGATTGTGCTAAGAAAAATGAGTTAAAAAAAAAAAAACAGGTGTCCTCACTCTTATGTGGACAATAGAGAAATAAACTAAGGAACAGGCAAAAACAACCCTAGAAATATAACTGTATAATTGAGGGGGAAAAACAGGGTGGGACAAAGTGGGAAGGAGGTCCAATGAGTATTGCTGTGGACTACAACCATCTGAAGATTTATCTACTTCTGAATCACATATAGAGCTGTTAACCAATTTTTCCTTAATAAAAATAATATTTTTTAAAGACAAAAAAGGGAGGCACTGGTTTTCCAGCATTACAAAAAGCTGAAGGTAGCATGAAAATCTACAAAAGGATAGAGTTTCCATTTATCGGAGATTGATAGAAAATACTAGCACTTTCCAGAGTTACCATAGACAGGAATGCAAAAAATTACATGCACATACAATTCAATCCTGAATTTTAGACTGACAATAACATCACTATAATTTATCATTATTTTTAGATTCATTAATACCAAAAATACATGTTTATTAATAATTACCTCAAAAACTAACTTTTGCAAGAAAGTTTCTTATTCCAGTAGCATCTGTTTAAAAATTAAAGATACTGTATAAATATCTAATGGCCTTCATTGAAAATTTTGGTAACAGAGGTTGAGGGAGGAAACTAGGTAAGGTGTGTCCCATAGTACTAACCCCCCAGAGCTGAACCAGACCCTCAAACAGTCAACACCTCCCTGCCAGGAATCTCTTGGCTGAAAAATTCTGAACAACTCCCTAGTTCATAAGAGTCCCCCCCACCCCTTACTTATGAGACTCACTTTAATTGAAGCTTTAATTGAATCTCCTCCTGGAATTGCTTTATCAGTAGCACCTAACTTGAACAATTTTGTTGAAGCTGAAATTATGAAAGTCCATAAAATGGCACATTTAATTGCTTTGCTTTTCGAAGTTTAACAAAATAAATACCCTAAAAACTTTAGAACAGACTATTAAAAGAACGGGTTGTCATAATCAAAAAAAAAAAAAAAAGAGCACAACTTGAGCTCAATGGAAATACATATATATTTTTTAATTCTAATATACCATGAAGGAACTGGCAAAACAAAGGTCAAATCCTTGGGTCTTGGAGTCAGATAGGGTTGGCTCAAGTCCTGAATTTCTTTTTTTTTTTTTAATTTTTATATATTTTTTAAAGATTTATTTATTTATACATACAGAACTAGGGTACAGGCCAGAGGTGCAGGGGCAGTGACAGGCTTCACCAGAGACAGAGTGGGGAACAGAACAGGCAGATCGATGAATTACACTGCTGAGGGGAGCAGTGGGTGGGTCAGGAGAGGTCTGCCATGCCATGTGGGTCACCTCCAGGACAGGGGATTGAACTCATACTGAAGTGGCTTTAGCTTCTTTGTGCTCTGCTTTAACCCACTGCACCACCAGGGAGGGCCCCTGAATTTCTATTTACTGAACTTCGATACGTTCTTTATCCTCTCTTCTTCATGAATTTGAAAGGGAGATAATATTCATCCTATATGTTGTTTTCAGGTTGTTCGAGAGTTGCATACAAATTATTTTGCATAAGAACTATCACATTTTAAGCCTATAAAACTTATGAGCTATCAGATCCACATGCATTAAATTTGAATAAGGCATCTGAAAAAGTACCACAGGATATCCTTGCTGTAATATGGGAAAATCAGATTATCAAGGGGCTAAAGAAGAAAGAAAACACAAGGAGCTGATTAACAAATCCATGTCAGCCCAGCTAGAAGTTTAAGGTACGGCTTCTATCCTAGAAGTACCTCCCACATGAGGCAACTATTAGCATTAAGAACACAAAGTTATAAAACCCTTAGTACAGTAACTGGTACACAGCAAAGGCTCACTCAAATAAAAGCTACTGCCAGCCCCATTCAGAATAAACTGGAAGATGGGAAAGGAGCAAAATGAGAACCCACCAATCTTAGATTTCTCCTCCATTCCCTGGCATTTCTTTAATTCCTCGGTTCTCTTATTTATTTGTTTGTTTATTTGCTCATTTGTTTATTTATGCATACAGAACTGGGGTACAGGCCAGAGGTGCAGGTGCAGTGAGAGGACTCACCAGAGACAGAGTGGGGAGTAGAACAGGAAGATCAACAAAGTACACTGCTGAGGGGAGCAGCGGACGGGTCAGGAAAGGTCTGTCACACCATTGGGGTCAGGTCCGGGCCCTGGAATCCGACTCGACTGAAGCGGCTGTGGCCAGCTTTCAGTGCTGCATCCTAACCCGCTGTGCTACCAGGAAGGGCCCAACCTCAGTTATCATCACTTTTAAAGACTGGAGTCTTAACACAAAGATGCCATCTTGGCAAAGCTTTCTCTATAGAAAAAACAGCACATCAAAGCCTTTCTCCCTCAGTGATACCCTAGCAGGACGCGACTAAGAGGTGAAACAGGGTAATCATTCACAGGCTGTGACAGATTGGGACACAAACCTCCAATGCTCTTTCTCATTTCTGTGCTGACACTGTCTGTCCAACACATTCAAACTTCAAAACAGCTGTTTGGAAAACAGAGAGCGCCAATGACATCAGCAACAGGCACCAGACAAATGCATTACAACTTTTCTGTTTTGTTTCTGAGGCTACTCTGAGAACAGCAAGAGATGACAGTAAAGTATTTCGCAGGATGCTAACTGTGAACTTCACTGATAATCTGAAAAGTATGCTGAGACCCACATGGAGCCAACAAGAAACTGCCATCAGTAGGAGAGAAATCCCTCCTGCAGCCAGGATTCACCAGGAGGTGGGAGAGCTACTCAGCTACCACCAAATACCGGGTTGAAGATGGAATCAAGGAACTGGGAGTTTATAAAAAAAAAAAAATGCAGCTTTTGTAGATTTTTTTTTTCTCTTTTCCTCAGTTAGCACTCACATCATCTCCTGAGGGCTCATCTATGTCTCACTCCCTGACAATACCTCGGCAGTTCACCCCAACACTGTTCACAGCCACCGAATGAAAGACTTCCCAAAGAGCTTGCATTTGTCCCCAGGGAGATGGAGAGCAAAGCAATATACTCAGAGAGGCTTATTCCTCGTCTAGAAATTTTGTAAGCTTTAAGTCATTCAAAGTAGCCTGCCCCAGTCGAGCTTAAAGAGGCCCTGCCTGGAAAGAATGAGGCAATGGTGCGGAGACTGTGGGGATGGCACCTGTTTGTCTGCCAGGAGAGCGGCGTGAGAGGGGGAGAGAGTGCTGTGGTGACAGATATCAGGGATGCCCTGGTTAAAAAGCTGCTGTGGAGGTTCTCCCAGGTGGCGCAATGGTTTAGAACTCAGTGCTGCAAGCTAGCTGCAGCTGCTTCAGTGAGAGTTCAAGCCCCAGCCCTGGAGGTGATCCACATGGCGCAGCAGACCTCTCCTGTCTGTGTGCTGCACCGCTCAGCAGTGTACTTCGTCGATCTGCCTGTTCTGTTCCTGACTCTGTCTCTGGTGAATCCTCTCACCACCCCTGCACCTCTGACTGTAATCCAGTTCTCTATGCATAACTAAATAAATCTTTAAAAAGAAATAAAAGGGCTCTCCCTGGTGGCCCTACGGGTTAAAGCACAGCAATTTCAAGAGTTCAAGCCTCAGGCCCGGAGGTGACCCACATTGCGCGGCAGACCTCTCCTGACCCGCCTGCTGCTCCCCTCAGCAATGTACTTCATCAATCTGCCTGTTCTGCTCCCCTATTCAGTCTGTGGTGAATCCTCTCACTGCCTCTGCACCTCTGGCCTGTACTGCAGTTCTGTGTGCATAAATAAATAAATCCTTTAAAAAAAATAAACAGAAAGAAAAGCTGCTGTGAAGCCTGTGGCAGAGCTCAGGGCTAAGCAGCTATCCCATCTGAGGGACGTGGTAGAACAGGGGCTAAGACAGCCTGACCCCTGTGCCCTGGAGAAGCATAAACCAACTAGAGGAAAATCACCACTTCAGAAGTGTTGAGAGCATTTTGAAACACAAGGGGGTTAGGAGGCCTTCTACTAGCAGTATGAGACTCATGGAGATCCCACCTCTCCCATCCCCACCGAGATCCCTTCCTTGCTTCCAAATTCTCCAAAGACTGAGCATCTGAGACATCAAGTATCCCCTAAATCACAAGCCTAGCCCATGAAGAGTGAGGGGTGCCCTAAATCAGCTAAGAGGGAAACTTTAAACTAGCCTGGACTAAGTTTTAATAAGTGAAGTAAATGACAAATTGTAGAACTTGCTCAAGCAGTGAAGCTGTTAGAGCAGGTCTTTGACATAATGTGGTTAAAGAGATTATGGGAGCGGTGGGGGGAGAGGAATACACAGTGACTGTCCATTGCTCAAAGTACCCAGGACCTTTAATAAATTAATTACAAAAGAATATCTTTTAGGCCCTCCCTGGTGGCGCAGCAGGTTAAAGCACAGCACTGAGAATCTAAAGCCGCTTCCTCATGAGTTCGATCCCCGCCTGCCCCGGAGGTGACCACATGGCGTGGCAGACCTCTCCTGACCTGCCTGCTGCTCCCCTCAGCAGTGTACTTCGTAGATCTGCCTGTTCTGCTCCCCACTCTGTCTCTGGTGAATCCTTTCACCCTCCGCATGTCTGGCCTGTACCCCAGTTCTATATGAATAAATAAAATAAATCTTTAAAAAAAAAAAAGAACATCTTTTATTTAACCTTCAAGTTTTTCACTCACTTTAGCCTTCAGCTTACCAGAGATTGAGAGAAAAATACGAGAATTTTCCAGAAGTCACCATGAACATGAGTGTTTAAAACTACACATACACACACAATCTAGCCTTGAATTTTAGGATAAAGTGACAAAATTTAAACTCATGTTCTAGTATAAGTTAAAAGCCTACATTCTATTTGTCATTTTTTTTTTAAATGACACATTCATCCCCACAAAATAGTACTTCACTCTGCGCTCACTCTTCTGTAAGCTTAATCAACCCAAAGAGCTTCTCCTTTTGCTGCTCACAGATGAAGTGCCTCCAGGCAAAGCCCAAAAGACACAGCTGCATGAGGAAGTCTGCAAAATCCCCTTTATGTGAATGACAGTCAAGAACAGGGTTCCCTGGAGAAAGCACTCAACAGAAATAAGCCCTGTGCTCCCCACCAGCTGCACTGGCCTGGGTGAGGCCCCGCGGTATGGACTGGGCCTGCCAAACATGGGCATCCTTTGCCTTCCATGGACACTATCTCTTCTTCTGTTGTGTTTTTACCCTCAAAAAAGGAGACAGTATTTTAAAAACTGCAGCAGTAATTCAAAAGCTCACAAAGTCAGATTTGGAGGTTAACATGTTCTCAACTGAATTGCAATCTGGAAAGTTCGAAGTATGAGCTACAGACTGGGGTGCCTGGCGTCAGTCCCAGCTGATCACCAAATCCAAGATCATGAAGACACAGGTGTGTTGATAAGAGGGACAGGTTCACGCAGCAGGCACCAAACCACATATGGGACATGGAAAAGTCCAGATGACTCTTCCCCACTGGTGAAATGACCTGGTCTCCCAGGGTGTAGTCAGGGAGGCCATTTTTTTTTTTGTCAGCAGGTTGATTTTTATCAGGGTTACAACAGCAGAAGGACTAAGCAGCTTCCTGTTCGAGGTGTAAAAAAGTCAAGGAGGGTGAGAGGAACTAGAAAAAAGAAACATGAGCATTTCTGACAAATGTGTCTATACAAGGATTTTTTTTTTTTTTAGCAGTTCTTAAAGTTTGGAATTTCCATAAAAACTCACACTTAACTCTCCTAAATTCAAAGGAAAATAAGCCCCCCCCAAAAAAAATGGTTCTACATACAACTAGTTTATTCTTAGTAATGCGTTAATTTATATAGATGCTTATAAATTTATCTTTTCACATCTTCATTAAGCCTCCTGTGCCTTTTTCTCTGCATAATCTACTCTCCATGAACTGTGTCAGTTAGACTGTGCCTTCAGAGACGACTTCAAAGCACCTTCTCTATGGGGTTACACTCTTCTCACCTCTCCACCCAGTATCCTGTCATGTGTTTGATAATAAAAATGTGGCAACCTTAGGCCACAATCAAAGAGGTGAGATTAAAAGTGATTCTGATCATCTGAAACTCAGAGTTAACTTGTATTTTTGTCTCCCTCCCACACCCAGCATGTGCTTTTCCCAATTTACTATTTGATGTTGGAGAGTAACTCCCATTTCACTGTTCTCACTTACCAATAAAGGCAAATGCTTACGAGATAGAAGTTATGTTCAATCATCTATTTCAGCTTACTCTAGCTTCTCACCTATCTCCCCTCCAATGAGTTTGCCTAACTTGATACTCCCTGGGAAGAAGGATGTGCTATTCCATTCATCATTATTCCCAGTGCTGCCCCTGGGTGTTGGGATAAGGCAATACAAGTTAATAAGTCTTTCTCCCAGAGTCCTAACACAGATCACCTAAAATCATTAGGCTTTAGTTTTATCTGCTGAGCAGATAACTCATGGAATGGGGGCTCTACAGTTTCCAGATGAAGAATGATCATCAGGTTGGGGAGAGAGGCTGGAGGTTCAATTCAATCACCAATGACCAATAAATTGATTATTTGTATCAATCGAATAAAAAACATGTGGGGAGCTTCTGGGCAGGTGAACACATCAATGAGCTAGAGAGTGACCTGCCGGTAGGGCCAGCACCATCCCTTCCCCCATATCTTACCCAGGGTATCACTTCCACCTACCTACTCCTGAGTTGGATCATTAGGAATCAATTTGATATTATTGAGCCTGAAGGGAACTGCCAATTGGAAGCTCACCAGACAGAAGTAGGGGCAGCCTTACACCCCATTTGCAGCTGATAGAGGGAACTATACTGTGGAACTGACCCCTTGGGGTCCATGCCAAATACGGTAGTGTCAGAATTGAATAGAATTGTTGAAGACCCAATTGGTATCTAAAAGCTAGACTGGCACCAAATGGTACCAATTGCATCATTTGTGGGAAAACAAATACTGAGCATTCAGTACTTCTCTGTTGAATAAATAATTGACTGAGTGATAAGTAAAATAAAATATATGGCCTTTCAGAATTTAAAACTTTAATTTCAGGTTCAGTAATACTGAGCAAGTTTCATGTTTTTCCGCTACTTCTCCCAGGTAATCTGACACCCTATTGAGTTTTAGATATCTGTGCAGTGAGCACTCCAGGAAGAGCTGTTAAATGGAAAATAAAAGAATTGTAAAGAAGGACTAAGTAAATGCTTATTTCTTGCTGAGGGGGTGATTTTACAAATGACAAGAGTTGTCTATCTTGTTATCCTGCTGTCCATCCTTGGTAGCATAGGGCTTGCCAAACAATATTTCCAGTACTTTTGGGCATGGACAAAGATTGCAGTCCCCAATTATCAGTAACAAACAGAATCAGAGATATTAGCACTGCATAGAAAAGGATAGGTCATATATTTCAACATTTTTTAATAGAGAATGTTCTAGTCATGAAAAACTACTAGTGGATCTGTTCTATTTGCTGCACTATTAATCAAAGTGTTTGACTTCTAGACAGAAGCAATAGAACAGCACATGGTCTAGCACTCCACACCCCCAGGGTAGCCAGTCATGGTCTAGGTGGACATGGGTGAGAACAACCTGGCACAGAGGTCCCAGCACACTGGAGATGGAGATGCAATGAGTGAGAAATGAATTTTAGAGTTTTAGGTCATTATAGAGGATCTTCTCCTTCCTGACTGACCCAGAAAATCTTCACTCCTGGATCCCATCATCCCCGTGTAGAATACTATACTGTGAATATTAATGCCATTTTCAGAGAATGGCATGCATTCAAACTGCGTAAATTAGATGATGAATATGGAGCACTTAGCATATTGTGACTAAAATATAAGTGCTTCACAAAATTAGCTATTATTATCATTATTATTAATAGAGCTCAATTTGAAAGCTCCAAATTAAAATTATATAATGATGTAACTTGCATCTGTTGATAACAAAGCTAGATTTTTAAAGAGACTCTAATACTATCATGGTCATAAGGACAAAGGATTATATTTTCTTTCTTAAATAAATGTGACCTTGAACGAGTCACTTAACCTCACTAACATGTATTTACTCAAATATAAAGGCATGTATTTGACAAATCCTATGTGAAGATCAGATGAAATGCAGAAGCAGTAAGCCCAAAAGCCTTAGTTTATTATGATGAAAACAGAAGGCAAGGATTTGTGATTTGTGATTTCCATCTAGCAAAATCCACAGGGATTGTTTGGTCCCTCCTGAGTTTAAATGCCCATCTGATATTCCAAAACAAAATTTTCACATAAATCCAATTCTTCTCTGCTGTTCTAATACGATAACACCAATTCATCTTCTTCTTCAGGAAGTAGACATTGAAACTAATTGCCAACATTAAGGTCAATTGACACATGGCTATGGGAGGTAACTTAATGCTTTTGTGCCCTATTCCAAAATATATTGTTTTAAATGGGAAAAATTTTCCTATCTCCAGAAAATTGGCTAATTATCAGTAAATCATGCTGGTTGAAACAATGTAGGTCATCTATTTCAATTCCCCTTAGGCCAAATATATTGAATGGAGAATGTTCTAATCATGTACAACTGGTAGTTGCTTTGTTCTATTCACTGTGAAACCAGCATCTCTCATAACAGACGTGGAAAATACTACATTTTTTTTTCTTTATTTTAATAAAAGTCTGTCAACTCTATTTGGAATTGCATGTCTTTTCTTGATGGAAATTATGAGCACCCGTGTCCCCAATTTTATACGAATTATTCTCCTATAGAATGAAAATTGTCCAGAACTTCACTGCTCTCTGTGTGACAGTCACACAGGGGCCAGGGAGGCCAGCGCCCAGTGCCCAGGCACCTTGGGGGAGGGTGGCCAACTCGCCACCCAGCCTTTGCTAGTGGCCCATGAGCCAGGAGTCCCTGGCCTGGAAACAGAAACTTAGTGCAGCTGCTCAGACGAGGCCCATTCCAGTGACCAGAGGAAAACCAGGTCCTTCCAAATCAGCAACTTGGCTTCACCTTCATTCTCATGCTCCTTTCACACACACCTAATGTGTCATCAAAATTGCCAATTGAGTCTTCATGGCGCACACACTACTTCCTCTGCCTACAGGCTTTCTCTCTCTAGCCCACTTCCTCCACCAGGTCTGCAACTTTTGGATATTTATTGATAAGACCTTTTTGTTTTTAATTGGAGAGTCTGAAATAAAATCATAATTGGATACATCACCCTTCTTTTATATCACTGATAACCTCTGATCATCTTTTTAAACTGTTTATTTAACCTTCCTTTATTCTTCTTTATTGATCAAGCTCTATGTTTACATAGATTTTACATTCTCTGTCGCCCTTCTCCCAGCTCAATTCAGAGGTTTTACTTAGCTGAGCTACTATGTGTTTCTTTTTTCATTTTTCCTTTTTTACTAATGTTAGTCTTTCCTTCCTTCCTCCTTCTTCAGCCCTTTCTCTCGAGAGTTTTCCAGTTGCACTATCTTTCTCAGCGAAGTTATTCCCAACTCCACCCTCAGGGGTAAGATTCTAAAATCTGCTTTATCACGAACTGCCCTTGTAAGCAGGTTGGAGTCTATAGTTCGACATGAGCTGAGACCCCAGGATATGGAGGCTGAACATGAAGTGACCTAGTGGTGACAGCGCCCAGAGCAAAGGAAAATTGAAGATGTGCTCTTGACACAGAAGGTGTGGTGGCTACGGGGACCCCCCCCCCCCACTGTCAACACCAAACTTCAAAAGGCTAAATACAAATGAAGAAAAAATAAGCCCCAGTTCCTGTGGAGAAAGTGGAATCAAGAGGAGGACTATGAGTCGCTCAGTCGGGGTGGGGGAAGGAAGGACATGTGTCCACACAGTGCCCCCCCTTGTAGTTGTTATCACAGTTCCTTTCCCCTAAGGACTTCACCTTTTTCTAAGGTCTCTGTTCTGATCTTCAAACACCAGATGTATTCACACCCAGCAACAATTTTCTGGGGTAGCTGTTGCCTCACCACGTCCTTTATACTGGGATGACTAGAATTTAGCTTTCGGGATTCTTTGGCGATCTATAAACTCGTGCATTTTTTGCTCTTGCTTTTTTTTTTTTTATTCTTTGCAGAATTATCCATCCAGAAAATATTCAAGTTGTTTAAGACAGCCATTACTTTCAGACTTTGCTTATATACCGACTCTGTAATTAAGAAAGCATCTTGTAAATGAACTACAGCTCTCAGATCTGTAGCTTCCCTCTCCTGGGATTTGCAGGTGATCTTCCCCTTGTGCCTTTGCATGACCCCTCATTCCTTCTGTCTTATCTATTACCTGTGAACATAGGATGGTGCATCTGGCCAGCTCCACACCTGTCCGTGATCTGTCCATTCCAGATTGTGCTTACACACCCTTTCTCCATATTAGTCAATATCACATGTTGCTTGGATATCTGGACAGTGGAGACCCAAATAATGGCTTTCCTTAAGATTTTTTTAATATAGTCCCCTGTATCAGGCCATATAGTGTCCTCTGTATAGTTTCTTTCCATCTTATAGAATGATCTCCAGTGTAATGGGAACAAAGGTCTACCTGGTTTCATCTCACTTCTATTTAAATTAGGATTAAATACTTAAATAGTCAAATGTCTCCAGGGATCTTTTCAGAGTTACTAAAGTGCTATGGGTTCAGTGATGTCCCTATGAAAATCCTTCAACACCTCAGAATGTGACCAATATTTTGAGTAAGGGTTGTTACATGATTAAATTTAATTAAAAGTAGGCCATGATCATGGGCTCTCATCCAACATGGCTGGTGTCCTTCTAAGACATTTGGACACAGACACATACAGAGGAAAGTGGTGTGAAAAAAAAATGAGGAGAAAATGATCATAGGCAAGCCAAGGAGAGCCTACATTCTTGCCCCAGGTTCTCCAGAGAAAACTAACTTGTCAGCACCTTCATCTCAGTCTCTCAGCCTCCAGAACTGGGATAAAGTTCTCCACTACATTTATCTGTTGTTCAAGGCACCCCATGGGTAGTGCTTGGAATGGCTGCTCTGGAAAATACAGGAGACACGTACAGTAAACCCCAACTCTTACCATACCCACCTGACTGAATGTGAACAAGCCTTTCCCTACACTTCACATCTCAACTTTCTCAAGCATACTGGATGTCTAACCTCCAACCAGACAGGTTTTCTCTAGTACATCAGATTCACTTTCAAAAACTTCCACTGCCTCCATTTCACTAGACCTCTCCAATCACAGAACCCCAATAGCTGGTTCCTAAAGTCCCTGCATTGAAAAGTCTTCCACTGATCTTCCATTCTCTACAGAAGTTCTGTGTCTACTCTCTTAGTTTATTATCTTTATAACATTTTTTTTTTTCTAAATCAGGGAGCAAGCCCACTTGCACCATTGATCAGTATAAATGAAGCCATTGTGCAGGGAAGCAGAGTCCAATAGATTGGCATGGGGCTACTGGGCACATGCTCCAGTGTGGCCACTCATAGCAGCTTTCCTCACTATCAAAGCTGTCTGCGTTTGCCCAGGAAACAATATAAATTAATGAATAAAGTCACTATTTGTGACTGGCTTCTACATGACATGGAATCCTGGACCAAGACCTGACACTTAGCTCCGTGCACCTAAATAAGCCATGTGGCTTCTCCCTTCTAAATAAGCCATGTGGCTTCTCCCTTCTCTGCCTTGACACTTGAAGTTTCCTCGACTGCAATCTTCTCCCTCACCCATCCCCACCTGTTGGGGATGCAGAGGGATGCAGTCTGATAAAATTAATCCCTCAATGGGAATCCTATTTCTTTATTTATGCTGTATATTGCCTTTGACTGTGGGCCCCTCAGGAGCAAGAATTTTGTTTCACTCACAGTTGTATGAATAACATGATGGGCATACAAGAAACATCGCTGCATGGACAACTGAATGGTGTCTGACTCTCTTCTGGCTCTTCGGACTAGCTTTTGATTCTATCTCCTCTAAGCCCAAGTTCTTTTTCTTTTCCCCTTACAGTAAGTTTTGGGAAGGGTGGGAGCAAAGATGGCTCAGACAATCACAGGGTGTTAAATATATTCGACAGCATATTGTATAAACCACACAGACCCTATGTATCTGCAACTCTTCTGCTGAATACACGGTCTTGACTGTTCTTGTTCACCTAGCATCTTTAAGTTGCCCTTTCATATTTCAGTAATGAGACAGAGGTATCTGTGGAGTGACAGAGCTACTTTTCACACTCCGTCTTAAACAAGCTTCTTTCTCCAATATTCTCTTTGTCATCTCTTTCATCTCAGCTTCTCGATCTGCGTATTGTCCACTAAGTTCTGCCATTCTGTAATAGAGTACAACAGAAGAAGAAATCAACTTCCCCAAACCTTACTGTAGGAGGGAAAGAAAAAGAACGCGGGCTGAGAGGAGTGAGTGAGATAGAATCAAAAGATCGTCAGAAGAGTCAGGAGCACGGTGTGCAGTGACGCCTGTTCATCATTAATACCACATACAAGAGACATGTTTTCTCCAAATAGCATTTCACTCAGGGCATATTATCAAGTTGGGCTACTGGATAAATGCTCCTGTTGTCATACATTGTTTTCTGTCTTAGTCACGTGCCCCAGGGCCTAAAGGGTCACACCGGCCTAATATAGTTTCTTCTGTGATGTCAATGAGCCATTTTTTTTTTAAAGAAGGCTAAAATGCATGATATGTGAAAAACCCCAGCCCTAGTAAAAAGTCACTTTCTAGAGGAGTTAGGAAGTTCAGCCTCAAGCTCTTTCTGGTGGCACAACCAGTTAAAGGAGCACTATGAATTTAATGCATCTACAGTAGCATGAGATTGATCCCCGGCCAGGGAGCTGACCCACATGGCACAGCAGACCTCTCCTGACCAGCCTCCTGGCCCCCTCAGCAGTGTATTTCAGTCAGCTTGCCTGCTCTGCTCCCCACTCTGTCTCTGGTGAATCCTCTTACCCCCTGCATTCTGACTTGTACTCCAGTTCTTGTATACACAAATAAATAAATCTTAAGAAAAAAGAAAAGGAAATTCCAGCTTCAGTGGAAAAAGATCTTAATTGTTGCTTCATATGAGCAACGTCTCAGAACGTGGGAACCCAGTCACTGGACACAGGCCTCTAGGCCCTGATGCCACATACTGGGCTAAGTGAGACTGGCCTTGCAAGGTCATGACTTCTGCCCTTGAGACACAGGTCTATAGTGGGGCAAAAAGTGCCCTTGCAATGTAATAACTCAATACAAATTGCAGGGAAGTCGAGGGGTGGGTAGGGTGCTTTGTGGGGCAAGGGAAGTCAGCCTTCCCAGGGAGTCAAGGCTGAGCTGCAAAGTGAGTGACAAAGGCACCTGTGAGCTGGCACTTGAAGCTCGCATGGGAGGCACCTGAGGAAGAGAGGCTGAGCCCTCAAATCCAGACGTGGAACAGGATATACAGTCACAGCCGGGAGAGATGGTGTCATGTTCTGTGGGTTGTTTTCATTTATGTTTCTAGAACATAAAAGTCAAGACAGGCAGTTAAGGATTCACTCTGGACTCAGACAGAGAAGATTGTGAAAGGCTTTGTACATCAGCCAAAAGTAATAAATTCCATGCCACAGTTGATGGGAAATCATTAAGGTAACCTGGAAGTCTGTTTTGTGATGAGGAAATAATGCTTTAGAATTATAAGCTAACTTTGATTTATTTTAGCATTAGAACTTTTCCTCCTATTTCTTCGTTACTACTCCTACTTTACATTTTTCAACGATTTATTTATTTATGCATACAAGAGCTGGGATATAGGTCAGAGGTGCAGAGTGGAGTGGTTGAGAGGATTCACCAGACACAGTGGGGAGCAGGACAGGCAGATCTACTGAAATCCACTGATGAGGGGAGCAGGAGACGTTTCCTGTGCCATGGGTAGCTCTCTGGCAGGGGATCAAACTCAGCTCTCAGTGCCTGACAATAGCTTCATAGCGCTGAGACTTCCACCCCTACATCACCAGAGAAGCCCTCTCCTTACTTTAAATCTCTCCAAAAAAAACATTAAATAACTTAAAATTTTAACTTTAAATAACTTTATATCTCTATGCCACAGAAAACTGGAAATCACATAACACAGAAAACAAATAAATATGTAAGAGATGGACAAAACGCTGAAAGTTAACATATAAATTGAAATATGGCCCTAATGTCAAATCAAATATTCCTTCCAGGGAGTAGGACCTGCTGCCACCAGAGGGCGCTCGAGTGCGGGAATCTGCGAGAGGACTCGTCAGTGAGCCAGCCAGAGGCCAGGAGACGGAATTCGTTTGCAAATCCCTTTACCTGCTTGTCCGTTTTGATCAAAATACTTCAGTCTTGCAGAAATAATTCAGCTGATGCCAGAGTCTATTTAACACACCACAAGGCAGAATGTTACAGACGCCAGACCTTCAAGCTGGAATCAAATCAGCCCCCATTTTAACCACCTGAGGACAAAACAACTTTCAAATAAGTGTCTAGTAAGATGGATTGCTAGCTGGCCTCACATTTCACCTCCATCCTGAACAGTCGAAAGGAATATGTGGGAAGGGGAGGAGAAAGATATCTGCAGACACAGACTTCAAGTAGGTGAGGAGGATCTGGAGGTGCGTGATCACCTGGGACCATCAAGGAGCCACCAGAACCAGGGGATGGGTGACGCAGGCTGCTCCCCCTCCCCACCAGGCCCTACTAGAGCAAGGACAGGAACTTGACCTCCAGTTCACCCACTACACAGCTCTTTCTAGCTTGGAGTGCAAGGCCTTAAGTGATGTGGGGCTATGAATTGATTATCACCAAGCATAAAAATAATAGCAGGTGAATCCATTAACTATCACTTTAGTAGTAACACTCATGAATGGCCATGCATTACTAGGGCCCACAGTTAGACTTTCATTTCATAAAAAAAGAAATTATTTTTCACTTCCTATTCTTTACAGGATTTACCAATAGTCATTGCACAAAAAAGCCCAGAGCGTATCCATGACCTGGGGCAAGTGATTTGATCTCCTTGGACATGTACATCTGCAAAATGGTGCTCATCAAAACTTCTGGGGAGAGTTGTCTGGAGAGGTAATGAGATGATGCATGAAGAACCTCTAGCAAGAGTAGATTCCCCACAAATGGCATAGTTTATCATAATGATGTCAGAGTGGAAACCCGCCTCTTCCTATTCCTCAGAACTTCCCCTTTCTCCTTGACCCAGTACAATTGGGAACAGTGGATTTTTAGTCTTATATTCTCAGAAAAAATTATTTATAGTAGTTAGTATCCATAATCTAGACACTGTTACTTTGATTTTTAGAGATTTATTAAGTTCTTTATGATATTCCATGTTATCAGCTATGTCCCACATTTTATGGGTAGCCTGAAAAATAAGGAAAAGGAAGGGACTTCAAGGCAGCACAGCATTTGAAGTTCCTCTTTAGAGGCTCCAACTCTGCACAAAGTCATTTAGTAATGCCATTACTTAGAGAGAAAAAGAAGCAGTGAATTGGGTGATGGGGCTCAGGATGTTCATACACAGCTATGAAGTTGTATTCCTCCCACCGGAAACCTACATAATGCTATAAAGCAACATTATGTCAGTAATGATTAAAAATAAATTTAGGAAAAGTGAAAAGGAAAGTACATCCTGCCTTGCAAGGAAGATAAGCATTTTTATAAATAAGAGGACAGAAACCCAAAGCAGAGGGTGGGCTCAAGCCAAGGGCCTGCTGGACTCAGAAACAGCAACGCCCCCAGCAGGCCAAATTCTCAGACTTGAGGCCCAGGCACGGAGGCTCCTGTGATCTCAGCCATAAATTGGGAACCCACGGGGCACCTCAGCGTCCTCCGCTGCAACAGTGGCCAGGCAGGAGGGCTCACCCCTGGGCGAGCTGCAACAGTGAGAGGTACAGAAGGAAGCCAACCAGAGGACTAAGATGGGGAGCTGGCAGAGACTGTTCAGAAATGCTCAGGTCCGTTATTACAGTGTTTAGATGGAAGAAGACCAGATTCTTCACCAATTAAGCTGGAGGGAATGAAAGTGAAAATAGATGACAATTACTGAGAAAATGGATTCGAGGTCCCCACTGCTCTTAAAGTCAGGAGGGAGAGAACAGATAAATGGGAATACAAGAAAATTAGAGACAAAAGTTCCATCTTGTTTCGTTTAAATGAATGATAGCACATCTTTAAAAATGAAAATTAAATGTCTGTAGTTCTAAATAAAAACAGAAATGCAAAGCACTTTCTTTTCAAAATAAAACTTAGAAAACGGATTCTTTAATAGGAACATTTCAGAGTTTTTAACTTTAGGTTCACAGAAGTGATTTTACTGAGCAGGATGCATTTATATGACATGCAAAATGGTACTGCATCAGCCAAAATGTCTTTTTTTCTCATCACTGTGACCACCCTACATCAATTCTGTAAAGACTGTATATTACCTGAAACTGGTGGCTATCCATTAAGCATAATAACCCTTCAGTCTTCCAAACCCAGGGCCTCCAACACAAAAAGGCTGTGGAATCCAGAAAGAACAATAGAGGCATGGAAGGTGAGAAACCCATGCCCCTGGAGCCCACACAAACAAGCCAGCACATTCTGGTGAATTGCTGTGATGTGCCCAAGTGGCAGACGTCACACTTCCCATCTGAAGCATGTGACAGAGTGGTGAGAAAAACCTCCCCCCTTCGTCTGTGACAGATCCCCTTCTGTTGCTCCAGTGACGAGGCAGTGCGCTCCCACTTGGATTCACCTTTATTTTCCCCTCCTGACAGTCTGCTCTGCCTCGCAAGATCCTCTCTCTTTGCTCTTTTGCACTGCTTCCTGGATTCCCAAAGCAAAGAGTTAGAGAAATTGTCGGTTACTGTGTCTCTACCCATGCACCTCCAAATCTGCTTCTTCCTATCTTATTATGGAAATTGTATTTCCTAGAGAAGAAGGTCTCAGTGCCTTTCTTTGAGTCAAGATGTTCATTCTGACCCAATGTGTGCTCTCATATAAAGTCTGGCTGCTTCTGGCTGACAAGTGGCTCCTGCAGGACACATTCTGGAATACTAGAGCGTGTGCATCTAACCCAGTCAAAAATAATTATTTCCAAACCACACTATGACACCCACAATTATTATCAATATTATGGACAAAAACACCTACACTAGACCAAGATGTGGCCCCAAATTCTACAACTATGAACAGGACAAAACAATAATGTTTTAAAAAATATAATTACCAGGGCCCTCTCTGGTGGTGCAACAGGTTAAAGCACAGTACTATGAAGCTGGCCCCAGACACTTCAGCACAACTTCGATCCCGGCTATGGGGGTGACCCACATGGCGTGGCAGACCTCTCCTGACCCACCTACTGCTCCCCCAGCAGTGTGCTTCATCCATCTGCCTGTTCTGCTCCCTGCTCTGTCTCTAGTGAAGCCTCTCACTACCCCTGCACCCCAGTTCTATATATATATAAATA
>NW_004567114.1:17737761-17774413 GCF_000260355.1 Condylura cristata
GCCTGTACCCCATTTCTGTAAGCATAAATAAATAAATCTTATCTATCTATCTATCTATCTATCTATCTATCTATAGATAGATAGATAGATAGATAGATAGATAGATATAATTACCAGTCCAATTCTTTCAATATGTTTATAGAGGAGGTGAGCAAAGAGATGATATCTAGAAAGAACTGAGGAAGAAACTATAAATCTTCAGAACGTATGTACAGCACTCTAAACCAGACACACACACACACACACACACACCACTCAGCTGTACCATGCTCAGTGCCAGTTGAATGTTTATGCAACTCTGCTTCATGTGACCAGTTCCTGTCCCCTTTCCTGTATCATTCTATTTCCTCAAAGCTAAAAGGTAATGAGAAGTCCAGCAGCACCCACAGCACCTCTGCCCCTGGGAAACTCACTGCTGTAAATGGAGATTTGCTGGGGAAGTTTGAGTCCTTCTTCAAGGGTCTTGTTTAAATAAAGACAAGAGGTCTTTATCTACAGACACATGTCTATGGCTAATGAGGTATCCACCAAATGCTCTCCTAGTCCCTAACAGGGTTTAAGTCCATGGGAGTGCTCTAGAAGTTTTATAGCTAAAGATGTTGTATTTTTTTGTACTTTTATGGCTAAAGTTCTGTCTCTATCTAGGCACTGTCCCTCTTTGCTTGGTGTTTGTCTTCAGAAGCCCCAGGGTCATTTCAGCCATAAGTGCTTTACTTACTGAGTAGGGAGGAAGAAGGTGGGAAGGGGTGGAGAGCTGGGCCAGGGGGCTGGGAAGGGCTAGGCAAGCCTCGCCAGCCCCTGTACACCCTGGGGCTGAGCAGACTCTACAGGGGGCCTTTGAGTCATGCTGCTGCCTGGAAGCCAGGGATACAAGCACTGCCACTGGAAGTTGATAAAGTTAGGTGACTAGTTAACAGCATGACCTTAAGTGAAACAGAAATGATTTTTAAAAGATCACTAAGTAGAAATATTATACCATCCACTGAATGCCCAGGAAGTTGTTGTTGTGGATGAAACAAAACCAAATAAGGGATCTGTAAGTGTGAAATACCCCTGGGCCAATCCCACTTCTGCCACTAGGAAATAACTGCCAGGCCCAGGAAAGAAAGCTGCAAGTGCACTCTGTGTGAGGAGTGCCAGGTGCTGGGGAGCTGGGCCAGCTTGACCTGACGGTGGGGAGAGGGTTCCCACAGGCAGAGCCGCCTTGAGAGAGAGGCCTGGCCAAGTGCATGGAGATGACTCCATTCCCACGCTCCAAGGCCGCTCCCAGATATAGCAGGGTCACCCCCAAGATATAGCAGGGTCACCTTATTCTGCATTTTGTGAGTTTTTGTTCAACAATTTTCAAAAGTGGCCGTTCTCAAAAATTCATCTTTATCTCTGTGAGTCACTTCTGGTGACCAACTTTCCCAGAGATTTTCAGATAGCTGTCTCAAAAACCAGAATGTGCGTGCTCCAAAGGAGAATACGTTCTAACTACTTCCAAATAGATCTAATGAGTAATCCCTGATGTTTATATTGAAATATCTTTTTTTAAAATTAATATAATAGTTTATTTTTACATCATTCTGTGCCTTTTTCCATCTCAGTTGTAATCCCTGTGGGCTTCCAATCACCAAGTCACCCATGTGACCATAGTCCAGTGCATTTCCCTCCCCCCCACCATTTTTGATCCCATTCCCCAGTACACCCCCATAAATAGCTATTTATTGTTGTTGTTATTTTCTCGCCTGGTCCATTACACTCCTGCTGTGAATGAAACCATCCGGTATTTTTCCTTTTCTTTCTGGTTTATTTCACTAAGCATGATCTTTTCCAGCTCCATCCATGTTGCTGCAAAAGGCATGTGTTTATTTTTTTGGTTGCTGGGTAATATTCCATTGTATATATGTACCACATCTTTTTAATCCAGTCATCTACTTTATCTTAGCAGAAATACATATTCACTTATTCATACACATACTTGAGCCTCAACGTATTAAATGGTGCAACAGAAACACATATTTTTTGGTGACTGTCCTTTTTGATCCAGAAATGGCCCATCCTGGGAGAAAAGAATATTTTATTTTATGAAAGTGAGCCCAGGGGTCAGCAGAATTTCAATAACAGGCCAGATGATAAATATTTTCAGTTTTGTGTTCAGCCTGTCTTTTATACCCCCTGCTAAGGGGTTATGAAGTCAGCCACACATAATAAACATGTAAGTGAATGAGTATGTCTGTGTTCAAATAAAACTTTATTTATAAAAATAGGCTGGGTTTATGGCCCTCCCTGGTGGCACAGCAGGTTAAAGCACAGCACTGAGAATCTGAAGCCACTTCCGCATGAGTTCGATTCCCGCCTGCCCCGAGGTGACCACATGGCATGGCAGACCTCTCCTGACCCGCCCGCTGCTCCCCTCAGCAGTGTACTTCGTCGATCTGCCTGTTCTGCTCCCCACTGTTTCTGGTGAAGCCTCTCACCTCCCTCAAGCCTCTGGCCTGTACCCCATTTCTGTATGCACAAATAAATAAATCTTAAAAAAAAAAATAGGCTGGGGTTAGTCCTTCCCATAGTCTTTTCATGACCATTCGTGGTTCCTCACTGATTACTAAATAAAATTCATTGAACTAAGTCTACCTCTCCAAACAAAACCACCCCCCGAAGTCTCCATTCCCTCACAAACTATGTAGTACTCACAAAGAGTACACACATCCTTCCATCTCTATGCCTTTTGTTCTGTATAGAATGTCTTTTCTTCTCTTCTCTACTCATCAATATGCTCATGTCAGTATGCTTCCACTAGGGGGCTACATACCTTACACATATTCAGAAAATCATCCTCGTGTAATTCTCAAACTCTGGAAGCTAGTAATCAAATTCCATTTGACTTTATTAACTTCACACATTAATTTAACTTGTATTAACTTCATTATTAAGAATGTGCCATAGAATCTTGGGTATAGGTGCTGAACTGTATACATGCAAGAGAAAAGCTCTGCTTAAAGCATCAAAACACAAAATGCATAATAATTAATCATCACACTTACTTGATTCTATATATACTGTTTTACTAATTGGAATATAATTTATTGTGTTAAAACAAAAATATGTTCGCAATCTCTCGTGGATATCAAATATCCTGTTGAGATTTTATATAATTTCATGTTAATTAAAACAAGATTACTAAGTAGTAGCAATCAACTGTATGCTGAAAGCCTCCTCAAAGGACAGGAAGGCTCAAAGGACAGGAAGGAAATATAATATCTGGGTTAGTTAAAACTAGAATAGAATTTTAAAATTCTAATCTAAGTAAGTTCAATATCCTCTAAAAAGTTTGAAATTGAGGAAAGCAAAAGTAGATATTAAGGATCCTGGAGAGTTAGATGAAATGTGCCCAAGAAGACTTGACAATTTTACCATTAAACCCTACAATTCCACTAAAATGGAGGAACAGTAAATGGTATTGTTCCATTAGGATCTAAAGGGCTTTTCAGCAGATGAGGTAAATGATAATCAGCTCTTCATGCCTTTGTGAGTCAGTCCCTCCCCCAACTGAACATTACAAATCACAGCTATTTTACCAGTGGGGTTTTCAGCTTCCTCATTCAATAGTCAACCAAGCCTGGACTCCCTCACCACCAGCATGATAGATACACAAAGCGAGTAGTCAATAGAAGGAGAATGAGCTGGCTGGACCAGAGTGACTAAAGATCGGGATGATAAAAAAAAAGAGGGTGCTTTTTTTAAGTACTAAACCAATTCATCCACCTGTTCTTGCAAAGCAGAGGATCAATTATGCCAACAAAAGAAGACATAATGTGAGCTGCAAGGAGAAAGTCAGCAGTGAAAAAGCTCAGTCAGGAGGTAGATGGATTGAAACATACAGGCTGACCCAGGGAAGGAGAAACGTGATGTAAGTGGAGAGGGAAGAAAAGGAAGGTGGGTGGCCAGGCAGGTGCCCACCAGGATGGACAAACAGAAGTAATCAGAATTATTTCCCACCCAGAGAACTCGCTTTTGTGCTGAGCTGGTTGAGGCGCTGAAATTAGTATCAGAAGAAGCCACCTGCACCACTTCAGAGCTCAGTCATCCTCCTGATTGTCAAATAACAAAGCAGTAGCAGGCGATAACATTTTTCTTTGTCTTTTTGCAGCTTCCTAAAGCCCAGATGAATTCAAAGCAGCTGTGTGACTCCCTATAAGCAACCCACACACACAAGTGCACATGCGTGCAACTTGGGCATTAGCGAGTTATTGAAATCAGATTGCATATGTCAGAGTAAAGAACAGAGATTGCCGTAACGAAGCTCCAGCCATGACTTGCTTGTTAATACTTGAAGCGTTCTTAATGGGGGTGGGGGGCAGGAAGACTGATTGAAGATGGTGAGATTCTATTAGCTCAGTACATCTGCTGAATTATATTCACTGGGTACAAGAAAGAAAGAAAAAAAAAAAAAAAGACAGCAGTTTTTATCATACTTCTGCCTCTGTTCTGTTCAGAAACCTTCCCTAATCCCCACTGCTCTTAGCATAGGTCCAAACTAGTACTCACGTCATTCAGGACCTTTCACTGCCTGACCTCAATCTAGGCTCTCAGCCACCAACAGCCTGCACACCAACCCAAGAAAGCTAACATGGACCCATGCTTCTTCTCTTTGCTTTGATTTCCCATCTTAGCTACTTTGATTAATCAAAATCTATTTGTACACCAAGATTCTACTCAAGACCACCTCCTTCTTCCACTCTTCTCAAATATCCCTGGCTGGTAAGACCTCTAGCTCCTTCAGTATGTGAACACACTCCTGTGACCCAGTGGTTCGCATGCTGTGGTGGGTATCAGTATCTCCTGCCAACAGAATTTGCTGGATCTATCCACAGAATTCTCATTCCACAAACCTATGTATGGAAACATGGATTTGCATTTCTATTAACAATGCATGTGAAGCCAACTTTTCTGGGCCAGAGAGCAACTTTGAAAACTACGACCAGAATAACGATGATCTCGTCTCAGCCCCCTTTTGTAAGACTCTTGGGGGCCAGAAATCTGTGTCTTTCCAGCATTCTTCAGTTGGCATTTATATTCAGTAGGTGTGTAACCAGTTTGTCAAAGTCAATGACTGTGTTCATGTTTTTGCAGTATGTTTGTGTATATACGTTACACTCATTCAACACATACTGCAGACACATACATTCACCACGTGCATGTATAGTAAGATGATTTAAAGCACAAGAAAGTTTCTTAATCATCTCACATTTGGCAAGCTAAAGGGAACGATGAATATGCTATGATCCATTTTGCAAATGTGTTCTTCAGAAGAGCACCATTAAAATTCAATATGAATTTCTGTTTGAAGAGTGTCCATCTGTGATCATTTGTGCTAAATGTAATGAATCTCTCCACCGCATGAATACTCAGTCAACCCGTGCTCTCTACTGCCTCTGCTTCAAGATAAAGAAGGGTGAGATTTTCACTTCTCAATGGTGGATAAAGCATCAGCTCCCTGATATTGCTGTAAACATGATTCACATTCTAGAGACTCACTAAGTCGCCAGCAGACCACTCCTACCCACCAGGAATGCTTAAGAGCACAGAGGCCCAGGTTATCCCACCAGAATTCAAATCCTGGCTCTGTCCAGTGCTCGGGCAGGACCTCAGCCTGAGTGCTGAAAGCTTCGTCTCTCATTAGCAAAATACGAACAGCACCTTTGCTTCTTGATGGTTACAAAGCCTGAAGGGGGACATAAATGGACATTGTCTACTGGCACAACATAGAAGGTGCCAGGAAGGCTGTTCTTTTAGTATAAACACAGACAGATCATAAATCTCCCACTGCCCTGTATCTTCTGGGGTCAAAATTCTTACTGCACCCCATTACCATTATGGGTCACTGTGAACTTCGCCAGACAAAACTAGTACATGTCAACATTAATATTTTAAATAAAACTAGTACATGTCAACATTAATATTTTAAATTTCATGGTACTTAACAATTATCCATACTACTCAATGTCAGTAACTTAATTTCAGCTCTTTTGAGAAATAAAGTGGAGGCTGACAGATTTGTGATCAGGGAGGGTGATGCCATCTTGGGACTCTTATTATTGATTAACTTTCTGCAACATTCATATAACACAGCCTATGCCAAACAGCTCCCATTTTGCCCACCTCCCCACCCCCAAACAGTCTTAAACATCAGCGTACTATTATGGGTACCCGTAGATATTTCTGGGTTTTCAGCCTGTGAGGTTATATATCCTTCATCTGAGTTTCTTGATCTAGTCTCTCTGTAGGATGGGCCTTCTCCTCTGGAAGGGTTGGCTGTTGCTAGGTCTGTGCCTGTACATTCACTATGTCCAGTCTGTGAGCAGGAACTGCCTGTAAACTAAGAAGAGACTCTGACCAGGCAGTGCTCATTTCTGTCTGTGATGTTAGCGCCCGCCAGCAAGTACTGATATGTCTCCTGTTTGAAGCAAATTGTTTTATGGAAACTGTTATTTGCTTCATGAAATGAGAATTTAAAATAAAACCTTAACATAGGATGTTACATCAAATTATATTTTTATAAACACATATTAAAAATAATAAAATAAATTAAAGCGATAGGGAAGTGTTGCTTAATTTGAAATTTTATGATTGTAAATTTAACTGAGACATACCAGGCAATGATATTTTCAGAACTAATGCTTCTGGAAGGATTGTACAGTAATGGTCAGACTTTCCATAAGAAGTAAGTTTTTATAACTAAACTTCCACAGCGCTTCGGTCCTTAATGTTATTTTACACAGTATAGATGACCTTATTGTATTAGATTCCTAGGACTGCTATTGTACGTTACAACAAATTTGGTGACTTGAAACAATAGACATTTATTCTTTTGGTTTGGAGTCCAGAAGTCTGACTTCAGATGTTGTCAGTATCCTGCAGGTTCCAGGGGACTCTCTGGTCCTTCCCACATCCCACCTCTTCCCTGCCAGATTCCAGTGTCTGCACTCTGGGGCCCCTGCTTCCATCTGAAATGCACCTGAGGATCTATATCTTCCCAGAGGCCTCTCATAAAGACATTTATCATTGGACCTAGGGCCCTCTGGATTATGCAGCTTGATCTCATGGTAAAAAAAAAACAAAAAAAAAAACAAAAAAAAAACTTAATTAAATTATACCTGTCAAGTCAAGGTCCTTGTTACAAATCAGGTCATGCTCACAGGTTCTGGGGAACATATCTTTTGAAGGGGGCACCAATCTATCCCCTACATTTACACAGAGGTATGTATGTGTTTTACATTCATACTATATGCCCCTGGAGGTCAGTAATTTGTCTTCTGAGATTTTTTAAATGTGTGTTGAGTAAGTAAATGAACTTACAATTTTAAAACATCACCAAAAGTTCTATCCTGGAGCAACAAGATAGTGGGGAAATACTCAGAAGTGGCAGAATACCATTCCAAAATTCATCAAAGGGGCTAGCCACAGATGGTGACAGAGCCAGGATCACTTGTCAAGTCAAACAATAGAAAAAAATAGAAAGGAACAAGATCACAATCAAATCACACTCAAAGATCAGGGCATCTGTGAGAATAGGCTACTCTGCAAACCCAGGGTCTCTTCTAGAAAGAGGGACATATGAAGGATCAAGACATCCCAGACGAAGAAATGGATAATAAAACTTTTAAACAATGGATCATACATTAACTGTATTTATCTTCTGCTTTTAAGAAGAGATTTTTGGCTTGCCAAATTAAATACACAAAAAATTAAATTGATCATGTGAAGACCAGATTCTAAAAATGAAAAAAAAATTAAAATAGTCCTCCTGAATCTTTATATGATTTAAATAACAAAATTATCATTTCACCATGTTAAATTCCCATTTTTTAAAGCCTTTCACAAGGTGATTCCATTGAAATAGTCTCATGACTCAGATATCACCCCCATCTTACAAATGAGAAAGTGTTGAGAAAACAAGTGATTTGTCCAAGGTCACATGTGGAAACAGGCAAAGAACCAGCTGAGTTGTTTTCCAAATCTGGTTTCAAATCTTATGGTGTGTGTGTATGTGTGTGTATGTGTGAGAGAGAGAGAGAGAAAAAGAGTGAGCCAGAGAGAGAGAGAGAGAAAGAGAGAGAGACTGATTCTTTACTGGCAGGCTAGGGAAATGTGCTAGTATTTCCACCAGAGAAAATCCCACTGGCTTCCTTTTCTTCTTTTTAGAGAAAATATGTTAATTTTGTTTGTTATTTATATGTGTGTGTGTTACATTCTTCATTTTTGCACAATGCATACTTTTCATCTGCTTTACTCCCCATGGACTTCTCACCACCATTTCACCCATGTGCCAACACCATAATCCCGTGAGCTCTTCCTGCCCCTGTTTTGATCCTATTCCTACTTTTTAATGCTCTAGTATATAATTATACTACAAAGTATTTTCAAAATTTGATTTAAAAGACTGACATTTCTTCACAAAAGTATGCCTGAGAATAACTGGAAAAACTTTGTGGATTCCACTCAATACCAATATAAAGCAAATCAAGTCATAAGTAGGGAGAACTTGAAAAATGGCGAGAAAAAGTACCCTGGCTTAAAACTGCTCTATTTCTGCAAAGGAGAAAGGTGTTACTTTTGCTGGGAATGAAATGTATATGTTGTTCTAAGTTGAATGTTTATTACTTTGAACTGTACTATATAAAGACACTATTTGGAGATTATTAAAATGTCTTCTATTGTTCCCGTGCTAGTAATAACACAAACTATCATTTCTAAAGAGCACAAATTAAGTCTTATATTAGGAAACAGCTAACATCCACATTTTTCTCATTCTGTCCTCAAAATGAATGCTGGACATTCAATTCTATCTCTTGCTACCAACTTAGAAAATAGTCTTTTCCTTCTTAGGGGTCCCCAAAAAGTCTCCTTGTGAGGGCAGACATCTCCATGCATCTGCTATTTTGTGGGGAGTCATGATTCCTTTGTCCCCCGATGGGTCCTAAATTAGTTAAAAATGGAAGGCTTTAAACAGAAAGTTGAATGAGGACCACAGTGTAGAGTTGAAATTTAAAAATGCCACTGTGGACAGAGGTGGCTACACAGAGGTGGATTTAGAAACATCTCTGAAATGACCTTTGGCTTTTTTTTTTTTTTTTTTAAAGATTTATTTATTTGTACATACAGAATTGGGGTACAGGCCAGAGGCTCAGGGGCGGTGAGAGGCTTCACCAGAGACAGAGCGGGGAGCAGAACAGGCAGATCGACGAAGTACACTGCTGAGGGGAGCAGCGGGCGGGTCAGGAGAGGTCTGCCTCGCCATGTGGTCTCCTCCGGGGCAGGCGGGATTTGAACTCATGCGGAAGTGGCTTTAGCTTCTCAGTGCAGTGCTTTAACCCGCTGCGCCACCAGGGAGGGCCAACCTTTGGCTTTTTAACCCAAGTCTGTCCACTTCACAATGCCAAGAGAGAAGGGCTGAGGACAATACCCAGATGACCTCATAATATGGAGGACACAGAGGCCATTTGTCCAGGAAGACACGGAGACCAAGAAATGCACCTGACCTCACATGCTGCAGCCGTACAGCCTGACACCCAGCTGAGATCCCAGGTTCCCCAGTGGCAACCTATCTCCAATTCCCTCAGGAGTGAAAACATGAAGCCACCCTGCTGTCCTTACCCCCAGCACTCCCTCTGCTCATGAGCTGCAACCAGCAAAAGCTATGCAGTCTTTTCTTTGCTAGAGAACAACTCTTTCACCTCTCCAGGCTCAGCAGAGGACAGGAGCTTGCCGCAAACCTTGCTTTAAAACATCTTTTGGTCATGTATTATGAGTCCATAATTTCTGTGAGGACCACTCACTTAGGGTTGGGGCTGAGGAAATCTGTTCTCTGTTCTCTAAGATTAGAAAATTCATTTTTACTTTCATGAGCACATTTTTGCAGGCGCAGGGTGAAACAGCACATCACAAAATGTAATGGCACATAGGGCCCTTGAATTATTGGCTTTGAAAATCTGATTAAAACTTATGAACATTATTTTCATAATAACACAATACATAAAATTTAATAACACAATATATAAAGATTTCCTGGAATCTTTGCTATAACAGCAGTCACCAACTGAGGTTCTTAAAGCGTGAGACAAAAAAAAAAAAAAAAACTCACATGTTAGTGTTTTGGTTGAGCTTTAGGTTACATTTCAAAAAGTTACTATAAAGTTTGTGTAAATCTCTTTTACTATAAAAAGAAGATAAAATATCCTTTCACTCTCAGTTCCCTGAACAAATATTCATCAGTCGAATGGCTGAGTGTGCAGGTTCTAGAATCAGTTCAATCTGTAGCTGAATCCCAGTTCCTTTCTAGGATGTCTGACTTCAGGAAACTTACTAAATCTCTCTGAACATATTTTCCAAATAGGTTCAATGAGACTGAACTGGCAAAGCTGATGTGAGTAAATTAATAATCTCTATGATGTACTGCTAGAACTAATAAATGGCTAAGGTCATCATCCTGATCACCAGTTGGGATACAAATAGGATTAGAGCATGTGAACTTCTCTAAAGACATCACAGTCTTAGGAAAACTCTATGAAAACAGAACTAGACAATCCCCGTGCACAGAGAGCTGGGTGTACCAGGGTATGGACCTCTGTTAATAGGGCCCTGCACAACAATACGTGAGAGAGGGAGGGGTCTCCTCCATGACCCCACCAGCAACCTGGGTCTCATCTGCACAGGTTACAGATGGAGCTGGTTCTAAACTTCCCACAGTGCCTTGTGCACCATGTCCATGTTGATAGATAGACTCAAGATGACAAAGTCATCTTCAATACTGTCAAGTAGTTTCATGAACCCAATCATTTTCAAAGCTTGCTAATATTTTGGGATGTCTTTTTCTTAATTCTTATTTTGATGTGCCTTTCCCCAAGACTTAATTGATTGTTGACTTCCCATTACATATCAATATGATCAGCAGAAAATAATCTGCAAGAATGTGTTTGGGATCAGAAAAATAGGAAGAAAGATAAGAGAGGAAAGTAAAACAGGAAGTGCTGGGAAGAAGTTAGGAAGTGTGTGATCATTTGATGACTCAAGACATACTTATTGAGTACCTAATGTATGCTAAGTTCTGAGTCAGGTACCAGAAGTACACTGGTAATTGAAATCAGATTCTTGTTCTGAACAAACAGGACGTTCAGTGTTTTTCTCCCTTTTCATTTAATTGTTCCTTTAGTAGAAATTAAGAAGTGAAGAAAGATTAAAAGTAATTCTATGGTTAGAGAGCTCTTGTAATGAGGTGTGGCAGCAACATTCACTGTCCACCCTATATTCAGACTCCCCCTCCACTGGGTTGTGTTGTCTGACTAAGCAATGTCAGCCAGAGACGACATTGCTCAGCTCCCTTTGCACTAGGTGGGGCCTTGTGATTAATGATCATTTCATTAATGGTCAATGAAATGTGGTCATAAGTGGTGTTTGCTACTTTTAGGCATGTCTCCCAGCTCAACTTTGACACTGAGAACCAACTTGAAAACCGATGTTGAAGACGGCAGAGACTCTATCAGCTTGTGTCCTGTGTGACTGCATGGACCAGATTTTCACTTAACTTCCTCTGCTTTGAAATGCTAGGACTCCATGTGAGTGAGCAAAAACTAATATTAAAACAAAACTCTTTTGTAGGGTTAACCTATTAATATTTGGAAGTTTATTGGTATAGTTAATATTTACTCTCGTTAGTAGAAGTTAGAAATCTAAATTCATTTTCAAATAGCTTGAGATATGTTTTATGTACATTAATAGTAAGGTCAAGTAAGATCAAACTAACTTGTCAAGACTCTTGGCTTTTGAGCTAAAATTATGCCAAGTCAGCAATGAAATGTTCATGATCATATGCTAATTTAGTGATCTATTAAATTGCCAATGACATCATAGAAATTCGGAGGCACATGGGGGGCTGTTATGAAAACTGCCTGTAGAGAGTCAAAGGTAGAGAGGTAGAGTCATTGACTTAATACTTTTTAAATGGAAGAGGCAAGCAATCATTATACATTAAATGCAGATTGCTTAGTAGATAAAACATTTCAAAACACCTTGAAGTTAGCCTTATTTGTAGGTTTTAAGAGTGTATCATCTTAAATTCAAAATATGAAACTCTCTCCTTTGTATTTCTCTTTGTTTTTCTTATTACTGATAATTACTTCTAAAAATAATATCCATATTTACTGAAAGTTGTCTGGGAGTCAAAACCTGGCTATGAATTTTTCATATGTTATTTTATATTTGTATAATTTACATATAGCAAACTTCTATTATGCTACATTGACTTATATTTTAAGATATATACATAAGGCCCCTCCCTAGGGGCTCAATGGGTTAGGATGCAGCACTACAAGCTGAACACAGCCACTTCAGTGTAGGTTTGATTCCTGGCCCCAGAGGTGACCACATGGAGTGGCAGACCTCCCCTGATCCGCCCTCTGCTCCCCTCAGCAGTATACTTCATTGATTGGCCTGTTCTCCTGTCTCTGGTGAATCCTCTCTCTGACCTGCACCCTAGTTCTGTATGCATAAAAAAATCAATACATCTTTTAAAGAAAAAGATATATACATAAAACCATCACTGTTTTATAAATAATTAATACTGGTGTTCAGAAAGTTCAATAGCCTGACCAAATTCAGATACTTAGTGAGTGGAGGAGCTAGAATTTGAACTAGTTCTGGCTTAGACTAAAGTCTAGGGAAGTCTCACTGTGTCAGGTAAATTGGGGGAATCTTAAAATTAAATTCAAACTGAAAATAATATTAAACTCATATCATGTTAAGTCTGGAGTAAATAATAACAGCCAATACCAAGTGGATGTTTGTTTTGTGTCCGGTACTCTTTTAAGTAGTATTTATTTATTAACTTATAACCCTTGTAACAACATTAAGAAATTGCCTCTTTTATGCAGAAGAGAATGATGAGCTCCCTTTAAGACTTGCTAGAACCCAGAAGAAGCCTGTTTGGATTCACATTTGTCTTCTCATTCCTAACCACATCATTAATTGCAATAGAACATACTAATGTATCTTTGACTAAAGAGAATATAGAATGACAAATCAATAACATTTGAATAAAAAGGGAAAATAAATAAATTATTTTTACTTTAGAATGATATAGTATGGCAGCTTATTTCCAGAATCTAGAATGAATAGGAAAATATAGTGCCGCATTTTCATGTGAACAAGTAGATTGTCTTAATGAGAAATCTAAATAGAAAAGTTAGCCATTGCTCAGAACCATGAAGATGAACACCTGTGGAAACATCCGTGAGTTCAGCCTCAGCAAAATATTTCAACAGTTAGTAGGAGTTGAGGAGACAAGGGTGAGAATAAAAAGTCACAGCTCCTATATCCACAAGATATCCTGCTGTAGATGGGAACTAGCTACCTATACTGCTATTTTATTTATACTATTTTCCATTTTCTAGGAACAAAGCTCATTTGATTATTATTTAATATAAAAAATACCTGATTACTGAATGCTCTCTGATTATGAAAGGCAGTGAATGAGAGACAGCAAAGATGGGTCACAGGTGACGTGTAACACAAAGATTTGTATTAGGATTCAAAGAACGCTTTATGAGCAATTAAAAATCATTAGAACAGCATTCTTAAAATTACAATGTCATGAGTAAATGGACTGAAGGAAAAATAAGTCAGTTCTTATTTTAAAGGATGCATTGACATTACACACAAAAAAAGTAAATAAAGCAAGCAAAATTTTAATCATGGAACTATTCATCTGACTAACACAGTGACACTGCACCATTACTAATCGAGCTTTTTTTTTTTTTTATGCAAGTAGTTAAAAAGCACTCATTTCCCCAACAAATAGGGGGTGGGCTATACACTTTCCATGTATTAAAAAGAATCCTTCCCCCGGAAATTAAATCACTCAACAAATTCAGCAAAGGTAACTTCAACCTGAACCAAACTGAAACTAATGGGTTTGGAATCAACAAACGTAGTTAGAGGAACAACTCTGCACTGTTTGAGTGTGTGATGTTAGGCAAAGCACTTAACTTCTTTAGTTCTCATTTTAAATAAATGTGAAATTAGTGTAACCTTAGTAAATGCAGAAACAATATGGTTCAGTCTCATTCAAAAATACACTCATTTAGTAACTAACAGAAATGTCAGAAGTGATAATGCTGCTCACTCATGCTTCCTGAAGGATACTCTAAGTAATTCACAGTGAAATATTACTCAGCAATCAAAAAAAAAAGATAAACTCAAGTCATTTGCAGCAACATGGATGGAGCAGGAAGGGTTCATGCTTAGTGAAATAATCCAGAAAAGAAAAGAAAAATGATGGTTTTACCCAAAGCAGGAGTGTAAGGGATCAGAAAAAATAAAAGTAATTATAATAATGTAAAAACTAAAATCAACTAACAACTATAAACTAGAGGCATTCTATGGAGGAGGAGAAGGGGAAGAGCACATGGGACTATGGTGATGGTACATGGGTGGTGAGAAGTCCACAGGGATTACAACTGAGATAGAAAATGTACAAAATGAAGACTGATGTAAAATATATAATAAAATAAAATAAAGGTAATTCAAAGCACAGTCTAGATGAATGATGAACACTCTGCCTTGCCTCCCACCTCTCCACTTCCCTCATAATCTTAACCTGCTAGAATGCCTTCCTTAACACTGTGGAGAAATCGCCAATCCATTTCCAGCCAGTGTGCATTTTGCTCTTTCCCACTTGACTCACTCTCACATTCATTTACTGTACTTACATTACCTTAGTCTCTTTCAGCAAGAAAGGATCTCCTCCTCAGAAAAGAAGAAAAGGGGTCCTCCCTGGTGGCACATTGGGTCAGGACACAAGCAAGCTGCAGCCACCTCAGTGCAAGTTCCATCTCTGCCCCAGAAGTGGTCCTTGGCACAGCAGACCTCTCCTGACCCACCTGCTGCTCCCCTCAGCAGTGTACTTCATCGATCTGCCTGTTCTGTCCCCCACTCTGTCTCTGGTGAATCCTCTCACTACTCCTGCACCTCTGGCTTGTACTCCAATTCTGTATGCATAAATAAATATTTAAAAAAAATAAAGAAAAAACAGGGCACTGGGCATGTGAGCTGGAGGAAGGCATCTATGAAAATACCTTACAGGGTGTCTTTTTGTTGCATTGCATGAAAACCATAAGATTTATCAAGAGTTTTATGAATATTAAATACATAATATTTGCAAACTTTCTTGCTCACAAACAGCACATACGCATATGCTGAATCATATATATACCTTTACTATATAAAATATATAACTGTGCGTTCAGATTCAATCTTCACCCTAGCTTGATTTCTGGAAGTTCATCTTTTTATATTGCATCAAGCAAGGGGCAGTGACAGGAATCCAGGGAACAGTGGTTTCCTGCCTCCAACCTCAGGTTGGTGACAAGAGCATCGCTCTACTGAAGTTTGCAGATCCTGCTTGGAAGTCCTCCTTAGGCACAGCCACAGCTCTCTCCTGGTTCAACTCACTCATTTCCTTCCTGCTCCCTTCAGACCTATCGGTGCTAACAGCTAAAGGGTACTTCATTACTCCATTATTACCCCAATAGCTGTCCCTGATCACTGATTTGTCCAGCCCAAACCACTGTAAATGGTCAGCTCTCAACAGATTACCCCAACTGAGATCAGATCTCAGTTTTTCCACCAGGATCCTGACTAATGCAAAGGTAACTGAATCTGGATGTCCTCCAACCATGAATTTCTTGACCCAACGTGGAAACAAACATGGCGCACAGGCATTCTAAGTCTCATTTGCCCTCTTTTTGAAACAAACGTGACATGTGTACTGAGGTAAAAAGTATTTGATATTAGCTAAGTTTCAGGTGCACAGCATTATAATTCAACATCTGCATATACTACGTCACAATCAACACCCATGGTCTAGTTTCCAGCATTTCCATTCCACTGGCTCCCAGGCCCCTCCCACCAACTCTGCAGAGCCTCATTTGCTTGGATCGTTAACCTCTGCAGCCTTGGGAACCGCAGTGGCAGAGGAGAGGTAAGTGTATAGCAGCTGGGTGGGGGCTAAGAGCAGAGGAAGCATCATAGAGAATAAAGCTATTTCCAGAAAAATAATCTTCATGTTTTAAAGGGCTTCTCCTGCTTTGCAGGTAACAGTAATAAATAAGTTAGTCTTGGCTTATATAATTGAAGAAAGTCTTCCCTTCACTCAAAATCACCTACCGGACAATATAAAAGCCAGGAAAATAATTTTGTATCATATTGGCTGGGTTCCATGTCAGTAAAGAACTGCTTATGATTTTTTTTCAATTAAAATGCATGTCCAGGAATTTCATTAAATAATTGAGCATTGTTATATAGAAAGATTCTCTGAAGGTTACTTGTGCCCTCTGGACTTTTTAATAAATGAGGAAAAGTAAATTTAAGTAACATAGCTATGGTTTTCAAAACTCATTATTAAGGAAAGTAGATCAATGTACTTTTGTATATTTATTTTTAACTGACTAGGACATGCCCAATTACTTGTGATTATGAAAAATAATTCAAGGTAATTTTCACTCAGTAGCTAGAACTTTTTTTTTAAACCAGAAAAATGATTCACCCAATCTACTCTCAATAACTAAATTTAATCTTACTAATGAACAGTGACCAAATTGTTGGAATTAATAATAAATAGCAATAGCAGGCGCAGTTTAGAATTCTTTATTGAACTCTTTTACAAAGAGAGGTCTAAATGTTTAGTTTACCAAAGCAAGCAAATTTAGTAGTTATTTTCGCGCTATTCCTTATTATTTATGACTGGTAAGCTCTGTGGGATGAACTATAATTTTTAAAAGATTTATTTTTATTTACTTATGCATAAAAGAACTGGAGTATAGACCAATGGGTGGGGAGTGAAAGGATTCTCCAGAGACAATGGAAAGCAGAACAGGCAGGTTGACTAAAATACACTGCTGAGAGATGGGAGAGGTGTCTTGTGCCATGTGGGTCACCTCCGGGGATCAAATTCTTGCCAAGGTAGCTGGTGATAGCTTGACAGTGCTGAGACTTTACCTCTTGCACCACCAGGGAGGCCTTAAACTATCTCCTTTTTTCCAAATGAATTCCAAGTGTGTTCACCACAATCCCCGGTATTACAACATACTTATCATGTTTATTTATTGAGTAACAGAATGGAGGAATAAAGGGTGAATTAACTTCCATTAATTTCTAATCCTCAAGAATTTGGTCATCCTGTAGAAACAATACAATTATATAATTAAGTCCTTATTTGCTTTTACTATTTCTGCACCACTCATGGAATTAGTATTGTATATGTTTTCATAAAAGTTTGTTTATTCATTAATCAAATATTTGTTGAGCGTTTAGTATAAGCAAGATACTGCATATGTGAAGACAATCAGATAAGGAAATTTTCTTCTGAAGATAGGTAGAAAGAATAAAAATAACAAAAATGTTTTTTTCTACAAGACAGGATGTTCTTTGAACAGCAGTTGAAAAGGAATTGGGAGGTCAGAGGAAGGAGAACAGACCTCTGGCTGGAGGTTGGGGAAGCATTAAAAAAGCTTCAGAAAAGATGTGGCTTTTATACTGGGCCATGAGGGAGTAATTGATTATGTACCTTCAGAGAATGTCAATAACTAATATGAATTTAGCACCACCAAGTTTGCAAATGAACACTCCCTTTATATATATATGCCCTCACCTGATCCGATTAGTATCCCAGTGGGGTTGCATCATTGCCTCAATTTTAGAGACCATTATTTGACTTAAAACTCTTTAAGAGATGTAAGATTACTCAGCCAGAAAGAAGGCAAATAAATAAATCTCACCTTCCAGGGAGTTCTAAAATAGATAGCACAAATTGTACTTGTAAACTTTGGGCTTGAACCAAATGTTCAGAATTTCAAGCAAAGAGAGATCTTTCAATTACATTGCATGGCCCTCTTGGGGAGGATCTTGATGTAGAAATATTTGCAAATTGTATAGTAGACCAGTGAGAAAACAATGATTTACTGAGGTTTCATTGCAGCAGTAATAAGTATGGAGTCTTAAAACATAGCTCCCCTACAGCAGCTGACAACAAAAATAGCTAACATTTATCGAGGGCCTTTTATGTGGAGTGTACTATGCAGTCTTGCATGCCTGTTTTATTTAATTCTCATAATCACCCCATGTAATGGATGTTGTTATAAACTTATCTGTACAAATAAGAAGGCCTATGTTCAGAGTAATTAATAACTTAGGTTGAGTCACATGTTTGACAACTGACTACAACATAATATTGTTAACATGTCTTCGTAGTGCAACCTAACCTTTAATTAAGATGATACACAATTCATAGACATTTCTTAATAAATTTCACCAGTGAAGATATGTTGTTGCCTGGTATCTGGGATTGCTGGGTCTAAATATTCATCTACTTATTTCCATCTTCATCAAATTTGTCCTGCTATATATAATTACTATGCAAAATCTATGCTGTCGGTGTAATTAGGAGATTTCAGTTACCAGTGCAAGAGATAAATAAATCTGCAGATACCTGAATTTCTATGATTCACCAGAAAAGGAAATCTGCTTTTTCCTTGTATGCCTTTAAATTATATGCAGTTATACCTCTTCAGGGCTGACTTACCTCCTCTATATTGAGTCTGACATTCACAATTTCAAATTACGACCATGGCACTGAGCTTCCAAATTTTCCCCCTTCTTTGCCTTTGAAAACTTCACTCCTTAATAAAACCAAATATGCCTATTACTTTGTTTTTAAAGATACTTTATTTTTATCATTTGTCACTTGAGTCTTTCACAAACCTAGGCTTTGCTGATTTAATGTGAATTGGGTCAGAAACAGCCCTGTAGGAGTAATTTATTCTTCTGCATAGTAGAATGGAAATTAGCTTAAAGTGAAGAGTGCTGAACTGATTGATTTCAGATTTGAGTCATTCTCCAGCTGTAACAGCAGTGTTTACTTGAGCTCTCTACCTCAGTTTCCTCATCTGTAAAATAAGGTTGAGGGACTCATGGTTCTCCATAGTTCATGAGTGATGTGGTAGCAGGAGAACTATGGAGTCTACACCTGAGGGGAGTAAACAATTACTGTACAAATATTAACAACAATGTAAGAAAATTAAAAGAAAATTTAAAAGAAAAATAAAGTGCAAAATTCTGTCAGTCTAATGCACAAAAACTTCACATATCTTCTTCATCCTTTTTGTAAACACTTATGAATGCCTGCAGTGTTGCAAAAATAGAGGTAAACTCTCTAAACAAAAATATAACTGTATGAAAGAGCATTTCTAGGAAAGATCCCACAGCATTTAAAATAAAGCACATTTAAAAATTATTTATCTAGCTCTTATATTAGGGGATGTTTAAAAATATGCTGAGAAATGGCATTGAAGTAGAAAACTGGTATCTTTAAACTACAATCCTTAGCACAAAATGCCCGGCTAGAGTGTCAAATATGCGATAATTTTTCATCTTAAAGCTTTAGGAAAAGAATGAATAATTGAGTTCCAAAATATAACTTTATTAATAGCAATGTATGTTTCAAGTTTAAGAACTAGCGAACATTTTTTAAGTTGACAGAGTCTATAACACAAAGGCCACTTTACACTATATTCAAGAAACTATCATGCTGTTATTTTTGTCTTCAGAGCAAGCTGCTACTTTAGCAATTAGCAGCCCATAAAAATGTAGGCAATTGGCTTCCTCCAGACTAATTAGCAAGTTTGCTGTGTTCCTGTCCCAGCTGGTCATGTTACATCTTGTTAGCTCAGGCCTAGTTGTTTTGCCAGTTCTAGAACCTTTTAAAGTTTCTCAGCAAAAACATTTTCAATTGCTTTCTCTGGGTCAGTTTCCCCGAAAGGATCAGGTGGACTTTTCTCAATATGTCCAGTATAGGTTCCTCCAATAAGTGGCATCTTGGTGTGGGAACCAAAGGCAATTCCAAGCCCTCTGAACCTGGACAGGTTTATGATTATTATTACCAAGAATGCAGATTATCTGAATTGGTTAAGGCATGATGGCAAAATGTTGAAACCTAAGTGGCTGTTAAGTAAAGTTTCTAGAGGTAAGCAGGTTATTTTTGCTACAGAACCATAGGTAATACAAGAATTTCAGGTGTCATGTACTTCTGGAAGCAGGAATGAATGTCTAAGTAACAGACTTGTTGATGTCCTATTTATTGTGGCAAAACTGTGGATAAACTGAAAAGAGTTTTGGATTTAGAAACCCAGGCTCACTGTGCCAGGGGTGAAAAATCATACTGCAAATGAAGTATATATAAATGTATTCACTAACCACTAAGAATCATCTATTTACCCTTTCCTCCTCACTTCTCAAGGGAATACCCACCCACCTTCCCACACAAACACTCCCACACAGAAAAAGTGACTTAGACATGAGTAACCTATTTACTGGGGAGACCAAATGACCTAAAGAAAAGAGCAACAAATAATGATAATGAAAAAGTAGCTGGGTCCCCACTACTAGTGCCCTCATGGACTCTCCAGCTGATTTAAAAAGTGTTACCCAATGGCCTTCCTGGTGGCACAAGGGGTTGAGTGACAGCACTATGAAGAAGCTCTCCACAGCCACTGCAGCCTGAGTTCTATCCTCAGCCAGGGAGCTGACCCACATGGCACAGCAGACCTCTCCTGTCTCACCTGCTGTTCCCCTCAGCAGTATATTTCAGTAGATTCTCCTGTTCTGCTCCCCACTTTGTCTCCGGTGAATCCTCACATCCCCTGCACCTCTGGTGTGTACCCCAGTTCTCGTATGCATAAGTAAATAAAACTTTTTTTAAAATGCTGCCCCAAATTATACAGTTGTTAGCTGACTTGTTAGTGCTACTATTCTGTGAGTGAGAACAAACACCCAAAATTCACCAGACACTGTAGGACAGCCTCTACTAGAAATATCAAAAGCAAAGACTAAGACAAATGGGGGGGGGAGGGAGAAATGGAATAAAAACACAGTACAGTGAACACAAAAATAATGTTATTTTAAAGGGCTATGTTTAACATGTTAACAGGAATAAAATGTGTACCTATGAAAACACATAACTGAATGTTATTAAAAGGAAAAACTGTGAAACACAAAGTCCTTAGAAAATACATATATTTGTGAATACTTGTTAGCAGAGATTTATTCAACAGAAGAACTAGAAGATAAAACTGAGTAAATTTAGAAAACTATAAAAATGTCTAGAATAAACATTCATGTATAAAATGTAAATAAATATGACAAAAAAACCTTCATAACTATACTATTTAGAAATATGAAAGCGAAATCAGAAAAAACAACAACAAAAAGAATTGGAAATGATAGTTCTGAATTGTAGTAGGGAAGGGTGAGGTCAATATTTTCCTGTTTCATTATTTCCATAATACGCTTTGTAGGAACACTTTTATATATTTCTGTATGGCAATTTTATTAAAAGAAACAAAATTTAATCTTAAAAAATGACAGTAAAGACTTAGTGAAACCCAGTAATATACAACCTCGGCAGTCAAGAGAGTATAATCAAATGGAAGTAGTTTTGTTGAAGAAAATTTCAGCAACACAGAGAGAATAGACTACTGGAACTGTGATATATTAAGAAATATATAATTGGTCTTTAAGCCAGATTCCTGGCAAGGGACATTTAAAACTTAGTTTCCTCAGCAAGAGGAGTGAAAAGAGCATCTTTTGTTTTTCATGAGGTGTTATTTATAGTGGCTCCCTGAGTTATGCTAATGAGGTGACTCCAAGCTGATGGGGACTGGTTGCTAAGACCCTAACTTTTACCTGGAGAGTTGGAAGTTTCAACTTTACCACAAACCTCTGGGATGGAGGAGAGCTGGACATTGAGTGAATGATTTAGTTAATCATGTCTACACCTAGTCAAAGAACCTCCATCAAAATCCTAAACAATGGGGTTCAGAGAAGTAGGGGAACAAAAATCTGCTAAACCATCATATGTCTTTTGACAACAGGTCGATTTCATGGGAGGAATTCTGAAGGCTCAATGGTAGTTTATTTTTGAAACAAATAATTCTACATGTACACTTCTGAAAGGCTTTGACAGGGAAGACCTAGCCTCCTAATCCCTTTGCAATGGAGAAGATAGAACTTAAATCTGCATACCTTAGCTTACTCTGTCTTCCCTGGTAACTTCCCTGATTGACCTTCCCTTTCTCTCCACAAAGTCCTGTCTTAGCTAAGCTATTGAAGATGGATGGTATCTGAGCCAGGTGGGAGTTACTCAGTTGTGGTGAGTAGCTCCCAAGTAGGAATACATGTTATTAAAGTTAAAAATAAATCTCTTATCGGCCCTCCCTGGTGGCGCAGTGGGTTAAAGCACAGCACTGACAATCTAAAGCCGCTTCTGCATGAGTTCGATTCCCGCTTGCCCCGGAGATGACCACATGGAGCGGCAGACCTCTCCTGACCCGCCCGCTGCTCCCCTCAGCAGTGTACTTCGTTGATCTGCCTGTTCTGCTCCCCACTCTGTCTCTGGTGAGGCCTCTCACCGCCCCTGAGCATCTAGCCTGTACCCCAGTTCTGTATGCACAAATAAATAAATCTTTAAAAAAAAATCTCTTATCAATCTATGTAAAGCTTGATTGAATATATGGCCACCAAGAGAAACCTGAGGGGTACAGAATGATTTCTTTTGCAACTTGATAGAAAACTTCTAGATTACTGAACATATCCACGGGCTGGGAGGGTGTGGCGAGGATGTGGAATTTCTGCACCCTTTTCCCATACCCTGCTCTAAGCGACCACATCTATACTTGATTTTCTCCTATGCAATAAATCAGTACATATATATTTCTCTGAGTTTGTGAGCAATTATATCAAATCACTGACCCTGAAGAGTGGGTGTAATCATTTCAACTAACTAACAACTAGTTAGTAGAGGTACAAAATAACTTCCGAAGTGCAGATAACAACTTGGAGCTTCCAAGCAGCATCTGAAGTGGGGTAGTGGGACAATATTGTGAAACTGAGTCTGTAAGCTGTGAGTTCTATATTAACTTTGCACATTGGTGTTAGAGTTGAATTAAAGTGGAGGACACCCACTTGGGGTCCAACAAGAACTGTAGAATCCCTTAATGTGGAAAAAGCCACATATTTGTGTCAAAGAATAGTTTGTCCTTTTAAGATCTTACAGTTAAAATGCTAATGCTATAAGTAAGGAACATATCAGTAGATTAAATGTAGACTAGATGTCTATAAATCCAAACTGATGTTTCTCATGAAGAGGAAGACAGACCTTTCAGTTGGCAAAATCCCTCAATTCCTGTTGTGTGCATGTTATAGACTGAAATCCTTCTCTAATGCTAAGGATTAAAAGGGTATAAATCAATACACACAAATTTCACTGAATTAAATGATATTATATATGTTGAAACTAACCATGAACACCTCAGGCAAAAATTCAGATGTGTAAGTTAAAGGCTTATATTAACCAAGGGAGATTTTCGATGGTCATAAGAAAAACCAGTATTTTGGAGGCATGAATAGGAAAACTTTGAATTTCATACTATATCATTATTTAAGAAAGGTGATCATCTGGTCTGATGTATTAGTTTTTTTCCCATCTAAGGATAGACACAATGTAAGACAAATAAGGTATTTCCAAAATACTTAACTTAACAAAGGATGGCCAGAGTTTGGTTAAAGGATGTGAAGGGAAAAAAATGAACTTCTCCCTGCCTAGATTCCAAAATTGTGTATTCACTTCCTTATTTAATTGTGCCATAAACACAAATAACCTATATTCAAAACTGAGTCTGAGTTGTCAGAAAATGTACCTAAATCAGATTTAAGTAAGTTAGGTCGTTATACATTTTAAATTGCTTCCAGCCTCATGGACTCAGATAATTTTAGAAAACATAATTCTGTGTAGTTCATCAGCCATTTTAAAAGATAAATCACTTCTCCCAAAAGACATTATGCCAAACAATTGCAAACTGGTACATATGTAGAAGAGTCCTACTGATAAGTTATTCTGATCTTTTCTGGAACAAGGTGAGGCAAAGGAGAAAGAAGACAAGAGGACAAACAAAAGAAAGAGCTTGAGATTCATCATCCAAAACAAAAAGTCACCCCCTCCATATTGCTCAGATACTACACCAAGTTTGGTCCTACTGTGATCCCAGTTAGACACTGAGACTGAAGACTCCATCACTCTCTGCTAGATCAGTTAGCAATGAAGTTCTGCCAATTCCTCACTTTTCATCTACCTCCTCAATATGTCCTAAGTAGGACGTATTTGCCATGACTACAGTTTCTTCCTCCCTGGCTATCCTAGTCTTTCCAGTACTAAGAATTACACTCTTTCTGAAGCTCTATGATTCCCTATTGACAATGTAGACATTTCTTAGAAGGTCACATAAATTGTTCCTTATATACCCTTTACCTTTCCTTCTAGCCTTGCATTCTTCTATTTAACCATAAAAAATAACATTTTCCAAGGCATTCTAAACTACTTCTGTGATGGGAAGAGTTCTGAGATGGAACCAAAGATCTTGTATATTTGCCCTTGAGTAATCAATTCATGCCACTTAAGTGTAGGTTGAACTTGGACTTGCTTCTGGACAGTAGAATGTGGTAAATATCACTCCCAAGATAATATTAAGGAATATGACAAAGGTGAAAGGACTCAGCAGGGGTAAATAAAGTTCCCAGATGAAGACTTCAAGTTGATCAAGATAAAGCATGTTCTGGCTGCCTGCCTTGATCACTTTTCCCTTAAAAGAAGTCTTAAGGTGTCCATGAAAAGAAAGGCTTGAAGCAATAGCAACATTCTTTCCTCATCAATCTCCAAAGGAAAATTCAATTCAATCAACAATAATTTCAGTCTTAAAATCAAGATGAGTAGAAAACGCAGCAAAGTTCATCTGGGCTTAGGATCTATAGAAAATGTAACATAATAAATGTTGTTTGAGCCACTAAATTTGCAGTAACTTGTTTATGCCCCCTGGCATTCAATATTTGTTGTCCTAGAAACTACATCTTACCTATCCTCAGACCAATCAACATGTGTTAAACAACTAGTATGTGCTAGGCATTTTGCTTAATGGAAAATGCAAGGCTGGATTAAATTGGGAATGAAAATTAATTACATAGCATAAACTCCATCATGAAAGAGGGCTGCAGAAAATACATAGGCATTATTCTGTAGGCAGCAAGAAGCCTCTGAAGAGTTATAAGTAAGGGGGTAAAGATGCTTAGAGTGAGCCTCCCCAAGTCTCTCAGAACTGATCTAGTAGGAGGAAAAGAACAAATTTAATTACATACTGTGGGTTAATTTAAGTTGAGGTCAACTGATAATCTGGAGGCTAGAGGGAAGCTCTTGTCCCTCCTCTCTTAGAAGCAACTGCCACTTCCTTAATTACCTAGGAGAATGAATATTCGGATATTATCCAGATATAACATTAGCTCTAGAAATGCCTTATTTCTAATCCTATCCATATTTGCATATCAAACATGGTCACTCTCTTTCCCTCTTGAGAAATCCCCCTCCTCTCTCTCCATATACCCCAAGACCCCTATCCCCTTCATTATTTCAAGAATAAAAAGTCTCAGTCTTCCTATTTACTCTAAATTTTATAGTTATATAAATTTTCAAGATATATTGCTGGGACACAAAGGAAATCATCTCATTACCAGCTTCTAGACTGGAAAAGAAGCAAACAAGCATCAGGCAATAAATAAGAGCAAAAGCCAAAAAGAAGTTTTATAATAACATGTATACCTCTTGCATACCTGGGAAAGATCTAGCATAACTTGCTCACCTGGTTTCAGGAACAATCTTACACAGATTAGCTTTGGATTTTGGGGGTACAGGTAATAAATGAAAAGTCTGTAAAATAAGTTACCAGGAAAGGCACAGTAAAGTATGCAAATTAAGTTCTGTCCTCTCCAGTTAAAAAAAAAAAAAGAGTAGATCTCCTCTTCTCTGTACACTGTACCATTCCCAAATATTGCCACCATCTCTCAAAAGTTACTTCTATGCAATCAGTTTTTTTGCCAAAAAGTCATAGTTTGGGGTAACAGAGATTTGCTCTCCCTCAGTATGTAATTACATTTTCTCTTTTCCTCCTACTAATCTGTTTGGTGTTAATTTTTTTGTTTGGCCAGAAGAAACTCAGAGAGGTAGGGGGAAATAATTCCTGTGACCCTACTGGGAAGATGTAGTAAGATTTAAGGTTTTGAATAGTCCAGACACTGATTTTTGAGGATGATATGGGAAATACCAAATAAGTCAAAATAATCAAAAAAGAGATTATGAGAATTCCACCTAGGTCAGTAATGGATAAAAAGAGGAAAAGCAAGGGGCAGAGACATGATTAAAGGTGACAATTAAAAGGTTTGCTTGCAGTTTGCAGGAGGGAAAATTGCCAGGGGTAATTCGGAGGTTTCTATCTTTGGGTGTTCAGATGTGCCTTTCACAAAGCTTTCCCTGCCAGCCACCCACTCTCCGTTCTGCTTATCCATATTCTTCTTACTATGTATTTCACGCATTACAATGATTCACTTGTCCACTTATTTTCTTCCTTAAAATCTGATTTTTCACAAGTCAAGTGGAACCTGTGGGACTCCTATAACTAAATCTTTGGCTTTGATTGCCCTAAATGCAGGCTATTCAACAGAAACTGATTATGATGTCACTGTTTGAAGAATGTGGACGCCTTTCATTTGCAGAACTATGTCTCAAACAGAAGTACTCTAACTTTGATGGAAGAAAATATTAACATCCTCAGGTTTGCATCTTAAAACATGGTTTGGCTGTAATATCAATTATTTGTATGATTTGTTAGTGAGAGTTACTCCCTAACAAATGAAAAGCCATCAACATTACTTTTAGGTAATCCAAGAATTAGATAAGTTGGTTCTCAGGTATCAGAAGATGTCTTAATTATTTTAGGGTCTTTAGTTTTGTCTATAAAGACAAATCTCCAAGGTGTTCAGATAGGTCTCCCCCCAGATGTCCAAAACAGGCTTCCAAGACCTTGGTAAGGGGATTATTTTAAGCTAAGATCAATCAAGGTCTGGAGGCTGCAAAAGAAACTGTTATCACTTCCTTAAGTAGCTAGAAGAATGAAGATTATGGAGATCACCCAGATTTAGGGTTATCTCCAGAAATAATCTACCCATGGCAGAAACCTATCTTTATGTCAGGGAAAATATCTAGATGTAGTTAGAGTGTGTAGTTGTCATATTGTTACAGGGTAGCCCAAGTCCTGGAGTATGGGTGGAGTCCACCAAACTCTGCAGAATTCTTTTAGGACATCCTTCCCCTTAACAATATCAGTCATCTTAACCCTTCTTTTGAACCTCAGACCACACACAATTTATGAATATAAATATACTCATGTTTTTCTATTTATTCTAGAACTTATTACCACGAAGATTCCTTCTATGTATGTAATTACATGTGATCTTTTCCTCATACTCATTTGCCTGATATCAATTTGATTGCCTAGAGGTGTAAGGAGGAATTTCCTCTTTACTCTTAGAGCTAGTTAAATAAAAACTAAATTAGGGCTGTGTGACCCAATTGATGACTAAGAATTTCTACCATTGCCTTAAATATTAGATAGGTGTTCATTTTTAGAAAGATAATTTAAGATAATGGTAAAATAATGACTGCTACTATAAAAGAATTTTCTGCAGAGGCCAAACATTATATTGTTACAGAGACATCTCTCCTCCATCACAAGCTAACATGGTATTATATTCAGGATACAGGAGAGGTAGGGGACAGAATTGGCTACCCTAAAATATGCTTCTTTGCCACAAAGATTATATTCAGCTGATTATTTTTAAGAAACAGAACTCTTAAGGGAAGTGCTAAAATCCAAGGAGAAGCTACTTTTATGTAAGAGACATTTACACTTATAAGAAAAATCTCCATTGGTAAGAGTGTTTTCCTTTCTCTACCTGGAAGAGGTGAAGGACTAAATCTCTTGAAACTCTTATCAGAAGGCAACTGAAAAATCTGCATGACAACCATACACTTTTTTCTGTGCTTGGCCTAATAAACTCCTATAACCATCCATTCTTGCATTTTTCTTTTTTCTTCAGCTGAAAAAGATAAAATTGATGCAGGTAGCTTAGGCCTTTTTTAGGAGTCACTCAGTTTTCTGGAGTCTTCCATGTACACATATACAGGTTATTAAACTTCTGGTTTTATTCTTCTTTTTATTTAGCTTATAGTACAAGGTGTTCTCAACTGAGAACCAGGGAGATAGAACCACATTTTTTCTCCCCCATGAATTTGATGACTGGTGTTTCCACAACCTGTGAGACTCTAGGCATATACCTACACGTACTATACTGTAATTTTTGTACTCATCAAATAAGTGGTAATAAATCTAACTCACTCTTAACAGTTTCTATGATAAGAAAACTATAAAACATGCATGAGAGAGGCCCACCCTGGTGGTGCAGCGGGTTAAAGCCCTGCACTAAAAAGCTTAAACCACTTCCGCATGAGTTGGATCCCCGCCTGCCCCGGAGGACATCCACATGGCGCGACAGACCTCTCCTGATCCACCTGCTGCTCCCCTCAGCAGTGTACTTCATTGATCTGCCTGTTCTATTCCCCACTCTGTCCCTGGTGAATCCTCTCACCATCTGCATCTCTGGACTGTACCCCAGTTCTGTATGAATAAATAAATAAATCTTTAAAAAAATGCATGAGAATATTTGAAACTGTATAGCAACATATACATGCAAAATGTTAGTATTTTTTTGTATGCCTATATCTAGGAATTCATGATTTCTAAAATGTTGCTTAATAATATGTGATCACATAAAGATAACCAGTCTTGTGGGTTTTAGAAGTTATGATAGGTTAATCAATCAGCAGGAACATTATTTCATTAAGTAGCATTCCTTATGAGCTTCTCTATACTACTTTGCAGTCTAATCAAGAAAATGAATGCAGACTTCTTATTTTCCCACCAAGTGCTAAAAATGCTAAACTGTGCTCATTCATCATAAAATTACAATATGGCCCTGTCATTAGTGGGTTAAAGATAGCTTGTATCACTGCCTCGAGATTTAATCAGACTTACCAATAATCATTCCTAAGCTCAAGAGTAATGATACATATTCCACACAGAATAATACTGAATTTTCATTAATGCCTTGGGGATCAAATGATGATAGCTATCACTATTCTAATTTACTATAATCAACACAAAATTATTTAGGGTTTGTTGGCATTTTTTCAGTGCAATGACTTTTTCAGAGTGATGATAGAAAAAAAAAGCACTTTTTCTTCCCCATAATTTTTTCCCCTCAAAACTGCGCTTCCCTGGACCACAGGCATACTTTTATCTGAACTCTAAAGCCACAGAGGATGATATGCTTCTTAGGACATCTGCAATCTAAACACTGGCATATCCAACAGGTACAGAGGATCATTACTTATTAAAAAACAAAAAACAAAAAACAGGCCTGACTAGTTCTGAGTTTTAGTAATTTGAATATAAATCTGATTATAAATGATTTGATTTCTTCTCACCCTTGATTCTGACAATATCCATTCTTTTTAAAGAGCAAAGACAATCATAGAAGCAACAACTATTATAGATCAACTGAAATAACACTAAAGTTTTAGTTTAGGGGCTCTGTAACTGTAACAGTGTACTATCAGAGGGAAGATTCCAGATTCCCTGCCCACCTCAAGGAAGGATGGAGTTAGACAGGCAGGTGGCAGGTGAAGATAGAAAACTGAGAAAGAAAAAGAAAATAGGAAAAGATGGAAAAAGAGGATAAGAGGAGACAAACAGGACAGAGAGACACATGGAGAAGCTGCTGTTACTTTTGCACCAGGGACTTGATGGACATAGATGGAGACACTTGAAAAAGACTTGATTGAGAAACCAATGGGGAGGCTGACAATGACAGCCTTTATCTTGACTTGGGTTTTGATTTTGCTCTTTTCCCTCTGGGCTTTTCTGGCTTCTTCTGCCCCTTTACTACAGGTCCCCACCTGAAATTGCCTTAGACTTGTGGCAGCTCAGCAACTCTACTTTGGCCAACCCTGTTTGGTTGGGCATTTACCCATGAATGGATGGATAGATTTGGGTGCTTAAATATTTTAAACCATATTCACTTGCACACTAATTGTATTAAAGTTCCTTTCTATGTCAGGCCTTATGCATTAAGAGTCTTGTCTTGATGCAGCAGATAGCAGCAGGCAGGACTGGGGGTCCCAGATTTCCCATTTGTGTGCCTACTAACAAAATCTCCCCACCGTCTAACTAACTAGTGTGGCTTTACTTTACTGACCTCATTCATGCTAATTCTGGCCATAAAATAAAACCCTTTACATTGACTGTCTTACCTGTCTTTTTATAAAGTGACATCTGCAGCAATCCTTGAAAAAATAGTCCCTTTTGTTTAATTCCAAACGAACCTAATTTCAGAAGTATCCAGTCTAATATATTTTAAACTAGAACTATTTTACCAAAGCTGATGCAAGAAAGACAATGATTTCGAGCAAGTCATAATGTATAAATCTAGTTTTATTCTAATAGAAGCTTTGATAGATGTTTAAATTAAGCAGGTACTTCTATTAACCATATTTACATTTCTCTAGGCTGCATTCTTTAGGATGACTAGTTTAATCTACAAGTTGGTTCATTTCTAGATGCAAAGCCAGTCTCAAGATGTCACATTTTATTCATCAGTATTCCTTATCTCATGCACTTTTCAAAGTTCTGTGACTTTCAAACACATTGAACCTTCTTACTTTTACATCTTCACTATCAATCATTCTTTTACGCATTATGTCAATATTACATTATCTGCCTACTGAATTTTAACCACCATATTAAGAGAAATGGTAATTTCATATATCATGAATGTCACCATGATTGCATGGGCAACAGATCAATTGTAATCAACTGTCTTGATGGTGAGTTAAAGATGGCTGTTCAGGAATGGATAACCACTCCCTTTCCTGTCTTTTCTCATAGCTCACAATACTTCAAGTTGAGACATTGGCTGGTGCTATCTATAGAACTGCCAACTTACTCTCACCAAATGCCAGATATTCACACAGAACAGAAGGCTTTCTTATGCCCATATTGTTTAAGATCACGTACAGGACAGAAAGGGCAGGTTAATGAATGATCACAATGATGCTTATTCACTTTTACTGACTGCTTACTAGATATCAGTCTCTGGATCAAACTGTGGGCATATACTACTTCATGTAACCTAAATAACAACCTTCTGTGTATGTTTTATAATGTGCAATTTACAGCTTAAAAAACCCACAAATTTGTATGTTGAAAATTTATCTCAATTTAGTAGCTAGGGATTCTATATATAAAGTAAGTGAGTGATCTGAAAGTCTGTATTCTAAATTGTCTAATCATACCATTCCTATTAAATTACAATGAGTGAAATTTTGAATGATGTAGGGGTTATACTTACTATGAAAGCCTCATCCTGATCACCAGCAGACATTAGTCCCAACTCTTTAAATGTATTTTAAATCTTCCAACTATCAAATAAGTGATACATTTTAAGGAAAGCCAGATATAGCTAGTAAGAAATGGGTGCCATTTTATTTTTAATAGTAATTGAACTATTAATAGTATATATATATTTCTATTTTTCTACCACTAAGCTCAACTCACTGGAAAAAATTTAAATATACATTTTACCAAGACTTTACTTTTCATATAAAGATTTCATCCTTACTTGTTGCATTTATATTTATGATAATGAAAAGTCAGAGGAGAAGGAAGAGAAAAGGGGAAAATGGATGAGAAAGAAGAGGAGGAAAGAGAGAAGGAGGTAGAGAAAAGGATGAGAAGGAGAAAGGAGGAAAGACAGAAGGGGGAGAAGGAAGGGCAATGAGAAAAACAGAAGAAAGAAGAGAGGAGGAAGGAAGAAAATCATGCTTGTTTTTAATTAATTTCAGTGGATTATTAAGTGAATCAATGACTAAAAGATTATTTTTTGACCTAATAGTTTATGTACTAAATTATTTTTAATTAGTTGATGATTGAAGGCTAAATCTATGGCTACATTATTTTAGCAAAGAGCAAAGGGAATTGTTAGCCGAAGCATTTGTATGGGAAACACTAAGTATAAAATGTAATTGCTATCTGGTTATACATGAGTTAAAAATATATTAGGACTGAAGGTAGGACAATCAGGATTCAGGACAACAATCATATGTTTTTTTCTGAGATCATCCAAGGAGCAATTAGGGCAGGTAGTATGTATGAATAAGTAAAAGTAGAAGACTGAGGACACTGAACCACTAGATGCTCATTCAGCACCTTGGATAGCTCTGTGTGAGTTGAACTAAGTAACTTTCCTTAAATTTACTGCGCCCCTAAGTCTATATGGTCATTTACAGAATCCTAACTAGAAAATATCTGATTGCAAAAAAAAAAAAAAAAAAAAAACAACTTCTAAACTTCACTAGCCAATCTTTTCTTCAAATATGTCAAACTTGTTTCTTCCCTATACTGCATGCTACTTGTGTGTGTGCCCTTGGCTTTCAACAATCTTGTTAGAAATAATTTCATGAATGGTTTCTCATTTGGTTCTAAGTTCAATGTCACCTACTAGACAGACCTCACTAAATAGCCAATATAAAACAGAGCCACCCTCCCACACCCAAGTACTACATTGTTCTGACTTATTTTCCTCACAGTAATCATCATTACTTTAAACTACTTTGACTTTGAAGTGCCTTAAAAGTGATTTTAACTTTTTTTTTATTAATTTAACTAGAAAGCAAACTCAGTTTGCATGGAAATAGTACTTATCTGTTTTTTTTTTTTCACTGCCGTATGTCCAATGCATAAACCCGTGCCTATCAAAACTTGTTTGTTAAACAAAGTAATAATGCAAGCTATCATATGATTTTACATATTGAAAAGCAAGTATAGCACCTACAAGAAATAAGGGTACCTAATAGGATGTTGGTTGATTTAATAGGAAATGCTGCCAAGATATTGGTTATTTGGTTTTACTAGTGACAGTGGGAGCATATTTAGAACAGAATTGAGTTCAGAGGAGTTGTTACAAAGTAGACAGATACATACAACGGCTTGTTTTAGGCAATTAAGATTTAATTTGTCCCCTATGATAACATGGGATCTTGCTTACAACATGAGCATGGAATAAGACAGGTGCATGTGGCAGAGTTATTAGAAAATAACAGATAAATCACTGTGTCTGCTTTCTGAGTTTGCATTATGTTGATGCTCATGTTAGCATCATCAAAACAACCATTAACAAACTTTAAGATGACACAACATATTTATTTCTCAAGAAAATTAAGCAATATTCCAAGAAAAAAAAAATAAAGACTTCATTCATTCATTCCAAAATCTTAATGCTTACTTATTCAACCATGTTTACTGACATAAATTTTATGTTTGTCTTAGAAAGATTAATGTCCACAATAATGAAGCCTGTACTTCTGTGAGTCAATATAACATAACATAATATATAAAAACGCTATAGTCCCTCTAGTATAACATGATTTTCCTGTGGTAATTCCCTTCTGTAATTATAATTAATATACTTCCCACTCCTGCTTTAGTTTTATGGGGATTTTCTGCAAATAGGTGGGAATTATTAACAAGAAAATATACAAATATAGTGCTCCCCTATAGGAAAGCTATTCCTGACACTAATATAGAAAATGGTAATGGTGTGTTAATGCCCAGTTAATCCCCCTTTTTATGAAAAAGCATGTCTCACAGTTGACATAACCCAGAGTAACAATTCTAAGAGATTAGTGTTTAGATGGTGGACAAAAGCGCCAACCTCTCAAATTTATCCCAAAAGGATCCTGGAAGAATCTGATAAGGAAAATATTTTTTTTTGTCTCAACTACTATATATCTGGCAGTTAGTACATGGAGAATTAATTCTTTCTAGAGTTCAGATGGAGGCAGTCTAGGATAGAAGTTAAGCATGAATTTGAACTCAGAATTCAACCACTTAAAAGTTAATGGACACTGTCAGCTTACTTGATCTTTTCAGGCTTCATTCCTCATGTAAATAATGGGGGTGATAATAATATCTACAAAATCACTAATGAATAGTTGCAATGAGAATTAAGTGTGATAATGCATACAAAACAGCATGGTGCTCTGCACATAAAACATTTCCACAGAAAGTCCTTTATTCAAAAAGTAGTTAACAAAAATTAAATGTTTTACTAGTATATTCTCATCTTGGGGCAGATGATAGCATTGTGACTCCTTAAACATTCACTTGGGTTTATGACTGTCAAAGGGATGGTTAAGATTGTCAAAGAGAAAAGATTTAAGCCCATATAATCTTTTCTACCAGAAACTTCCTCATGTTAGGGTCTTAATATTAGTATATGATCTTCAGTAGTATATGATCTTCGGGTTCTCAGAGACTTGGGTCACTGGGAGAAAATAAAAATGACAGGGGTGATCATTGATGAGAGGAGAAGGTCAGAGTGAAGGAAGGAAATATGTTCCAAATGACCCTGTGTCTTCTTCAGTTTTTCTACTCTTTATAAACCAAAGCGTGGAGAGAAGGACAGCATCTATATTTCTTTTCAAGGTAGACTGAATGGTGACTGGGTGCTTCAAACACTCCTGTACTTTGGGAGACAGCAAATGGCGGACAAGACCACAATCCCCAAAGAATTTTATGATTTTGTTGGGAGAGGGGGAATCCTAATAGTTATATTAATGAATACAAGCAGTCAATGTAGAATTGCTATAGTATATGGAGGGAGGTATTTTTCTTCTTTCTGCTAACCTCCACCTGGCTGAAGGAACAGGGGCACATGGCAGCTACAGATCTACAGATACAAAAGGTATAGGGAAATCATGCTCCAACCAGGGGTCAGCACATGGTAAGTCTAAATAGCCACACTGTGGTTTATTATTGTTAGACTTTTTATTTTCTTATTCTTTATTCCAGATTTAACAAAAGCCCAATGTAAGTCTCTGGGTTACCCATGTCTGGAAAAAATATAGGAAAAAAACATAGATTTTTTTTCAATGAGCACCAAGGGCATGAAGCACTTAATAACTGGAATTCCAAATGAAGTTCTTCCTTAAAAGTGAAAAATGAGCTCATATATTTAACTTTAACTTTCTCTTGAGAACAAAAATGTCAACAGTGCTGACTAAGGAATCACATGGAGAGAGTAAATTTTCAATCAGAAGTTAACCAAAAGAGTCCTTCAGCAATCCACATCAATCAAGAACAACTCACAGGCATACAAATCCAGATTAGAGCACAGAAACAAATGTCAGGGTGACAGTATGCAGAATTTGGCAGTAGTTAAGGAATTTATAAACCCCAAATGAAGTTCATTGTGTCTTTTGTTCATTAGTTTCAATGAAACCCCTTGAGCTCAAGTTATATGTTTCCTGTAAAGAGGAACACTGAGATGTTTGCTCCTAGGCAGGCTTTATCTCTGTCTCTCTCTTCAGTAAGGGAGAATTCAATTGCTCTAGTGAAGTGAGATTCACATCAAACCCACCTGGCTGAAAATCTACACATGCATGTCCCACCCCTCAAACAACCAGAGGAAGTATTCCAAAGTCAGGTTCAAACAGCAGCTTAAGACCAAATGGAGTTCAGTGTGACAATGAAAGGTTGCCCTGTCACTGGTAACCATTCCCCCATCACCTCACCACACTTTACCAGCATCACTGGGTGTCAGCCACATGCAGATGGAGCTCCTTCCTTTCTACATGCAGGGGAAATTTACTTCTGTTTTAAACTGCCCACCAGCAGAGCAAGTCCCATAGCAAGCCAGTTCTTGGGCCTCTTTACAGAAGCCTCCTTTAACACACTTATCTTCTTTTTATTGCATTTCACTTCCCATTGATAGAAGACCAAACCATCACCACAAACACACACACACACACACACACACACACACACACACACAAAAAAAAAAAAACAGTGAGTGGGAAGAACAAATTCAGAGTCTTGGGTAAGTAGATGACCTAGGAGTCACTTTCTCTTCGGGCACAAAACTTCACCGTCCCACTTCAGCACTCCATCTACTTATCCTCCCTTTTATCTATTATACACTGACCTTTCTCAGATTTCTTCCCACCACCATTTTCAGTGCATCTCATGGTATATTCTCTCTATACACATATGGGGTTTTTCTAGTCATGGAGCTATTTTCTCTGGTGAGCACAGTGATTCTACACTAACATCCATCTTACTGTTAACTCCTATAACCTTAATCAGTATTCCTCTATTCCTCATACTGGCTGAATTATTTTAGTATAAACCAATACCCTCCAAAATGTTTTGTATATAGTAGTTGCTTATTTGTGAAAGTGAAACTCACATGCAGAATCAAGTTTTTAAAGAAAGTTCTAAGAGTTGAGAGATTTCATTTCTTTTTATATAGGAACAATAAATTAGGAGCAAGTCAAATTTCTGAAAAATTCCATTCATTGTAAAATATCATTCAAGGCTCTATACTTCATGCTTCTAATGGATTGTGAATTTTAGCCCTCAAATTTCCATAATAAACTACCTCCAGGATTGTTTGATTTAGTTGTTTTTTGTTTTTTCCTGTGGGGGTGGGGTGAAGGATAACCCTAAATATATCCACCTTATAGTGTAACTATTTAAAAAGTGCTGTCTAGGCCCTCCCTGGTGGC
>NW_004567114.1:17775043-17824874 GCF_000260355.1 Condylura cristata
AGAGCAACCAAAGCAATACAACAAAGAGTGAATAGGCATCAACGATATATGTGTTGAGTGATAATAAGTTTATAAAGTAACTGATGTTTCAGGTTTCCAAATACTCAATATATGCATTATAAATTCACTAGAGATTTGAGAAGGATTTAGATTAATTTGTGAATTGTCACTTACAGTTATTTTGTAAATGATTATTTATTTTAGGTGAGTTGTATTTTGGATACATCATCTAAATTCTTAAGGTTGATGTCATAAAGAACATTTATGTTATTTATGCCCTTAGTATTGTTATCAGTGTTAAGAAAACATGTTGAACCAAAATGGTATGTAAGTCTGAATTTTCATAGGAGAAAAAAAATTAAAGATTTTACTTATTTATGCATACAGAACTGGAGTATCAGCGAGAGGTGCTGGGGCAGTGAGAAGATTCACCAGGGACAAAGTGTGCAGCAGAACAGGCAGATCAAAGAAGTGCACTGCTGAGGGAAGCAGCTGGTGGGTCAGGAGAAGTCTGCCATGTCATGTGGGTCACCTCTGGGGCCAGGGATCAAACTTGCACTGAAGCAGCTGTAGCTAGCTTGCTGTGCTGCATCCTAACCCATTGTGCCACCAGGGAGGGCTGGAGAAAATTATTTTGCAACTGTGAAAAACATAAAAACACAACCTAATGAATGTGTGGTAGAGTGGTTGGAGTGTTTTATGCAGAACTATCAGATATGAATTAAGGTAAACACAATATGGGAGGGACTCACAAGGACCATCAGTTTCAAATACTCTGACTACTCAAGTTTCCAATGAGGAAATAAGACTAGAGAGAAGGTTAAGAGGTTTGAACAAGGTCATCTAGCAATAGTTACTGAGCGGTTGAATCACTAAAATCCCTATTTTGGGACTCTTCCCTTTTGGTAGGACAATCTTTAGACCTATTGCAGGGAAAGATTGTAGATAAAAATACTATGTCAATCATATTTCAAGAACAATTTGTCCTTGGAAGAAATATAAGAAGAAACTTTGTAATCCAGGAAGATCTATAATAGTAAATGACCCCAAGTGGAGCCCTACCAAACACACACAAAAATTCTACATTATTATAAATTTGAAATATAGGTCCTGATATACTTCATTGAAATTATTTTTGACAATTTATTGCCTCTGGGACCTTAAAATTTAGCAGACAATGGGCTTTGGTGTGTTTTTTCTCCTGTGCTAAAACTCCACCTTTTCAAGATCTCAATATCTAGTAGTAAAAGCCAACTTACTTAGATGCCACACTATATGAAGAGGTGATTCAGAGATGTACCTTTACACACAGAAAGACATTGGAAAGAAAGTTATTTCTCTGAAAGTACACTTGAAAAATTGCCAGGTATTTTCCTGTAACTCACTGTACCTTATCAGGAGAGATACACACATCTTTAGAAGATATCTTCCAGCAAGTGGGTTTTGTCTTGCATGTTTACTTATCTTTACCAGAGTAATAATGTCATGAACATTTGTCTGCACAGAAATTTCAATCTTCTGGTAAGAAACCATAAAGATCACTTACTTCACCCTGAGAAACTCAAAACCATGTGAATAAGAGAGGATATAGTCTTATATTTCTTATATATGTTTTCTTAGTAAAAATTTAGTTTGGGGGAAAGGAAGACACTTTCAAGTTAGGAAACTTTTAGCTTCATTTTTGGAAGTGCCACTTTTTAGCTGTAGAGCTTGAACAGAATATTTAACCTTTACATGTCTTAGGGACCTTATTTGAAAAGATCAAGAATTAGCACATCTCCCAGGACTGCTGAGTGGATCAGATGAGTGAATGTACATGATCAAATAGGCAAATAAAGTACTATAAGATGATGACATTGTAGCTGCTCACTAAATGTTAGTCTAATCTATTCACTGTTGGCATTCCAACCATAACTGTTCTATCGAATTGGATAGAATTCACCTCCTAGTGAAATGTGGCCCAGGCTGGGGAGGACAAGAGCAGATGCTTTTGCTCTGAAATTGACATGCTATATAGAATCATCTGAAATGAAGAAAATAGAGCTAGGAGAGGGAGTTGAAGCTACTGGTAGTGACAACCTATGGTAGAGGTGGCAGCTAGCACACCAATATGGAGTGCTACACAGGGTGATGTAGCCAATTGAAGCAGAGCATGTTTGTCAAGGCTGGAGTGTGTGTTATGGAAACTTGGGACAGGATGAGTGCCACTAAAAATTAGAAAGACCAAATTTGGCTGGTGACAGCTGCCAGGGATATATGGCAGCTAGGAAATAGCAAGAGAACATGTAATCAGAGGGTGCTTGACCTTGGCTAAGTGGATTATTCCAACAGGTATAATTAGAGGTTGCCATATGGACAGCAGAGTAGATAGTGACAAATATGACTATGATTCCAGAGGCATCAAGGAATCTACTGCCAAACAAACATCTCCCTCTGCCAGAGCCTGGATGCTGAAATTAGATTCTTAGACTTTATCTCTGCTGCTAGGTCTTAATAACAATGATGCATTCTTTATTATGAAAGGGTTTGTCATATCCTCTTCCTAGATCAGAGTCTTATGTGAAGAAGAATGAGGACCTCAGGTATCAGGAAGGCAAGTTCGGAAGGGTAGATGTCAGGGCAGTAACAAAGCATGGTGTAGATCTGAACCAGAGAAACTATGAGCTGGAAAAACAAAGTGTTTCTTTCATTAGTAGGTGTTTCCTACTGCCCAAATTGTAAAGGGTAAGTCAGTACAAAGGCATTAAATGAAAGTCATATAGACATTACAGTACTGTAACATGTTCTTAAAAGAATGTTACCATTGCCAATGTAAGCTGGTAAATTATGATACACTTAACCCGGTACAAAATGTGTTACATCCACCACTGGGCTTTGTCTTTGCTAGAGCCCTATGAGGTAGACCTATGATACCTCCCATTTTACATCTGAGAACACTTGGGTTTAGACGGATGAGCTAACATGTCTGTTCAATGGCAGAGGCAAACTAACACCCATCTTCGTCTGACTTCAGAATCTGCGATCTTGATCACTGCAACTGCACAGGCATTGACAAAGGGAAATGACTGTAGAAGAAGCAGAGGAACATGAGATCATGGCTACCCCAGGCCATGGGTTCCAGAATGAGAAAGAGGTGTGGGATCCCAGACTCTCCTCATTCTTCAAGCTACTATCTTGGAGCCCAGAGTTCCTGCTGGTCAGCTAAATGCACAATCAGTCAGGCGGGCTCTCCTCAGGGAGAGCCCTGATATGAGGAATATACTGAAAACAGTAGACAAATAGGATGGTCAGATTAGCAAGATGAGCTAACATACTTTCCATGTAAAGACCAACAGAAAGTTAGGTAAGAAAGGAGAATAGAGATAATATGCTTTGACTAGTGGGAATAATGGACCCCACAGGCAATAATAGCCCCTGATCACTCTGCCTTAGCTTGTACCAGACTAACACACCCCCAGACATATGCATTCCCCATGTGTTGGCCCACCTTCTCTGACCCTGACTCTAAATAAATACAAGACGGCCTTTGGATTGGGGCTGCACCTCCTCGGTGTAGACCCTGTAAGCTTCTCACTGCTCCTACTTGTTAGGACTTTGAGTAATGGCTTTCATCCATGCTGCTCCACATTCTATGGCTCTGCAAGGAAGCAGGGGGGTACTTAAGAGCTGCGGATTTCTCTTCTACCACAAGGATAACAAGTGCTTCCAGACACATGATGTGTCAGCAGAACTTTTATAACTAAAAATAAAAAAAATAAGCTATCAGCTTGGCCACTTAAGCCCAAGCCATTATAATAGTGGGTACATTTATAATCACTGTTAATTATAAAAGCATTATATGTAAATAACAATACAAGAGCAACAAGGGTAATAAACCACCCTGCACCAGAAAGAAACTGACTCATGCAGTCAATTCCAGGCTTACTTTCTCAAGTATTACCATATTAGTTGTGGTGGATGGGTAAGCAAAGAGGTAGAGGAGTGGGAGAGACTCTTGAACACCACACAGAAGGGAGGGAGATGATCCAGTAGACTGCTTTTAGCACGTACCAGTTCATATATTCACTAAAACAGCCCTTCCTTTGCTCCAAGGCAATATAGTTGTTTAAGGCAAGCTCCTATGTGTACCTTGCTTCTTTCAGCTGCACCCAGCTGAAAAAATAATTTAATTTCAAGGTATTAAATAGGAATCTATTCTTCTGTATCTCCCTACAAAATAAAGGCATTATGGTCTATTGCTGTCTCTACTTTTTTTTAAAAGATTTTATTTTATTTGTGCATACAGAACTGGAATACAGGCCAGAGATGTGGAGGGTGAGAGAATTCACCAGAGACAGAGTGGAGAGCAGAACAGGCAGACCAACGAAATACACTGCTGAGGGGAGCAGCGGGCGGGTCAGGAGTGGTCACCTCTGGGGCAGGCGGGAATCGAACTCATGAGGAAGCAGCTTTAGATTCTCAGTGCTGTGCTTTAACCCGCTGCGCCACCAGGGAGGGCCTGCTGTCACTACTTTTAAACACCACCTAAAAACTCCTTTTTTTTTTTTTTTTTTTGATCAACTTACATCCTTTCCACTCCCCAGACTCAAAGATGCTTTTTCCCCCTCTATGAATACCTACCAACCAAAAATGATGGAGATTTAACATTAGTTTCTGCCTCCAACCTTCTTGTTGACACTAACCATGTAAAAGGTTTCTAAGAATCATTCTGAATTCTGATTCTGCTAAGGGGTGACATGTGTTCCCCACTTCTACTGCTTCCTTCATTAGGAGAGAAATTTCTAAACATAATATTCCTAGTCTCTTTCTCCAATTTGATTCAGACTGTTACTGTTATCAGATTGGCAGGATATGGAGAAGACTGACTCTCATTGTATCTACAGTAACAGACTTTCTTTTGGCCCCAGGCTGTTCTATGTTTCATAAATACAGGCCCTAAATTAAGGCTTAAGTTTGTGAAATTTAAAAGTTAGCCTTTACATGCCTGCTGAGCTATTTGAGCTAAGTCCCATCCTGTACCATTGTCTGCATGAATGATGGACTCAGGTCCTGGCACCCCAGATCTGTTTGCACTGTCTTGTGAGACCCAGATGTTTGGACTTCTTCCCGATTTCAAATTCAGTCATATCACCTTGGTAACCTGAATATGTTACCAAGATACCAAAGATAGGGGTATTTTCACCACAGAAATCTATACATATTTTGCATCAGTTTCCTCACCTCCCCCACCTCTACCAGTCACTAAACACTTAACACTGTACCAATGGATGAATGCTAAATTTTGATTTCCATCTGTCTAAGGCAAGTGTTTATTTAAAGTGATAATGAACTCTGTAGGGATTGTCATTTACTACACTGTCCCAAGTCCCCAAACTTCAAAATATTTTCTGCTTCCTGTTTCTCCCAGTAAACTTTTTAAAAAAAGTTTTAATAAAGCTTATCTGTCTAGTTCTACATGTTTAGCTCATCAAAGAATAAATACGAAACCTTGAAGAATTGTCAAACTGTAAAGTAAATTAAAATCTACAGTCATTATTACCTCTTTGGAAATTGTTCATAAACCTGTTCCTTGAAGTGAATAAAACATGAGAATGTTAGTTTTCTTTATTTCCTCTTTCTCTTTCCTCTAGTATTTTTCATGACTTTAATTCATAGCTTCCTTTATGTGTGTGTGTATGTATATTGTGTGTGTATATACATATATATATATATATACCCATGTATGTATATACACATAAACTCATATTTACATATACTCATTATGTATACACACACACACACACACACACACATATAAAGATTTGTTCATCCCTGAAAAATCTGAAGCTGTCCTTGAAGCAGATTCCACATAATCATGGTCATATTTCAGTCACTGATCTAAATCACAGGGTCCTGCACATTCTGCCTGCAATTTTGATGGCTTCCCTTGTCAGTCTCCTGCAGTGCTATAACTAGAGCTTGTCATCACTTTATTTATAAAAGAAATATAATAGTTAATTAAAGCAGCTACATGGAAAGAGTCAATGGTTTTAACAATCGTCTAAAACTAGTTTAAAAGAAATGCTTGGTTGAAATAAATACAGATAGATACCACTGTAATGTTTTACCTTTTCTTTTAACCTTTTGCTAAAAGACTGGAAGGAATCTTAATCCTATATAAACATACTATGGTATGTGTGACCCTCTGGGGCCAAGCTGAAATCACCACACACTTTATCATACACAGTGTCTGGGAGAGAAAATAGTGTCTTGAAAAGACCAGAGGTATTATCCTGGCTTTGTCACTGAGAGATCGATTGTATAACCTTGGGCGAGCATTGTAATTATGCTAGTCTTGTTCTCTCATCTGTAAAATTAGTCTGTGAAGTTTCTAGGCCCTTCCTGCTCTGGCAAACAAGGAGTCTCCCTCTCTCTAAAGGTCTCTCACCTCTGTGGCAGCTACCAGCACGTTCGCATCACCTGCCATGCTGTTTGAGTTAATTAAAGGGAAATTATTACATTTTGCCTTTTCAACCCCTCTGAACAGAGTTCTACCTCCTTTCTCCCCATGTGGTACATCCAGGAGCATGAAGCTACAGCACAGCGTGTCTTTGTGCCTGTTCTCCCTTAAACCTCTGCTGTCAACATTTCTTCCCCACCCTTCACCTCCCAAGCAATTAGAAGGGGGTGAATTCCACTTAAAGCCCCAAAGTCCCCACCCCTTTCACACTGTGGGAGGGAACCTGCTCAGATTTCTTACAGCAGCTTTGAAGAGCTGACAACTGATTCTAGAACCCCCCCCCCGCCTTTCCCCATCCTCTGTTCCCCTATTCTATGCTTTCCCTAGTTGAACTAGAAAGGAAAGGTTTGAGAAAGCCATTTCAATTACAGGCTGCATTACTTCAAGGGATGGCTTTTTTTTTTCTTCATAGAATATTTTGATTCAAATTTAAACATTATTTTATAACATGCAAAATAAAATGATGTCATTGCTATGGCACAGCTCAGTGAAGTTCTGTGGGTCATCGCGGGCACCTCAGAATCACAAGGTCTGGGTTGAAGTGCCTCTGGGTGTCCCATTCTCCTGGGATCCTTACAGCACCAGCTGTCTCTGCCAAAGGCCCTGCAGTTGGAGTAGTGGAAAAATCCCCACGAGAGAGGGTGCTGCTTGACACAACTCACTCCATGGCCAGTTCCACACTGCATCTCAATAATGTCTGTCTCTGTCTAAGGATGCATTCTATTCTCAGTCAACATATGGGAGGAAGTGACATCAACGCAGAGGCTGTCACTTGCCTAAGGACTCATGGAAGTGTCCAGCCTGGGATTAGAACCCCCACCCACCCTTTAAATCAGACAGTCTCCAGATTAATAATGGGTACTGGAAGTGTCTCCATGATTCAGTTTATATTAAAGCATTTTAAATATTCAAACACTCATTTCTTATTCATGTGTCAAGTTCTCTCTGTATGCCAGTATTTATCACTGACTCTCCTCTCTTGCTGGCAGTGGATTCTGGCTGACTCTCCACTTTGCTGACTTCAAAAGCAAAGTCATTGCTGCCCCTGTGACCCATGAATGGGGATGTTCACGCCATTTCCCTAATTTAGTCTAATCTTACTCATCCCTCAATATCTAGCTTAACTTCACCATCTCCCGGGATGTGGGGCATGTCTGTCTTCTCCAGCCACCTTCTGCCCACAGAAACAAGTAGTCAGTCTTACTAAGTCATTATTCTTTATACACAGGTTCTCATTTTCAGTGCAACCCCACCTACAAAGTAAATGGCAGTTTGAGCTTTTATTAGTGCCCCACTAGTCCTATAGCAGGAGTTTAATAAATTGTTTGAATGCTAGAAGATAACACCTAATACTATACAAATCCATCAGAAACCTTTGTAAACTTGGAATCAGGATTATTGGGGGTTGGTGGTGGGCAGGGTGTGACAACATCTATAGAGGTGTGAACCTACATTCCTAAAACACAGACAGTGTTGCAAACCAATGTTACCTCAGTACTTGTAATTTTACTTGTAATTCATTTGCTCATTCTGAAACTCGCCCACCTCATGCTGACATTTCTTGCTCTACTTGAGAGCGTCAGGTTCAGTGGTTTGGTAGGTGCACTTCTGTATTCTGTCCACCAGAGGGCTAGCTTTCCTTTCTTTTCAAGACCGCCCACACCTTGAACCAGAACCTTCAGAAATCTGGAAAATGCATTGCAAAAAAAGTCTCTTGGGTGACACTCCTTCATCTCACCACTCAGGTCTTTATATGAAACACCAATGTTATTCTAGTCTCTAGACAAGCAGAAGAGCCCTGAGTACTTATTCATCTTGAGTCTGTTCCCCTGTACAGAATAAAAAGTTGGGGGCCAGAAGTGGTAGGAAAATGGGGGCTAGTGAGCCAGGAATACACTGAGTGACACCTTTATGCCGCAACCAGGTGGGGTGATCCATTAGATGCCTTTTCTCCTGAAGTTCTAGGCAGATCAGTTCTTAGCCAGAAAAGCCAGTGGTTGTGTTCTATTAATATCCCTTATTCGCTGCAATGCCCCAAATATCTTGAGAACCATATTCTCTTTCCCATGTGAAAAAAGAGGCTACTGCTACCGTAGTTCTTTCCTAAAACCTCTGACAGTTTTACAAGTAGGGTGGTAAGTGACCTTTCTTTCCTTGAAAAAGTGCATGTAAATGTGCCTACTCATGGGAATAGAGCTGACACCTGATAGCCAAAAATGGAGCTTCACTCTAACTATATTCCACTGACATTTATAGAATATGATTATTTTTAATAGTGGTAAGTAAAGGGGGAAGGGTAATCAGAATTGGAAAGTATCCACTTACACCCAAAATTTCCACACTGTGAAATATAATTGTTATTTTCAGGAGGTACATGCTGTACCCAAGTGCGGCTGTCCTCACTGCATTCTCTTTTCCTGAGAGACTATGCCTCTCCCTGGTCATCCACATACCTGCTCCATGCCCCCCCCACTTTTCACTAGGCAACCCCTCTTCTCCAGGACCCATGGATGCACGTGTGAACACAGTCCCACAAAGCTAATGGTTCTCTGACAAATGACAGAGTGCTGTGTGAACAGTACACAGCCTGCTCTCTTAAGTGCTGGGGAAGGCCATCAAACTCTGGGCAAGATGCAATTCAAGTCAAAGTTGACATGTTGAAAGTTAATGACTTTATTATGCTTCATGGTTTATAATTCAGTCATAAGCCATGGCAGGTTGGACACATTTTCTCAGACAGTTAAGAATTAGAGGACTAAAGGCTGTCAGCTTTACCAGATGGTCATTAACTGGAAATGTGTTGTTTAAGCAAGGAACACTCAGAGTGGGGACAGGCTTGCATACAGAATTTCATTTGCCATGATCTTCATACGTACCTTTCAGGCAGAGCAGGGGGACTGCAGAGCAGGCAGGCGTGCTGAAAGGCAAAGATTATCTTACCTGATTCTCAGCTGTCTCAACAATGATGCTATGAGCACTGTGTGCACCATCAGGTACGAGGTAACCATGTATCAATAGCACATATGTTCAACTCCACATGCAACAGTTTTCACAACATGCTATGAACTTGAGACCAAAAATGTAAGAAATGAGGCATGGTGTTCCCTTAAGTCTAAGTTGAAAGAGTGGGGCAAACAAGGGCAGGAAGCAGAGAGAAGGCAGAACTCAGTGGCCTAGGAGTATCAAGGGAGGCTTTGTGAATGAACTAAATTCCTTCTATCTCTTTCCATTGACCAAAAATAATTTCATATTCACTGGATCATGTTCAAGGGACTCTTTCCAGGACCTGAGTTACTCGAGTTGTTGGGAATCTCAACACTTGTGTTTAATAATACATCAGGGAACCAAGGTTAGGAGATAGGTAAAATAAATGGATTCATGGAAGGATTGCATCTTATAACCACCTGGTTATGAGCAAAACCCAGTCATAAAAGCAGCTGTAAGCAGAAAACACAGACACATTATTTGTCCTTTTGACATTCATTATGGCATTTAAATCCCATAACAGCAGCAAAGACTGTAAAGAACTCATCATAATTGTCATAATTAACCGTATGCACTTCTCCACTATGTTGTATAGTTTTGCAACTGGCAGACCCAATCAGGTATAAAAGAAAACAGAGGTTTTGAAATCCCAGGAGATGGAGGAAATGACCTTTATCCAATTCCTCTCATTCTAAATTACTGTGGGTAGAGGCAAGATAATTCCCCAGCCATTTCAAGTATGGAAAACATTCATCGAGAAGACACAATTGGCATCTAAAGTCATATTTGTTTTCTGGTTGTTTTAGTTTTTACCATTTTGGAAGGCAGGTTGTAAGAGAGAGGGGGCGATGGCAGAAGGAGGCTTATGTGTGTTGAAGCATATGCTCTTACAGGCGCTCCTGGGAAGATGAAAAATGATTGCAGGAAAGGAAGCAGCTATGTCTTAAGGAAATAAGCCTACCTGGAAACTCTGAAGCCCTCTAAAGGGCCAGTTGAGTAAAAACAAAACTCAGTTACTTACACAGACGAATACACACACACGCTCAGACACTCCTGGAAAATGAAAATCCAGGCTTGATGTATTCATTATTTTTCTTTTAACATCTCCAAGCAACTCAGAAAACAAAGGTATGATGTAATAAAAATATGTTTTCCTTAGATTGGAGATGAAGAGAGTGATAACAGAAGTCACCTACAGAGTAAGATTTTGACCGTAGGAGCTAATACACAGAAATAAGTAAACGTCTAAGAACGTAAGAGCTGCAAGGCACCTGGTTGCAATGTGGTCTATGACTCTGCCTCTGGCCTGATCCGGTTATCACAGACACATTTACTTACTGTAGATCACCGAAAAGACCAGAATGCACATTCATATCAGTGTTTTTGTCTCCACAGCAAGACGAAGAGCAGAACCAGTGGGGAGAAATTATGTGAGTAGAAAAAAAGAGCGGGTGAAATAAGAGGCAGAAAAGGCGTGACCATTACCATGAAAAAAAAAACTGAAAATAAGATTTGACAGAGGATTTTAAGGTTAAATATTAACAATGTTTTGACCTTCTATGATGTCTTTCTGTCAATGTTGACTTTTTTTTTAAGATTTATTTATTCATACAGAACTGGGGTACAGGCCAGAGGCACAGGTCTGGGGAGAGGAGTCACCAGAGACAGAGTGGGAAGCAGGACAGGCAGATCGATGAAGCACACTGCTAAGGGGAGCAGCGAGCAGAGGGCGGGTCAGGAGAGGTCTGCTGCGCCATGTGGTCAGCTCTGGGGCAGGCGGGGATTGAACTCATGCAGAAATGGCTTTAGCTTCTTAGTGCTGTGCTTTAACCCGCTGCGCCACCAGGGAGGGCCCCATGTTGGCAGTCTTGCTCAGTTGTCTCCCAACTCAAAGAAACAGCTGTCCAAATCACAAATGACTTCATAGAATTAGCACCACGTATTCCCGTGAAACTCAGATATTACATTTGTAGCAGTATTTTTTGATGAATGCTTTTACTTCTAGACTTAGAAATTATAGTTCAATTAAGAAGCAGGCCGGAATATGAATTCTTAAGAACATAGCTCAAAGAATAATCCTGCCAAATGTGAATGATAAATTCTATACAGACCTTCTTATTTGCATTCAGCCAAAGATTATTGCAAGAAAATTTTTTACAGTCCTGTGATACTAAGACATTGCTGGTTTATTACCCCAACTATCACCAAATTTTACTTAAAGAACTTGACATTGCACAATGATATGTTATCAAATATGTGGGTGGGTAGGGAACAGCAGATAACTGACAGAAAGAAATTATATTAAATGAGGCATGGCCAAAATATAACAGTTATCTGAATATGTAGCCATTCTGTGGTTGTTCTATGTATAATGGTGAGCTAAGTATAAAACCATTTTATGGTTGCACAAAAATAGTTTTTTCAACCAAATCATAATTCCTTAATAAATTCTTCACCAAATATGGTGCTTTTTTTTTTTAAGTAGTTAAATATTGTTCAGCCCCTGAGTGTTTGGAACTATGGCAACTAGTTGCACTAAGAAATGAGTTATGTGGGGCCCTTCCTGTCAGCACGCAGCACTATGAAGCTGTACACAGCTGCTTCAATGCAAGTTTGATCCCCAGCTAGGAGGGTGATCCACATGGTACGCCTGACCTCTCCTGCCTCACCCCCTGCTCCCCTCAGCAGTGTACTTCATCAGTATTCCTGTTCTGCTCCCCACTCTGGTGAATCCCCTCACCCCCACACCTCTGGCCTGCACCCTAGTCCTAAATGCATACATAAATCTTTTTTTAAAATAAATGAGTTATGCAACTTCCTATATATATAACCTCTTTAATTTCCTATAGCTGTAAACGAAGTGTTATCATCCTCATTTTATAGAGGAGAAATAATTTGAGAGAGATGTGATAAATTGCCAGTGATGGACAAAATATTAAACCGGATTAATCCAGATGGAGTAGATTGGGAGGTTCTCCCAAGAAAAATGTCACATCCTAATCCCTACAACCTGTGAATGTTACCTCATATGACAGAAGAGTAATGAACTTTCTATATGACAAGAGAGGTGATTAAGAGAATAGCCGATCATGGATCAGTGAGGTGGGCGCAAAATGCAACATGGATAACCCACACGTCAGACACAGAGAAGCAGGTGCACTCTGGGAACAAGGCAGAGGTTGGAGTGACACAGCCACAATTAGGGGATGCTGGGGCCACCAGAGGCCTGAAGAGATGAGCCCCCCCAGGGTTTCTGGAGGAAGCAGGATCTTGTCAGCAACCTGACATAGACTTCTGGCCCACAGAACTGTGAGGGGAGAAATGTGTGTTGTGATAAGCCACTCAGTTTGTGGTATTTGTACGGCAGCCACCAAAAACTGGCACACTAGCTCCTTGGGCATGCCTTCCGCACTGACATTCACTTTCCTGCCTACACAGAGCAGGCTGCAGCCTAGAACATGGTACTCTAGACAACTCTTATGTCTGTAAAGATGGAAGCAGCAGTAAGAGACAAAAATCTAAGCTCTTCAGACTCTGTGAATTAGCATTCTTCACACTTGATTTACAATGTTTTAGTTAGCCCAGGAACCTTGCAAAAGAAGAAGCTCCTACCTTCATGAATGTGTCCTCCTCTACTTGTATCACCCATGAGGAGGCAGAAAGTGAATGAAATGAAATGTCCCTTTTCTTGCTTTCCTAGTTAAGTTGACTTTGACATTGAAGAAGCCAAGTTTACTACTGATCTTTTTACATGCTTAATTTTAAATATGTAGAAATAAGGGTACATATTTCCTCAAATATTTTTTCCTAGCTCTAAAAACCTCTATAATTATCTCTCTGTTTCTCAATAAATATTTGTTGAATGAATAAAGGAATACATCAGTGAATGAATATGTTGCATGCACGAAGCCAAAATAATCAAGCCCTATTGTAACTCGATAACAAATATTTAAGCCTTAAAGAATGAATGTCTAACCAAAATAATCCTTTCTGGGACAATAACCTGAACAGATTATAAATAATCAGATTAAAGGAAAATAATAACTAACTCTATAGTACTAATGCAACTAAAATTCTGTGATGACTTCTTATAGAATACCCATGGAATTTCAGTGTAATTCAATAAAGAATCTGAAAAGGAAACTTTTGACTTCCAAGACAAAGGATAAAGTGGCCACTGTTACATTGTATCAGTCAATATTCTAAGTGTCTCACAGAATTAAATTATTTCATCCTCACTACAAACTGAAGACAATAAAGCTTACATTATTCCCATTTTACAAGTTGAAAAAACAGGTTACAGAAACCATTGATATCACATGTCAATATAGTAATTAAGAGGCAGAGTGCCTAACCAGGCATTATTCCTTAAAACACTGGTGAAAGAGCTCATCAGGACAGAGATGTGAAGAACTTCAGCATTCTGAAGCCCAGTAGAGTTCACTGATTTATTCTTTCATCTTAAAATATGTTTGCATAAGTAATATGTGCCAGCATTTTGCTAGATGCTGAACAAACAGTGGAAGACAAATAATGAACTGGTAACGTATTCTAAAACAAAAGGGACATGCTTAATTCACAAATGGAAAAAACTAAAATAGTTGAAAAGTGAATTTGGATTTCCTTAAAAATTCTGCAACTACAATCCTTTAACAAGGTCTTCATAAGCTGATCAAAACATGCCAAGCCCATGTGATCCAAGATGGTGGCCCAAAATGTAAAAGAGCTGATGAAGTCAAAATCCTCAAGAAGCTGTAGCAGCTCATGTGGCAGAAAGCATGATCTTATCCACCGTAAAAATGAACAGCTAAGCAGAAAACATCTGGAGAATAGTTTATAAAAAGAAAATAAGCCATTAGGTTCAGAAGAACAACAAAGTCAGAGATGATTTTTAGCAAAGGAGATGACTTTTAGCAAAGAGACACTTCTTAGCAATTCTAATTGACCAGGTTAGAACTCTCTCCAGTCTGTTCCTTCCAGTTCTTTGCAGAGTAAGTCAACAGACTTCAATTACATGATAAGAATTTGGAGACATGCTCAGATTATTAAGTTAGAAAGAAATGAGTTTGAATCACCATTTTGTAATATGCTAGCTGTGCGTGAACTAAGTCAGCTTACTTAAGAGTACACATTTTACTTTTATCAGATAGAATATAGAGATAGTAGGGGGCATAGGACAAATGGTGAAATATTGGGACCTTGATGATGAGAGGGCTACTGTAATTGAACCTAAAGGGGGAGGGTGGGGCCCTATACTTCTAAAATACCAACACAATATAAACCAATGTTAGCTCAATTAAAAAAAAAAAAGACAGCAATAGAACACACCATAAAGGTTGGAAAAGAATTGAATGTGACAATGTGTGTGACTAGTTTAAAGCATGGAGTACTCAGTGAGTGTTCTAGTACTGATAAGTCATAAATAAGTCATAGGTTGATTACTGTGGCTCTGTTAACTCTCAAATGCAATCAGCAATTTCTCAGCATTTTGATGATCTCCTGGTTTCCTTCCTATAGGACACATGCAGGATAGCACTTATGCCCTTGAACTTTCAGATAACCACGTGACTCACTTGGCCCATGGTCAATTGTGAGTAGAAACATTTCAAGGGCAGTCATGACTCCCCTTGATTCCTTCCTCTTTCCAAGGTGAATAGTAACATTCCAGATGGTGAAGGGTCCATCAGCTTAAGCCCTGAATAATGAGTAGGCATAGCAGAGCTCATTGCCACCCTGTAAAAAGTATGAGGATGGGGGAGAGATAAACTCTGTTGTACTCTGCTACAGAAATAAGTAGGGAGTGTGTTTCCACAGCACAACTTAAATGATCATGACTTTCACAACAGCATTCCAGATTGCTCTGACCTTTCCCTTCTGAGATAAAATCCTTAAGTTCATTTAGATATTGACCCAATCTTTTGCAAGCCCTTGTTTTGGTTCTTGTTACCTTTATGCCCTTTCAAATGTTTATAAATCAAGGCTGTCTCACTGAAATTTCCCCAGGACAAAGATCATGACTTCGTAATTTTCTTTATATAACAGAACTTACAGCAGCACTAAATAGGATTTGGCATTTAATAAATGGCCCTTTGACCTGGCAATGACAGTGATGATCATAAAACCATCTGCATGATAATCCCTTAATGTCCATTTCCACTCCACTCGACTCAAGAGCTCTCTTAGAAGAAAAGTAGCTATTTTGAAAACAACTGTCACTGAAGAAGGCATGTAGGGAGGCATTTTATTCCCAGGTTTAAATCTTTTAACAAACACTCAACTGTGTTCATATTCTATAAAAGAAGCATAAAAAACCATCAGTCTTTATACAAGGTTTCCTTATTGAAGCATGGATGCATAAAAGCACTTAGAGACTATAAGCACAGCTCAGAGAGGCAGGAGCTCACAGAGCACTATCTGGGCATGCGGTTGTGGTGGGCTTCTGCTCATGGACCCCTCCCATTTCAATAGCTGAGAATCCCTACTCGCTTCAGCTAGACAAATTAAAGCACAACTAACAAGCTGGCCAGCATGCCTTGGACAGGTGTAGGGAGTGCTGGGTTGAACAGTTTGCAGACCCAGCCCTGAGTGGGTAAGCAGCCCATCATGGGGTCTGCACCCACTGCTGATTTGCACCCCCTTCACTGTAGACCGATAGTACTGTAGAGATAGAGCACCACAGATCGATGAGAAAGGCTGAGAAGAATGGCATGAGGAGAAACAGAGCAGGTGAGAAGTCTGAGGACTTGGGGACATCAAGGGAAAAGAACACAATTCAGCTGCTTATGAGATGAAGAACCACATCCTCATGGTGGCTGCCTGTGGTCACATTAAGTGTCCCTGCACTGCTGATCCAAACCAGCTGTGGCCACCTGTGTTTGCTGCTCATTTGGCCTCAACCACAGTAACTTCAATAAAGCTCTGCTGTGCTTTCTGCCTTCTTAGCCTGTTAGCGCCCACCCAGCATCACGTGCTCAAGAGCCCTTCCCTGACTCCTCAGTCACCCCATCATATACCTTAGCCTCTGATATTTCCATTTACAGCTCCCAAGGGTGTCTTTAACTTATTGCTAGAATGCTCATTTATCTCAAGTGTGTCTCTAGTCCTAACTAGAAAGCTGCATAAATGAAGAGATAATGTCAACTCACCACTGAATTTCTAGCACCCACAACTTCCCCCAACACATACTAGTGCTCACATAGGAACTGTGAAATAAACAGAGCGAGTGAGAAGACAGAGTACCTGGGAACTCCCTGTCTCCTGGAAAAAGCTGCCTCCCTTACTCCCATCCTTCCTTTCCCACAGGATCAGGCTACCTGACCATAGACAACTAACTCATGGTCACTATCTCAGCTGAACAGTGCAAGGGATGGGATAACCACAAGTCGCTGTCTCCAGAATCTGGATGTTACTAGGGGTCTCCAAAATGGAAAGAAGATTGAATTTTATTTTATTTTTTTTAGATTTATTTATTTGTGCATACAGAACTGGGGTACAGGCCAGAGGCTCAGGGGCGGTTAGAGGCTTCACCAGAGACAGAGTGGGGAACAGAACAGGCAGATCGATGAAGCACACTGCTGAGGGGAGCAGTGGGCGGGTCAGGAGAGGTCTGCAACGCCATGTGGGCTCCTCCGGGCAGGCGGGGATCGAACTCATGCGGAAGTGGCTTTAGATTCTCAGTGCTGTGCTTTAACCCGCTGCGTCACCAGGGAGGGCCCAAAGATTGAAATTTTAACCTGCAGTCAAGAAACAAAAGTTCCCTTTCCTCGCCTCCTATAAAAACCACTGGAATTTGATTAAGTGTGATCCTAGCACAGAATGACTGTCATATCCCCTTGAGGCATGCATGAAAAGTAACTCCTCTGGATATTAAGGATGTCTTTGCCTCCCACTGCAAAATGCTTCAGGTGTTTTCATGATGAGTCAAGTCTAGGAATAACTGTTAGGAAATATTTTCAAGAAGCCTAGTTCTTCCAATGCAAATGTCAGTCTCCAGTTTGGGAAGTGTGATAACTCTTTCTAGAAAACAAAGCATAGGTCCATTTTAATATCTGAAGGTCACAAGCTCTGTGATTTCCAGGCCCTGAATTATAGGGAGCACTATCAAAAGGTCACACCAAGAAGAAGGGATGTGGACTTCCTGGTAATTTGGGTTTACCTAATCCCAGAGAGCTAAGTCATACTGAATTAAGCATAGCTGCATAGGTGGGCAGAACAGACATGGACTAAAGGAGCTGAGCTCCTCCTTTCTGCAGGCACAGGCAAGTACCTTCCACTGACCAGACTAACCAGAGCCCATAACTGGACACATGGAGGGCTAAGAGCAAGGAGAGGACTTTTCTCCCAATGATTCACCCACAGTGCTCATTCTGGCAGCTATAGTAGCTCTATCCTTCTGAACTAAGAGTAAAGGCTATAAAATCAATACTGGAATCTTGGAACAGAGTCACTTAGCTAAAGAGACATCTAAAGGAGGAGGAACCAACAGTAATAACCACAAAACTGTCAAAAACAAGGAGAAATAAAATTGTGAATTACAAAGGGACTTAGCACTGAATGAGTCTGAGCCAGCTATTTTAGAAAGTGAGCTCTGGAAGGAGGCTGACCCTAGAATCAAGTCCATTTTCTGCCATTTCCTAAGTATGTGCCATTGGCCAAGTCTCTTCAGCTCTGTGTGCCTCAGTTTCCTCATCTGTAAAATGGAAACTCTAGCACTAACCTCTCAGAGTTATTTTTGAGAATTACATGAAATAATGCTTGCAACAGTGTTTGCCAAAGATTTGGCAGATAACAATTATTTAATAAATGACAGCTGTTATTAAAATTATGATTTAATGAGAATTAAATTCCATATGGTAAATACTGTCATTGGGAACATCAGTGTACCCACGTTCTCCCAGACGACGAAGAGGTCTATAAGAAGTCATGTTACCACAATGTATATATATATACTTTATATATATAAATATTTTAAATATTTATTTATTTGTGCATACAGAACTGGGGTATAGACCAGATGCTCTGGGGCGGTGAGAGGCTTCACCAGAGACAGAGTGGGGAACAGAACAGGAAGATCGACGAAGTACACTGCTGAGGGGAGCAGCGGCGGGTCTGGAGAGGTCTGCCACGCCATGTGGTCACCTCCAGGGCAGGCGGGAATCGAACTCATGCAGAAGCGGCTTTAGATTCTCAGTGCTGTGCTTTAACCCACTGCACCACGAGGGAGGGCCACAATGTATATTTTTAAGACTTAGCTTATAATTAAAAAAATTATTCTTATCACGATCTAAAATCATAGTATGTCTTACTCTTACCTTTATGATGAACTGATAAAATAGATTATTTAATGACATTCTCTTTTTTTTAAGACTTATTTATGCATAAAGAACTGGGGTACAGGTCAGAAGTACAGGAGCAGTGAGAGGATTCACCAGAGACAGAGTGGGGAGCAGAACAGGCAGACTGACAAAGTACACTGTTGAGAGGAGCAGCGGGTGGGTCAGGAGACGTCTGCTGTGCCAAGTGGTCACCTCCAGGGCCCAGGATCGAACTCGCACAGAAGCAGCTTTGGCTCGCTTGCAGTGCTGTGTCCTAACCCGTTGAGCCACCACGGAGGGCCCAGATTATTTAATGACTTTCATGGAAGGAAAATTACTAGAGGAACACAATGGAAAGATTTAAAAACTCCACTCTTGGTTATAAAACTCCATATAAGTTTCAGCTACATTTATCTATGCCCTCAATAGCAGGGAAAAAGGAAAGGAGAATGGAGTGGACCTATTTCATTCCCCTTTGCCATCATTCTTTATGGACACCAAGCATCAAATTCCTAATTTTCAACATTAAAGCCTAATCTATTCCTGAAGAACTATCTGATATTACTTAATAAATAATCTTTTTAACCTTCCTTGGACTTTCTAATATAGAGCCTTAGATTCCAAAGAGGCAATCTGAAGATAAGTTTCCTGATAGGCCTAAAAATGATAAAATTAAGATTTTTATATCTATGCAAATACCTTTTATTTTTTTTTTTTCTTTCTGGTGATATAACCATATGCCAAAGAGGTCTGGTCTTTCCTATAGGTGAAAGTTCAGATAACTGATAGCCCTTCATTCATAATCAAATGAGCAAACTTGTGGGAAGAATCAAATCATGAGACCAGGGAAGCCTAGAAGATGGCTTCTCTCTCCAGTTCTAGAAAAGCCAGGTGGGGCCCAAGGTGGGGAGCCACTGACACAGGGATATTTCCTAAGGGATGCTAGCTCCTTCTAAGCAAGCAAGCGCTAGATGAGAGTTATCCCTTGGTTAATTTCAGCAGGAAATGTTGTCAGAGAAGGAAAAAAAAAAAAAACAAAGAAACAAAAGACTAAGGTAAAGCAGTTACAGATTTCCAAGCTTGACATCTGCCAGAAGCACTCCAAAGGCCCACAGTGGCCATTATTCACAACTGGATCCAACATTAAATCCCTAAATCAATAAAATTTTAAAGCTAACAAAGAGGGCATTAAGCATGAGAGGGAGAGAGGTTTGTTTTTATTTCAATAGGAACCTGACTGCTATTTTTAACCCAATGATAATTTGCTTCTGGATTAAATGAAAGAAGATCTTAAAATTGAGAACAAAAATTCTGTAATTCTAAATAAACCACCGCAAATCAAGCAAACTAAATACCGGCTCACAGAGGAGCACTCCTAATCTCCCTTGGCTTTGTTAGGATAGCCTCCCTTACCTCATCGCCCAACCCCAAGCAAATTTCTCAGTTAGCGATGGGGGGGGTGGACAGTAGGTGGCGATGTAGGTTAAGCGAACCAGAACAGACTTCACAGAATCCAAATTTGAGGGGAGGAAAGAGCCCACCACAGCTGATGAGCACACCAAGCTTCAACGCAGGTGTTGGTCACACAAAGGAGGGCGACACGGACCTCATCTGGGTTTCAACAAGGCAAAGGCCACCCCTGACACACTGTCGGACTTCAGCCCCAGCCTTGCCAGCCCTAATCTGTGTTCTCCCTACTTTCCATCAGTGTTGAAAGGCTCTCCACTGATGTACATTGCATCTTTCTCACCTCAACCTGGATTACTAAAAAAGCAGTTAACTGAGCAATGAAGTGAAACAGAACAAAAACAGCCAAGAAATACACACTGTAAATTACCGTGGAAGACACAGACGCTGTTTTCTTTTCCCTCAACTTCTCCATAGTTCTAAATTACACTATTCACTGGTGAAAAAGTGTCTACCAAAATGGCGACCATGGCTTCTTGAGAAGTGGTCCCCAGGCGACCTACATCAGAATTACTGTGTGTGCCTCACCGAATGCAGGGTCCCAGACCCAACTTGCTACTGAATGGGATATTCTGAATATGAAGCAGAGAAAAAAGCATTTTAGTCAGCTCCTTCCTCACTCAGGCAATGAAATTTCTCTTCCTACCTTACAGCTCATTGGGTAGCCTACCAAGAAGTAGACACAAGCTCTTTTGAATTAAAAAAAAAATAAAAAGGGCAGAATCAGGACCTAGAATTTATAAGGAGAAAGTTGTTTTTCTCTCCCTCCACTCAGATTCCTGACAGATAATAAATAGCTAACATTTCCTTTCCCTCCCCCCCCCCTTTAATTCATGCCCTGCCTCTTTCCTAAAGTTCCTTGGTCTGAAAAATTTAAACATAGTTTATATTTTTTTATGCGTTCAGTTAAGTATTTGGGATGATACAGACAGGTTTTGCCTACAGTTATGGATTCAGGATGATACAGATTTTGGAAGCAATCTCACCAGTTGATTCGGCATCTGCTGTGTTTCAGAGTATGCGACAAGTGGAACCCACGGCTCTGCCAGGGAGAATCTGGAAGTCAACCTGCAGTGACCCCGGCCCCCAGTCCACCCCAAACAAGAAAACAGTGGGTGGAGGAGACTTGATTACAAAATTGTGAGAACATGTGCAAGATTATTTCTTTCAAATAAGGGATTCCATCATTTTAGCTAACCAAGGACTTTTAGCATGTTAGAGGGGCAGGGACTTTTATACAAGTTGCATTTATTTCTGCTACATTATTAGACACAAAAAGTTTGCAGACGGATCTTGATAAATGAAGGTCCTGGATAAAATCTTCATTTGTTGTGTAACTGAGCCCCACCCCCTCCACAACTGATGCTGCAATAGAGAAAAAAAACTGTGTATGCAATATACTGTAGCAGAAACAACATAACAGACAAGTGCAAACAGTGAGTGTGAAGTAGAGCCATTTTCATGATTCATCCTGCATCTCATTTTAAAAAATAATAATAATGGGTGAAGCAGAAGCTGAAGCTGAGAGTTGCAAAGGCAGTTTGTAAAGAACACAGAAGCCCCCCCACCTGGGGGTGTTCCAGTAGGCTCTGATGAATCTCTTCTCCCATATGGGAGCCTGTCCTTTCCCAAACCTATGGCTTCCAATTCCTTTTCTGATGTTCTAGCCGCCGCCACCAGCTACCGCCAAGTGCAGGAGCAGCTGGTGGAATACATTTCAGCAGAGTCTATCAGCCAAGTGCGGAAATCCCATGGGGTGGCTGCGAGCAGAGCTATCAGCAGCCTGGCTGAGCTATTTTTGGAACCATCTTAACTGATGGTCTGCCTATTCTCTACCCTGCTTTTCTTTTCCAGCCCTCTCTCTCCCCCAACTTGAGACACCCAGGTTTGTCTGATCAATAATATGATAAAAAGAAGACAGCTGAAGGAACTGGTAAACAACTGACATCAGTAGATAGATTTAGGAGTGCTACACAGCACAGAGATGTGATTAAGCAGGGTGTCTGCAGACAGATAGCCTGTAGATGAATTCAGCCTTCGCAGATGGACTAAGGGTGGGGTGGGAGGAGTGAGGGGAGGAGAGGAAAGCCTGCAACACATCAAAAATTCTTAAGGCTCATTCTCTTTTTCTCCCCCATCATGTGCTATATGGGGATTCGTGATTTGGCAGGGCAATGTAAAGTGTGCCTTGACAAGCTCCTTGACCTTCCTAAACAGGTTGCTTTCTTCAGACTGACTACTGGGGAAACAGAGTGGTAGGAAGGTCAGGAGCAAGAGGGAAGAGAAAATTCATTAACAAACTTGCAGCAGAAACCAACCAACCAGCCCTCCTTGATCTCACATGCACATTTAGACAGGAACCTCTTCACTGTGACCTGGTCTGAGGGGTTGAAGATCAAAATTGCTAGACTAGCTCAAGGAAAGCTGCTCTCTAGTCCTCAGGAGTGGGTACTAATGGTCCTACCTGATTTTTCTAAGATAATGGAACCATTGGCTTTAGATTTTTCCAGCATGCTTTTCCTCTTTTGCCATTGTCTAGATTCTTTATTCCCAGTCTCTTAATACTCAGGTCAAATAAACCAGTCCAGCATGCTGGAAGGGGGTTACAAGCAAAGGGGTATAGTTTGAGTCCCAGTTGAGTCACCTAATCCCCTCCCATATTCTTCTTTTAACCTGTCTCACCTTGAACAGGCTATTCAACCTCTAGAGGAAGGGTTGGAATATGTAAATTGAATGACATCATTCACCTACTGAAAACATCCTCAAAGCTTCCTGTTGCTCTTAGAATAAGATCCAAACTCCTTGCTTTGACTGGTTAGACCCTGCCTGGGCCTTAATTCTTTCCTTACCTACTTTGTTCACTCTCTAGTAACATTTGTTTTGATTTCTTTTTATGGAGGTATCATTGTTTTGTAGCACTCTATATGACTCAGAAGTAGAGGATTACACTTCTTCAGATATATGTCACCATATACACCAACCACCAAGGTAACCACAATCCTTACCATAATCCACTGGACACCTTCCACCCTTGACTCTACCTTTCCCCACTCCCTCTGGTAGCTCAATTCAAATTTCTAGGGCTTGTTATTTGCTTTGTTTTGAATGACCCTCTGTTTTGTTCTTCTTTATTGCATATATAGGTGAAACCATGTGATATTTGTCTTTCTCCTGATTCATTTTACTTAACATAATATCCTCCAGTTCTAGCTAAGTTGTTGCAAATAGCAAGAGTTGATCTTTTTATTGCTAAATAGTATTCCACTGTGTGTATATGCCACATCCACTAATCTGTCCTTCGGTCCTTGGAGTATTTCCATAACCTGACTATTGTAAATAGTGCTTTGGTGAATATAGGAGTGCAAATATTATCCCTTCAAATTAGTGCTTTTGCATTCTTCAAGTAGATCATAGGAGTGAAATTGCTGGATCATAAGATATATTTTTAATATTTTGGGAAAGCTCTGTAGTGTTTTACATAGTAGCTAGGCCAGTCTACATTCCCACTAACAGTGTGCAAGGATCCTTTTTTCTCCACATCTGTAACAACGCTTGTTATTTCTGTACTCTGATATTGGTCATTGAGACAGCTATGAGATGGTACCTCACTGTGACTTTAATTTACATTTCCTTGATAATGAGTAACAATCAGAATTTCTTTCCTATCATTAAAACAAAAAGACACACTACTGGCCGTAAGAAAATACTTGCATATCATATGCCAGACAAGGGTGTAATAGCTAAGACCTATAAAGAACTCATACAACTCACAAAGAGAAATAACCCAAACATAAAATGGGCAGAAGGACACACTTCTCCAAAAAAAAAAAAAAACTAACAAATGACTGACATTAGTTTTGTAACCTACACACACATCTACTGTGTTCTCACCTTCACAACGATATGACTTTCTGCCTGAATTGCTTCTCCCTAGACCTCCACAAGGTGCTCTTATTCACTCTTAGGTCTCAGTTCAATGTTCCCTGCCAGGGAGACCTTCCTGACCAGCCTCCAACCCTTATTACATGGAGCCCTGTAATGTCCTTAACTAGCTTCACTTTCTTTATCACCTATTGCCCTGGAGAAATTATGCTATTTATTTGTTGACTTGCTAATTGTGTTAATTGCCTGTGTCCCTTCTCTGAAAATATAAGCTGTCTTGTTCATACCTACATTATCAGCACTTAGAAATATGGGTACTCAATAAATATTGGATGATCATTACTGAATACATGTATGTCCTCACCTCAAAGGAGAATAATTCCTCCTTGGCGAGATTGTTTAGAGGACTAAATGAGAAATCAAACATAAGTTGTTGGTGGATGTTCATGGCTAGAACACAGGTTTGTAAGTGTAATTTTTTTTCAGATTTATGACCACTTTCTACAACTTCAAGCACCTAAAACAGCTTTCTTTTCCACTGATAGCTCAAAATTTTGGAATATTTTTCAATCTCTCCATGTAACTTCCTAAGCTTTCCTGACACAAGATTCCCCCTCTTGACAAAATTGTGATACTTTTCTTGTTAAAATATTCTCACGGCAAATGAAAAGAATTACTTGATTTCTTAGATTATGTATGGGGGCAAAATCAAATCTTCAGTATAAGGAATGACATTTTGCCACAGCTAAAAAGTAGATGTACATCTACCATTCACGGAGAAATGGAAACAGACGATCTATAAGCTTCACAGGACTAGAAGCTCTGAAGCCCTCTATATATTTATGAACTAGTGAGTCTGGAATGCCAAGAGTTTCAAAGGAAGTACCTGAAAAATAGGAGTGCTTAGGCAAAATTGAAAAATTAGGTAACCAGGAACACAGTGCAATTTATAGTGTACTAGTTATAGACCTTATTGGAATACTGGAAATAGAATCTTATTTACTAAGCAACTGAAACAAGAGAATCAGAGAGAATAAAGAGACACAAGGCCACTGCTTGCTTTGACCACTCTCCTGCAGCTGGCGGGTGAGGGTGGGGTCATTCACCTCACAGAGGCCCAATTCCAACCTTTTGGTTGCAAACCTTCAGAGGCAATGTTTTTATCTCTTCTCCAGAAGTTGCCCCATATATAAGGTTGGGCTGTAAACTTCACATGGGCAGGACTTGGAGATGATTCCACAATGCTCATATCTCATATGGTGTCTAGTATAGTTCTTACAGAATCAACATTTTCTAGATGTGTTACTTACATGTGGTTCCCTTTCAAAGTTTGATATAACAAGACTATTCCCTCCAAACGCTAACATCACTGAGTCTTGGGCATATAGATAAGAATATTTTCTTTTCTCTGACCCCAGCATTTGAAAGCATAGCTGAGATCTATTACTTTCACAAGTTGGAGGAGAATATCCAAGGAGATGCTCTTTGCTTACAGTCATGTGGGTGTTTTCAAGCAATCATTAGTCTGCCCTTCCTTCTCTTTCTTCCCTACTGAGAAGTATGTCAGTATTACCCACCACTGTACGTTAGAGAGGACTTACCCAAAGCAGAGAGCAGAAAGGGAACAAGGACTGTTGCCTCATTCTACTTAGCCTCATTGCAAATCCTCACGCCACGTGCCATATTATAATCAGCTGTTAGTTTAATTATGAAATAACTGAATGCTCTATAATTACAGCTGTTTTTCATGAATGGCTGCCTGCTTATAAAGTAAAACATCCAACTAAGTAGTAACACCTGGAATCTGGAAGGTTCTTCTGTTCATGGCAAAACAACTCAATGGAGCAACTGATTGTGTTGACAAATAAGTAGCCATCACCCACTGCTTGACAGGTATAATAATACACAAGCAGAGCACTTGATGACCATCTTGATCAAAAGACAAAGTATCCTTTGGCATAGAAACAATTCTCTGTAATATATATACTTTGTAACAATTTCTCATTTCAAGACTAAAGGAAGTAGAAAGCCACCTTCCAGAAAAGTTGAGTTGAACATAACAAAAGCCAAAGATGAAACAGAACATTTTTACCTACTCAAGTGATGGTTCCACTATTCATAACAACAATCCCATGTGAAATGTACTGATAATTACTTTACATCTTGCTCACTGTTACTAAGGCAAAGGAGCAAATGAGTGGTGCTGAACCTGCCATACAAATCACAGCACCTTTCAGGAAAAGGAGGAAGAGCTGATATTCATCTATAACTCTGCTAACTTTGTAAATGAGTGAAAATGTTAGTCTCATCCATTTGCTGCGACAGGTGTGGCCTTTACTTTCTGCTAATTGTATCCCATTGTTTGGAAATCAAGTCTTATTTATCATCAGATTAAGGCACAGAGTTAGTCCCATGGTCTTGGCCTTCAAATAGTTTTGTGGAAAAATATTTCTACTATCCAGTTGAAGTATTAAAGCTCTTAGCGAGATGATTAACTTACTCTATTTTCATGTCAGACCAAGATAGATTTCTCTTTTTCATTACATTAAAATTCCCAAACCAAGAAAATCTTCTTCAATGTGTAAGTTGTAAAGGTATGTGAAATGTTTTAAATATTTACTTAGCATTTTATGATATCCAATAAAACTCCCATGGATGTCTAAAGTAGCATTATTTCATTGTTGTTAGATGAATAAAGTTGAATGTACCATATAAATGGAAGCTCTGATGGATATGGCACTAGATGTGTTTAAAATCCATATTTCAAAAATGTTCTTTTTATAATAGTTGCTGCAGCCAACACCAGGGAAAAAACTGGGGACATTAAAAGGAATGTTATATTCACTTAGGAAAAAGGAAAAGATAAATGGAGTCACCAAATACTATTTTATTGTTAAATATTTTTTAACATTCCCTGACATGTGATATTAGCTAGTTATATGCAACACACCAAGAAAAAAATGAATATATTATCCTGATTTAAATTTTAAAAATCCCTATCATTTCTTGAGCTAAGACCAGGTATGGGGAAAATAGCCTATCTAATAAAATGTAATCTCTTGGCCCTCCCTGGTAGCTCAGTGGGTTAAAGCACAGCACTGAGAATCTGAAGCCACTTCCGCATGAGTTCGATTCCCGCCTGCCGCCTGCCGGGAGGAGACCACATGGCGAGCCAGACCTCTCCTGACCCGTCCGCTGCTTCCCTCAGCAGTGTACTTCGTAGATCTGCCTGTTCTGCTCCTCACTCTGTCTCTGGTGAAGCCTCTAACCGCCCCTGAGCCTCTGGCCTGTACCCCAGTTCTGTATGCACAAATAAATAAATCTTTTAAAAAAATGTAATCTCTTAACATTTATTTTCTTGGCCAATTAACTTTTAAATCCTTGGTATGAGATGCTAGTTGAGACTTCTACCTTCAATAAAACCTATTCACAATTAAATGCAAGTTTAGAGTTTGTAACAGAATCTAGGCTAATATCTACCATTATAGTAGTGGGTATATAAAAGAAAATTAAGATATCAAGCCAGTTTTGTTGAATCTTTTCACTTGTTTGTAAAAAATAATTTTAGAAGCATGGTTCAAGTAATATAGGAGAAATATTTTAATCACCTACTATGTAAGTAATAAGTTGTTATATGTATTTTCAAAATCCTATTATTAGGAAGGAGAAATGTAACTCATGTACATGTACATATATATATGTATATATATGTACATGTACATGAGTTACACACATACATACACACACACACACACACACACACACACCCCACATCATGGCCTATTTATGTATGTATTTGAAAGCAATTTCATTTTTTAAATAAAATCCAAATCCATGATATATTCTTCATTAATTCAGACTGACTTCTCCTTCTGGCTATCTGAAATTGTAATGATTACTGTTCATAGTATGTTAGTCTCTCCCAGTAATTCTTAACAGAACACAGAATTCTTTAGCATTCATTTGAAGTATTGCTATCAAACACCATTGCCTAGAAAAGTAACTTGCCTTTCAAGGTGAGAAAACTCTATTTAACTCCCCTGACCTGCACTTACTTCTGTTAGAACCATTTCCTCAAATTCTCCCTAAGCAAAGGACTTGATTTTGAGTGAAATCAACTCAGGAAGTTGTATTTAGATTCAATAAATTCTCCTTGCACAAGCGTTTTCACAACCCCAAACAAGAATGGATTTTAAATTATTTTATTTTCAAAGCTCCATAAAATTACCATATAACAAAGGACCAAATGCAATATTTTCTGTAAGGCAAACTGATTAGTTTTGGGCATCTAGACAAATACAGTGAAATTACTAATGCTTGACTTCTTCTACCCAACTTAGCAGACAGAGATCATTTACAGCCAGAAGTCCACTTTATTGCTGATCAGAACTCCCCCAAAACTGGATCCTCATCTTATTCAAAGCTCACATGCCATTTTCACAGAAAAACTTCCAGGGTGATCTTAACTAAAATTGTACTTCCTCTAATGCAGGCATTTACTTGACCCTATTTCTTTTTATCCATTGCATCAAACATTATTTGATTTGTACAGTATTTATATATCCACACACAAATAATGCAAACCTCATAAGGATTAGGATATTACTGACCTACATTGAGACTACATTACCACCACCTATAATAAAGACTGTTGTAAATAAACAGACTTTTCCAAACCTTCATATGCCTTATAGTTTAGGATCCTAGTTACTTTCTACACATGCAACTGTCTGCTGGTCCACATTCCAGGATCATCAAAGTAGGACCCTTGGAACAAATCTGGTATGCCGCCTATTTTAGTAAATTAAGCTTTGCTGGAACTCAGCCTAACTCAGTATGTTGTACATTATCTATGACTGTTATGGCACAACAATGGAAGCTTTCAGTTGTGACAGAGAATGGAGTTGCTTTGACAAACTGTATGGCTCACAAGTCTATAATATTTACTACCTGTTCAATTATTGAAAAAGTTAGCCAACTTCTATCTACACTCCTTAGATTGGACCATTTGGTCTCCAACACTTGATGGAAATACTCACAGGTGAAGTTTATTTAATGCATTGATTGCCTTTTGTGAAATGTTAAGTGGGTGTTCCATTTGATCTCCAAAAGCGAATGAGTTTGAAAGCTAACCTACCTCACAAACATGAAACTTGGCATTAATAGAATTACTAATTGGAAACACATGGATCAATAATATTTCAACTATAAATTAAGTGGTGATTTAGAAGAGGAAGCTAAGCAAATATATAATCACAGAAAAGGTGATGAAATTCTCATCAGTAATATTTGCTACCTTCAAGTAACTGATGTAAATCACATGTCTGATTAGAGAATATTCCAGTCAACCAGTTCTTTGGTACAAAAAAAAAAAAAAGTGCACAGATATTACTTCTCTGCAATTGAGCGATTCTGTGTGCCCCAAAATTGATGACAAGAAAATCAGACAAAACAAAGTATGTTGCTATATAACATAAAACATAATTTAAGTATAAGGAGTGGTCTTCCACAAACACTACATGAAATCTACCTTAGAGCTTGGGAGGAATGGTGTCATTTTCCCCTGACATAGTTTTGAGTAAGAACTGGCCATGAGACTCAACAATCAAATAGCTCAGCATGTCAATTCTACTTCCCAAATCACAAGGACGCAGGGACAAGGCAAGCCAGCAGTGCTGCTCAGGGGAGCTCTACGTACACTGATCTTTCCAGCAAGACATTGAAAAATAGCAAGGCCCAGCAGGTTCTAAAGCCACAGCAAATGTTTCACTTACTAACTTGAAACCAGTGAGCTCCTTTTCTTTCCAAAGAATCTGTGGAATTTGCTGGGAAGGACTGAGTTTTCTCTTTAAAATGTTCTAATAGCACCCAAAAGTTTTCCCATCATATATTCATCCCCTTTAAAGGAGATTCTTCTCATTCATCTTTAGATCAGGTAAAGGTGAATGCATAATAATAAATCAGAAACCAATACAAGTTTCTAAAGATGATGAATGGTTAATAATTTCTGGAATGTTCCTTTTCATCTATTTTTTTTCCTCTCAGTCTAAGGGATTTCTACAGCAAGAATATATTAGTGTGATAATGTCCAAATTCTGTTTCCTAGTTATTGTAAAGCCACTGGAGAAATTAAATGGTAATTTAGACCCCTGAAGGCTGAGTTCAGTGAAAATGGACTAAGAGTTTCACCTTGCATTAACACTAGGCACCCCAGGAAGATAATCCTCGTGAAAGGGAATTGAAGACATAACATGGGGACACATGGCTATTGATTACACTACTCAGACAGAAATGATTTAGACTAAAAAATTACACCAGCCATAGATATCAGCCCCTTAAACACTGACTTCCCAAAATAAGGCCAGGAAAATGTGAAGCATTACTATGCTATTATGCAAACTTATGGAAAAAGGCTTTCATAGGATTCATGATTTATCTTTGTTCCTGAAAAAGACATCCAGGTGCAATTAAGAAGTTACAAAATGCAATATTGAAAAGCTACTAAAAGTTTGAATGAGACATTCACTCTAAGAGACATAATATGTTTTAGTGATTATATGTGGGCAAACTGGTCACCAAAATAATTCCCCTTGCTTCTGATAGTTGAAGTTTCCTCATCTATAAAAAATCAGATAATAGTATCTATTTAAAGAACAGTTTCACAGGCATGCTTCAGGATGACACATGAGTATCCCCAAGCTCAAGGGAGAAGACTAGGTGGCAATTTTTTTAAAATATTTTTTAAAGATTTATTCATTTATGCACACAGAACTGGGGTACAGGCCAGAGGTGCAGGAGTGGTGAGAGGATTCACCAGAGACACTGCTGAGGGGAGCAGTAGGCAGGGCAGGAGAGGTCTGCTGCGCCATGTGGATCACCTCTGGGGCCAGGGATCGAACTCGCACTGAAGTGGCTGTGGCTAGCTTGCAGTGCTGCATCCTAACTCACCAAGGAGGGCCCTAGGTGGGAAATTAAAACAAAAAACTACCACATGGGATCAAATAAGAAGAGAGAGGCAGTGACGTAGAGGAAGAAGCTCTTTCCTGCTTTTTGAACAGGGGTCCACCCAAGGTTTCATAAATTATTTACATGGCCCTGGCTCATGTATAATTGTTGTGGGGAATCTATTTCCCTGAATCATAAACAACAATATAAACAAATGTTACTCAATGAAAAAAAAATCTAAAATAAATAAATGCAGATCCATATAAATAAATAAAGGATTTCACACAGGTAACAACTGAAGATACTCCCTTGTCTAAAACAGATGCTCATGAAATGTTGCCCCCTATGATATTTGAGGTTGTTTTTATTTCTTTTGTGTGTACTTCTTCATGTGAAAACTAATAAACACATATCACTTGAGCCACTTAACTCTACCTGGGTCAGATAAAGCCTTCTGGGATTAGACCCCTGGCACTGTGACATGAGCATCCTCCCTCTTCATTCTCTGACCTGACTTGGGGTGAGACAGAAAGCCCTGAATTCATTTCATACAAACCTCGGAACCAGCTGCCACAAAATCGCTTCATTAACACCCTATATGGTCCTGGGGTACACCCAAGCTTTTTCAGACACTGATTTCCATCCTGTTGCTTATGAAACATTTTACAAAAGAAGTGATTCCCTTTCACAAACCATAAAGGTGGAACAAGTACCCAGGAGGCTCATGGATATTTCAATTGTTCCAATTTCAAATGACCGAGGAGCCATTCAAGCTGTGAGACGTAAGGGCCAGGCCCTGAGAGCAGCCCTGGTTTGGGTGCCAGTCTGAGTGCTGGCATGGAAGCTACATGGCCAGGAGCAAAGTCACTTTTCAGCCATTTTCCTTCTTCAGCAATGGTGGGAGAATTAATAGCGATGATGGGTCAGAGGAACTCCCCCAGGACCCATCACTAAAGAGTCACCAAGCCGGTTGAAGTGATCCTAAATACTCTGTTCTCTCCACCACGTTAATGCTTTTGTTCCTGCATTGCTTTTCTGTGGCATTAGCTTCTCATTCTCTTCCTTAGAAGCCATTTCATGTTTACAGAGGCTTATAGAATAACACAGGGTTGAGCATATATTCCCATCTAGAGTGGGTGAGACATAAAACTATGCAGTTTAGCATGCGCAGAACAACACCGCACCAGCCCTCCCTGATGATGCAACAGGTTAAAGTGCAGCATTGTGGAAGCCAGCCAGCTAGCCACAGCTGCTTCAGCTGGAATTCGATCCCAGGCCAGGGAACTGACCCACATGGCATGGTAGACCTCTCCTGTCTTGTTTGCTGTTCCCCTCAGCAGTGTACATTCTCGATCTGCCTGTTCTGCTCCTCACTCTGTCTCTAGTGAATCCTCTCACTGCCCTTGCACCTCTGGCCTGTACCCTACTTCTCTATGCATAAATAAGTAAATCTTTAAAACTAACAACAGGGCTCTCCCTGGTGTCACAACGGGTTAAAGCACCACATTATGAAGTTCTCTGAAGCCACTTCAGCATGAGTTTGATCCCTGGCCAGGGAGCTGACCCACAGGGTGGCAGACCTCTTTTGACCTGCCCACTGCTCCTCTCAGTTGCGTACTCCCTCAATCTGCCTGTTATGCTCCCCATTCTGTATCTGGTGAATCCTCTCATTCACACACCTCTGGCCTGTACCCCAGTTCTGTAAGCATAAATAAATAATCTTTAAAACAACAATAACACTGTACCGCAGTCATTCATCCAAAAAATGTTTCTTTCAGCCATCACAATTTATGGGAAAGGAACATGATGCTTTAAACCACAATCCCTTAAACTAAAGGGCAGCATTTAGACACAGCATTTAGTAAGATTCCAGAATCTATTTTTCTTTAGTAGTTGGACAAATGTCCTTATCAAGGTCAACTATGGCATTTTCAGTGGATTGTTATGGTTCCCCTCTGGATGAATATGGAGTAATCTCCTCTTACTGAGAGAACTGTATCATGCACACAGATGTCCCCTGTGGCCCAATTTCAAGTCATTAAATTTATAGATTAACTAATTCAATAAAAGAGTGTCCACATCAATTGTGTCTGACCCTGTGCTAGACAGTAGAGAGTAGAGACGAGTAGGACATTGTCCCAAAGTGTGAGGAGTCTAGAGACTGGTTGTGGAGATGTGCAGGCAAACAGCTGGAGTCACACCAAGTCGTGTGAGTTCTGAATGACGTACATGCAAAATGCTACTGACCATGGGGCTTAGCCAGACGTGGGCCTGAAGGAGTGGAATGAAACAGTGCTTAGAGACTAGTTATGAACAAGAATGGGACACTTACAAACTAATAGAGCTAACTTCGGGAGGAGGCCAGACTCTGGAAAGGTCATAGTCACAAAAACACAGTTTAAGACAAATAATTTTTAAACTAGATGTGGTGGATCTCATGGGGAACACTTATCCTGCAGTGGTGGTTGGGGTCACTTGAAATCCAACACTTAAGAATCTGAGCAGGAAATACAGTATGTGTCACAATGGGGAGCAGGGGTTTCATATTCAAGAGACATCTGACAATAAGTAAAACATTTCACGTGATTTAAGTCTCATTTCAAAAATGAGGCCAATAACACATACCTGGTAAGATTGAGGTGAAGATTAAGAAAGATTATGCAAGCAAAGTGTGCATCCCTGTGCCTGGAATGCAGAAAGCAATCAGTCTTTGCTATTAGTTTTATCATAATTAGTAGCCAGCTAGAAAGTCAATCTTTATATAATGAAAGCAAATGTTTCATTTCATTGCAAATGTCCTTTGCTATAATAAAGGAAGAAAGGTGCACAGGGGAAACTTAGGAAGACTGGAGAAATGACTTCACTTGGTGTTCACTTCTTTTGCCTTCTGAACATTAATGGTGAGAGTCTCACCCCTCCATTGTCTACCAGGTAGGGAAGGGTGTGAATTAACTCCATCGTGGGTGGGCACCAGGGCACTGACCTCATGCCTAGATGATATGTCTAATTTTTCTATTTCTGACAATCATCAAGATTTATTTTAATTGCTTCCTTTACCAAAAAGGAGTTTGAATGAAAATAACAATCAATGACCCTAAGTTAAAGATACTGACTACGGAAAGGTATGGTGTGAGCTTAATTTCAACTACAATTTTTTCTCATAGGGGATGATAAGCCTACTCTGGCCACCCCCTATGGCTTCATACTCTGACTTTAGCCATCTCCCTCTGTTTTGGCTTTTTCTTTGTGATATAGGAAAGATACAGAGTTTTTCCATAGTGATAATACATGCTACCCTTATGTGGCTCTGCTAGGAATCTATACAGTACGTCCTCTCTCTTGACTTTGTCCAGCCTACACATTTGCAGCCTCCATTGCCACTTCTGCTTCCTTCACACCTCACTTCTGCCATCCTTGCCAGCCCTTTTCCTAGGCATCCTCATTTGGTCAGCTGGACAGTGTCTTCTCCCGAACTGCGGAGACAGAAGGCAAGAAAAGAGATTCCTGACAGACCATCCCAGGAATACAGCAGGACTACCTCTCACTTCCTTTAGTGTCTCTAATTTTCTTACTTTGTATTATTTCTGGAACAGAGGAACAGCCTTCTGCTTATGGCTTTTTTTTTTTTTAAGATTTATTTACTTATGTGTGCAGAACTGGGGTACAGGCCAGAGGTATGAGTGGGGGTGGGGGTGGAAGTGGAGTTTGAGAGGATTCACCAGAGACAGATTGGGGAACAGAACAGGCAGATTGATGAAGTACACTGCCTAGGGGAGCATCGGGTGGATCAGGAGAGGTCTGCCACGCCATGTGGGTCACCTCCAGGGTGGGGATCAAACTTGCATTGAGGTGGCTGTGGCCAGCTTGCAGTGCTGTGCCTAACCCGCTACGCCACCAGTGAGGGCCTGCTTATTGCTTTAGAGTTTATCCTGCCTGAACCTGTGGGTAAAACCAATTTCATTTAGCTGTCAAAGCCTACATGTCAAAACTACTTCTATCGCTGGTCACCTTCCATCTACGAGTTTAGGTTGTATTATGCTCGCTCATTGGTACCTTTGCAACGCGCATGCCCCCTCCCCGTCCCCTCTGAAGGGAAATACTATCCTGTGTCATTATGAAAAGGTGGCTTGGCTCAGGTGTCAAAGTGCTCATTTGATTAAAATTTAGAAAACAAAATGAAGACTCACCGTCGCCGATCACCCTGCGACCTTTCGCAATGAACTGACATCTACAAGGCTTTGTTCCCCACTTTACAAAATGTTGTTATTAAAAAACATCAGACCCAACAAGCCTCATGGGATGATCCCAAGTTCATAGCCATTCAAATACTCTGCTGCAGGGAATATGATCTCTATTACATTCTGTCTCTCTTTTGGCACACTTCTTTCTCTTAACATTTTACTACTACAACATAATTGTAGCCACTCTGAGAGGTGGACAGTTAGCGCATTATAAATAAACACTATGCCTCCTACTTCCTCCCTGATGCTCTCTCTTGCATTCCAGCCCCTAACAATAGCCCTTCCTATAGCTGCCAATAAACTGGCTGTGGACAAGAAGTCGGCACAAGGCTTTGGCGTGATAGCACAACTTTCTGTTTACAGATACTACATGATCAGATTTACTGAAACCACTTAAACTCTGGAAGAAAAATGTATATATCCCTTTGAGAGTTAGTTTTCTAACATCTAATAAATTCCAAGTTAGAAATCTTTGTGATTTAGTCACCTAATCAATAGAATAGTCAGAAAATTACTCCATTTCTTTTGAAAACAACATGCCTTGATCTCTACTTTTCTTTCCAAAATTTATACTAAAATTGAAAAAGATGCTCTGAAAAAGGGGAAAGACTTGCATTTTGTGGCTAATTATTCTGCAAAATCTATCATTCAAGTTAAAATCTCCTCTATAAAAATATTCTTCTAACATATGGGAGAAACCTGCTGAAATTTCTGAATATATACTTTATATATTTTAAGCATATATATATATATATATACATATTTTCATAACGAAAGTATGATGCATGAACCCACAGGCACTGGCAGCTTGATCATGATGTTACCTTGATCCGTAATTGCTATATAGTCTACATGTCACATATAAAGTGATCTTTCCTAAATGTCAAAATGAAAACCATGTGTTATCGAACCTGTCACCTTGAAAATCTTCCTGTAATTATATAAAATAGATTATAGTACAAAGATATTTTAAAATAATCATCGGGAAATCAAGAAACTATTTATACCCAAAAATCCCAGGGCTTGAAACTTCAGCTATTGAGAGGAGGGACAATTTGTGAGGTGCAAACAGACAGCTAGGTGCTGGGGGGTAGAACCAGAGCAGCAGGCAGAGAGAGAATTCAGGGAGAGACCTGCCTAAGTGGACAGTGTTTGGGACCTCAACACAAGGAATGCAGACTCACTGTGAAAAAGAAACCACAACGTTGAATTGAACATTAACATTAGCAGGAGCTATGAAAAACTATGAATTTCAGATATATAACATCTGGGTTTCAGTTTTACTAATAAAAGTAGAAATGGGGAGTGGGGAGATGAGAGTTCATCTTCATTTTTTCTTGGAAATCTATAGAAACAATCCCTAAAACTGATGTCAATACCTGACCCCAGTTAACTCTCAATGAGTCAATGTTCCTGGAATATGTGAAAGAATAATAAAGAAGAGTGACAAAATGTGTATACTGACTGAAACACAGTCCTAGTCATGAAATGTTCCTGATTTTGAACAAAACCTAGTCAAAACACTGTATGAAAACCTTCATTCCATCTGAAATGTCTTCTGTTACCGAATAAGTAATATATATTATTTTAGATTATTAGGTATTACAAAAAACTCACGCTATTAGTTATCTTCCTTTTATGACAAAACTTAAAGTTGCTGATTCCTAAGAGCATTTGTAAAATTAGCAAAGATAGAGGAATATCATTAATTCACTCACTTAATTATTTATCGAATGTTTATACTATACCCAAGGTAGTATCAAGTATCAAAATCATACAGTGGCAGACATCAGCATAAATATTTTAGACTGCACTACTATAAGATACCTCTATATCTGTATATATGTCTCCAAAATATGTACCCTAATTTAACACAATTAAGGAGAGTAGCTTGAACTGTGATTGGCAAATCATTTGACTCTAGCAGTCTGCTTGACTTGCCTAATAACGCACAACAAATTATTCCTAAGCTGCTTTTTCTAAGATGCTCAGAGAGAAATCCTATTTTATTCAGCAATATATCCTAGAATTGAGTATCTTTTCAATTTTACATATATCTTGTAACTTAAGTCTGTTTTTCCTTCTTCTTTGCTATTTCCTTTGCTTCATACTTTGATGAACCAAAACACTGTTTTCTTTGGAAGGTACTTATTTATAACTTAATGTTTCAATCTCACCTCCCATCTACTCTTTTAGTGGGTGCTCAATCCCAACCCCTTCATTTTTTCTAAAATATAGATGAATTACAAATGTTAAAATGCCTTCCTGCCTGGAGATCACTGTTTGTAAGAGAAGCAAACTAAAAGGTGAGATCATTGCATCTTAATAGTCCAGGGATCATTTTAAATCACAGAGAAATATGGTCTTAGTTAAAGTGAATGAGAGAGATTGTCCTGAGAGTGTCTCTTTTAACCCGTTATTAAAGGACATTTCCCAAAGCTGGGATGTACAGTCCTGTGGTGCAAACTACTGAATGGCCATTAATGCTCTACTTCTCTGGATATCATAGATGGATCTGATAAGAACTGAGCCACCAGCCTTTGATGGCATACCCATCATTTCAATTACCTAAAAGGTCCTGGTTTGACTCTCTTAACATATTGATTAATCCTGTTAGGCTTCAACAAACTAGTTGAACTACAACAAACTAGTTATCTACTCTTAGTGAATTAGTTCTCCTTTTTCACTATGGTCTGCATGAGTTTGGTGATTTCTAAAGTTTTGACAGGAATGTGCCAGAGAAGTCAAATAGACAGTAATGTTCTTAACCAGAAAACCCTATCTGTACAGCAAAATCTGTATTATTTCTCTGATTCTTTTACTTTAGTTCCCATTTAGACTATATGAAATTGATATTAGAAGATATTAATGTCACAAAAATGATACCATCCACTCATATTGTGTACTTTAAAGATCATTTCATTTTAGAACACCAGCTTTTATTAAAATAATGGCAGGGTTTCCAAAAACAACGACAGAAGAACTCATAAAGTTGAATATTTTCATTAGTTCTGGGTTAATAGCAAGTATTTGTTTATAATACAGGAGGAAAAAAGCTCAGCAGGACCCAAAGACCTGCTCATCAACACTCTAAAAAGAAATGCCACTGATGTAGAATCCAATGCAATTTTGATGCCTGGTAAGAGTTCATCATTGCCCTGAGTAAGACTGTAGAAAGTAGGGATGCTCATTTCATGGGCATTTATTAAACTACAAAATATGTTTTTAAGAATAGCTAACAGGTACAGTTCCCAAAAGATTTTCTTTTCAGGTGCACTACTCTGACAGCATTAATCACTATCAGAAGCAGCAACACCAGCACCAACCACCCACATATATAGCAAGACTATGTTCCAGTTTCTGTTTGTACCCAGAGGTATGCACGATAACTATGCCACACTATATGTGATCAAACTGAGAGTGAAACAAATTGCCCAAGACACATAGCTACACATTAGGTTGACACAAGGATGAGCCCAGGTTATTTGGCTCTGGTGTCTTCCTTGCTCTTTGTAATTTCACTGATATGCTTCTGTCTGCTCAGATCCAACATAGGAATAGAGGAGTGAAATCATACAAAATTACTATAACATATTGTCACTTGTACAACACCCCTATTTACTAAAAAAAGTTTAACACATATAATTCTGTTGCAGCACATTTCTATTCAAAGCTTTCTGGAATAAGTGGTGACCGAAGTTTTGAATGTTAATAGGTCCCTATATAGACTTGAAGAAATGAAAGGATGGGAGGGAAAGTTCGAGGAGTGACAACGGGCTCTTGTTGGAATATGCGCAACACCATTTTGAAGAGCTATTCTGAGATGATGAATAAAAAGTTTGATAATGTGATATGTTTAGAAGGGGGAGGAGAGAGAAACACATACTGCTGGTAGAAGTGCAAATCTATGCAATGTACTTGAGGCCACTTGGCAAGATCTGTCAATATCAACAATGCACTTATCTTTTTGACCTAGCAACTTCACTCTTAGGGATTTACCCATAGATATTTCTGTCCATGCATACAAAGACTAATAAATAAAAGAACATATGTTTTATTACTTTTAGTAGTAGTAAAAATTGCACAGCAGTAGGGCACTGATTTAGTTGAAAATAATAGCTCCATAAAATACAATAGTATGTTACCGTTAAAACAGAAGAAAGTAGACATTTATATTCTTATGTGAGATCATTCCTAAGACATTGTCAGAAATGACAGGAAGATTCCAAAGAATGTACTAATGTATTAAGAAGGAGAAGGAGGAAGAAAAGTGGAAATGATTATGGCTGTAACTATAAATTGTATACTCAGATTATTTCTGAAAGAACATACAAAAAAAAGATGATTTTGGTTGCCTCTGAGGAAGAGATTCAGAGTCTGTGATTAGAGGTAAGATGCAGAATTGTTCCAGTTTTGGCTTTTGTTCTGTATGAAATATTTTAACTATTCAAAATTAAAACTATTTTGAACTAATATTTATTAAGGAGATTTAATATCAAAATATATGAAGCATGATATTCAAACCTGGTTATTACTGATACTACCAATCCACTGGTTTTACATAAGGACTAAAACTGCTTCAGAAACCTGGTTAAAACTCAGGTTTTGAGGTGCAGCAGACCTCTCCTGACCCACCTGCTGCTCTGCTTAGCAGTGTACATTGTCAATCTGCCTGTTCTGCCTGTTCTGCTCCCCATTCTGTTTCTGGCGAATCCTCTCACTCCCCCCACACCTCTGCCCCGTGCTCCAGTTCTGTATGCATTAATAAATAAATCTTTTTAAAATTTAAAAAATCAGATTTTGAGAAAAATTATAGTATATAGGAATAAAATATTTTAGGTTTAATCTTAAAGTTTGATAGATAATACATGATCATTTATAAGATTAAATGATTTTTCTCTCCACTAAAACTCTGATAAATAAAGTGGTCTGGTGATGGAACTGGCCATCAGTAAAGTTTATCCAAATCTTGGAAGGGATATCAAAGAGGATTCTATAATTCCCTTGCCCAAAGACTTTTATCAGGGAAGAAATCAGCCTTCTTTATTGACTCAGGCTAAGTGCTTCTAAGGTTAAAGGGCTGAGTTTAACAAATCACGCTGGGATTTCCAGAAAAATCAAGTCTAAAGATGAAGTCACACATTCTGCTACAATAGACACCAAAAACAGGAAAAAAAGAAGAAAACCAAAATTGAATGTTACAGACTGCCGTTCACCAAGGTGTGTCTAAATTAACAAGAACTGGTCTTACAGCATGAACTTTGCAATGGCACTGGCAACTTCAGACTGCTTAGAAACCAGGATAAAGAAGCAGAGGGCAAGAGAGGAGCCAAAACACAGGTGCAATGGAAATAATATCTGAGAAAACACAACTAGCTCTCAGAAGTGTGATCTGGAGATGGTACATCTTTGTCAAGTTCCTTTCCTTCATCTCTGATACTCCCTAGCAGAAGGATCAGAGGTCACAGTGAAAAGCCAACAAAGCTGTTCTCTGACAGAAAGGACGCCATGGCGCAGCGAGACACCATGTATACGTATTTGACATGGCTCAGTACGTTCCCCCCTCTGTGTCTGAGAAGAAGAGCCTTGTTACAAATAAATTCGTAGTGCCTCAAGTTCAAAGTAAAAGGCATTTGTACAGAACCAAAATGAGCAAGAAGATACACAAACTTGTGATTTCCATGTCAGACATGACAATTATTTTTAGAAAGTTTGAGAAATTTTTCACAAGGAAACTAGCCTTTTTGAGGCAGGAAACAAGAAATCAATATGCATTAATTTGTGCTTGCTACAGACTTATTCAGTGAAATAAGCATACACACACACACACACACACACACATTCAGTCTATCCTGTGTCTCATGCAGATCCATTTACAATATCCGTTCACACTACATGTGACTTGAAGGGACAGAATGAGGTGGGAATCATTTAGATTGGTGAGAGACTCTCATTTGAGCAAACATCTGTGACACCAACAAGAAGTTCACACCTGCTTTCAAAACTCCATGCCTCCTAGGTTCTCCAGCATCATGGAACCCTAGTGATTTGCCCCAAAAAGCACGTCTGTTTTCCCCAGCCATGCTCCAGTTCACCCTGGAGCGCCATTCACCATGATGAATGCCAACTCTGTTGACTTTACAATTGAAAAGTAAGTGCCAGGCTGGAAATATCCTTATGTCGTGTTTTTATTATTCCTGCCAGCTGAAAGTTGAATCAAATTCAGTGTGATCCCCATTTCAACCAAAGACTTTGATTTCTATACTCTCCAATAAATGTTCAGTAATAAAAGAATTTACCGCATAGTATTCTGTGAGGGTTTGGAAAGCAAAGGAAAGAGTGATGAAAATGCCCATCATAGGCCCCCCCTGGTGGCACAATGAGGTAGGACATAGCACTGCAAGCTAGCCATAGCCACTTTAGTCAGAGTTCGATCCCCAGTCCTGGAGGTTTTTCACATGGTGCAGCAGACCTCTCCTGTCTTGTCTACTGTTCCCCTCAGCCACTATGCTTTGCCAATCTGCTCCCCACTTTATCTCTGGTGAATCCTCTCACTGCCCCTGCACCTCTGGCTTGTACCCCAGTTCTGTGTGCATAAATAAATAAAACTTTAAAAAAATGTCCATCATAGACATTATGGAGAAAGTCAAAATATCAAAAAGAGAACATAAGAAAGTGAAAAGGGCAGTGAGGCTGATTAGACAGTTGTTTCTGCTTGGAATCCCTCCCACAGAGTCAAGCTACTGCCACTGCTGCAAGAATCAGCCAACAAAGCCAGAGCAAGAAGGCTGGGTCTCAAGGTCACTGCCCCCTAGCACAGCCAGTCACTTTCTCTTTATGCAGGAGATCATCCCTCTTTTTTATGTTCTTCTCTCCATTACAAAGAATATCACACACACACTGCCAAATGGCCATTTCCCAGAATAAACAATATCTTACAGCAGAGGAACAGGAAAAATAAGCAGAAAATGTCCTCCAGGGCTTTACCTGGCTAACTTCAGACAGGCATCCCAAGAAAAAGAATTACTAGAGAAGTTCATGAACTTATATTCAAACTTGATTAAAGCTTACTTTGCTATGTCCCTTCAAGGGAAAAATGAAGCCATGTTTTGAAATTTGAGCAATTACACTCTGTGACTTCTATTAAAATGACTGTCAGATACAAGGCTGAGGGGCAAGAGGAAAAGCCCTCTCCTGCTCAAACTCAGGCTGCAAATCAATCTTGTTCCTTGTACTCTCAAACACACACAAAAAAAAATTGAGTAAAAGGAAGGTTCTGCACACCTATTACAGAAATAACAAGATTTTTTAAGAGACTGAACTATGAACTCAACCACAGAGTCCCTAAGGAAAGGACTTCAGAAGTTCTAATGACCTGCATGCACCTGGCTTCCCTCTTACTTCTGCTGAAATCTCAAACTTTTCCACCCAAATGTCAACAATGGCAGGGATAGAACAGAGAAAACAATCAAAGTAAAATGTTTTGAACCCTTATCTTAAAGATTATGTTTATTTGCACTCTGCAAAATATACCACTTAGCTTTCAATTCAAGCCTTTACTCCAAATCAACAATTAAAATTGAATTCAAGAAAACGTATCACATTTATTTTGACTCTGCTTGAACCTGCCTGCATACCCAGCACTGACACCTTAGATTAATATAAAGAACATTCTATTCAACGATGGCTTAACAAGTGTAACAAGTGTATAGTCTTTGTTCAAATGCTGTCACTAAAATTAACTTTCTCAGTATTGCAAAGGCTCCTCATGAGATCAAAACTGATTTCCAAAATTCAATCTTGGCTCTTTATCTACATATTACATTAAAACCAGGTATACTGTGATCAAGCCAGGAGCATACCTTTGCTAACAGATTTTCTCCCAATGCAGCTTTGTCTCAGAAAAGAATGTTTTTTAATAAGTTTTAGAAAACCTACTGGCATCTGTGTCCTGGGGAAGAAGCACTATCTTCCCAGGAGAAAGAATTCTAGAAGGTGTCTTCTAATGACTATTCAAGGCTGATCAGATGGAAAATATGGAATGAACTTGAATATATGGAATTAATTCCAGGATAAAAGTGAGTAGAACAGAGAAAGCAAGTCCTGATATTCCTCTTATATAACTTTATTTCTCTGTTCCCTAAATAAGTCTCTGAGTTCAGAAAATGCTAGATAAACTAACTCATAAAAGGCAAGTTGTCAGATTTTACTAGATTTGATTTTGACGAGGCTTTCCACTGCCATGCTCAGCGTACATATTATTAACTTCTAGAAATGAATGCAAAAGGAAAGGGAAAAGCTTTCCATAGATATACTATGCAATTTCTATTAAAGAAGCCAGGCACAAATGACTAGATATAATGTAATTCCACTTACAAGGCATTTTCAGAAAAAAGCAAATGTATAGAGACAAAGGAGATTGGTAGTGCCCAGTGTCCAAGGTTACAGGAAGAACAGGGATTAACTGCAAATGGACATAAGGAAACTTTGGGGTGGGGGGTTTGAGAAGTTCTAAAATGTAAATGTGGCAATTTTTCATCATATCTATAAATTTAATAAAAAACACTGAGTTGTAGAATTGCAATGGGGGAATTTTGTGGTATGCAAATTACACCTCAGTAAAACTGATTAAATAAAGAGAAAACAATAGTCTTTGTAGAAAAAGGATGTTTCAATTACGCCTTTAATGATCCAAATTTCCTGAGAAATGTCTGGCTAATTAAAAATATTTAAACACAGCAAAATAGGACATTACTTAAACTAACTAAAAGTGACACCAAGACAAGCATAAGCACTCTACTTTAGTAAGGAGTTATATAGTATTTTTTACATGTCTTCTTTTTTATTGTTGTTGATTTATATGGACATTTGCCCAAGAAAAGTACATTTGAGCTTTTTTCCTTTGTCATCTAGATGTTATATCTCTCCCCAAAAAAGGCAAATAAACTGGTACCTGCAAAATATTTAATATGATGGAACAAATAAGTAAATAAATATAAAAATCACTTTATTTCCTTTCCTGAATATGTTTCTACTGTCAGTCTCTAGCAAGGGGGGGGGACCAAAATATGAGAACGGTGAGTTGGAAACTCAGCAAATCCAGTATTCCCTAGGTTTACAGAAAGACTGAAATATGTTCCTGTTTTCCAGCTTCTTTTGCATTTAGGACAATCACATCTGATAAATAAAAATGGGTACAAGTGATGTACATACTTTCAGACAAGGTGATAAGATACGCTGTCTAACCTCTGAGCTCCTCTATTAGGTAAGGTCGCAGCGGGAAGACAAGAAGTCTAAAATTGGTGGGAAAGTAAATGGAAGAACCTAGATGAATGGCTTCTTTGAAGAGAGTGGAGCAGGAGAGCTGCCGGGTTAATAGTGGACTTTGCCAGAACCGGAAATAAACATTTCCTTTGTTGTGTCATTGAAATTTTCAGGATGGCAATCACCTAATTACCCTAGTTAATTATTTAATTACCTTAGTTAATAGAATATGCTAGCTGTAGGCACAAAAAGCCTATTTCATCCTTTTATCATCCGGGACTTTATGTTTTCTATCAGATCCATCCTTTCCCTATTTGCCTACCTCATTGACACCTGGTCACCATCATTTCTGAGCCAGAGAAAGAAATGTGTGAGTTACACTCAGTTTGCTCCTTATCAAGGACCGTCCTCAAGAACTGGAACACTTGATGAGATAAATTGAATAGTAGCTAAGTGCCAGAATATGTCTCACATCTTTGGTTAGAATGTTGCATTCTTACCAAGAGCATGCTTTGCCCACCTGCTGAAAAACAAAAAACCAGAAACCAGAAGCCTACATGGATAAGGCCAGGGAAGAACGGTCAAGAGTTGGCAGCCACCTTCTGGATCATGAACTCTGCTTTAATTTTCTGAAACTTTTCATAGTGGAGAAGTGCATTCCAGTTACTCTAACACATCTTGTCCCTCTACTGCCTCCAAACCACAGATTACATTTCAACTCATTCTCAAGCCGTTTCATTCTTCAAGTGGCCTTTCCTCCTTCTCTGTATAAAGAGTAATTGCCAGGAGAGGAGAGAGGACCTTCCCTGATGCAGAACCACCTCTGGGCCACACTCAGCCATGTACCATCACCCCAGCCCTGTGTTTGACCAACCCCAACTCCCTCCATCTCCATCGTCAAAAAATAAAATAATTCAAATAAAAAACAGCTCATAAAACAGTAAACAAAATAAAGTCAGTTTTCTTTTCTTTTTTTAAGAACAAAATGAAACTTGAGGGAAAACTTACTGGAGTTACAGTTTATCCTGATACAGTCTAGATGGGGAAAAATAAATGAAAGATGAAATTGCATCCTTCAAGGTAACAGCTGCAGACATCCAAAAACAATCAGTCCACCCTTCCGGGGACAGACACACGCAAGAAATGTGGCCATTTTATATATATACAGTATGCACAAGTTTAAGGGTGGGTGTATATGTACAGTATATTATTTAGTAAAGTTGGATACATATATATATACACACACACACATATATATATACACATATGTATAGAGATATATACTGGTATACATATATATCCACAATAGACACCAAGTATACTTTTTTCCCCCAAAAAATCATAAAGTTTTTCAAACCTAGACTTTGAAAATATTAATTTTGTTAAACTTGAAAAATTAGGCAAAAATTTCCCGACCAAATGCAGTTTAGAGTTTGTTTCCCCTGAAAATTTTCTTTAAATTTATCTTTAAAAGCACCAACATATTTTTGTATTAGTATTCCAAAAATATATCACCAGTCTGACACATTGTATCATTAAAAAAAAAAATCTGTCCATGAAGTTTTTCAGTGCAGTATTTAACCCTTTCTCTTTTTCTAAAAACAAAGCCCTTCCTCCCTCTCCTGACTCCAGGCCCCAAATACTATAGAAATTTGTATAGGCAGACTTGCCTTCATCTGCAGAGGTCAGGAAAGGGTTAATACCACCTGGTCATGTCCTGTCATAAAATGGCCACTTGCAAACAGCTAACCGCACAAACACCCATCCCAGATTTTAGAGAGGTGGGGTCAGGTGTGGGATGGAAGGAGTTACAGATGCTGTCACAATTGGTTGGGTCTCTGCTGTTGTTTCAAAGGCCCCCAGACCAACCACTTGCGGAGCCCGTGTGCGTCTTCCCGCCGGAATGCTCAGGCGGAATCGAGTGCCTGCAACATTCAAGGAGAAGGCGAGACAGGTAGGTGGGCAGGAGGTCTCCGGCACCTTTGACTTCCTCCCTGTTTCACTCTGGGATTCTCCATCTTGAGATGGGATTTGCTTTTGTGTGTTTTTGTTTGTTTGTTTGTTTGTTTGTTTGTTTGTTTAACGGAGGGAGGCGTGGGAAAAAAGGAAAGCTAGTCTTCTGGTCCTGGTATCCAGGCAGGGTATTCTGTGCCCGAGATCAGAGTCACAGGTATGTCATGAATACCTGGAGCGGGCAGTCAGGACACACAGCACAGTGTGTGTTGAAAAGTCAGTGGGTGGAACAGGTTGGGCAGAAACCGCTGGAGAAACCTCTCCAGTTCACTGTTACCGAGCTGCCCGGCTGAACCTAAGGCCAGTTTACAACAGTGGAAATTCCAGGAAGAATTTGCTTTAAGTCAGATATTAAAAGTAGAAGTAAAATGATAAGGAAAAGGAGGAAGGTTAACAGAAAAAAATACAGTTCGAAACTGTTTTTCTTCTGCCTCAGGTTGACCCAACAGTTTGGGAGGACTTGTAGAGAAGAACGCCACTATTTGAACTTGCCAAAGTAAGCAGTTTTAAGCAAGAAGTGGAAAAAGAAACAACGGGACAGAGTGAAGCTGGGTGACATCCAGACAGGAGCAATTTATGACGCCCGGTCGTTCTGAGGAAGGAGGCGGGAGGCGTAGTGGTTCCTCAGAAGAACATCTCTTGAGAAAAATCTGGGTTTGGTTTCGTGCGGTTAGGTTTGTCATGTGTCGTCAACCGCAACAGAAAAGTGGGAGCAAACAGCCCTGGAGCAAGTGGTACGATCACCTGACAAGGAGGCCACGCCCCTGGCAGGACTGGGGAGGGCAGGCAGGAGGGAACAGGGCGGGGCCTCCACTAGGGGGCGCACCTATGTAACCCACCGCGCCAGAATGCCCCTGCCTCACTTACTGCAGAGGGGGAAGCCTTAGGGGGAAGCCGCCTTAGGGGCAAGCTTCAGAGAGCGGGAGCAGGAAAGAGAGGGCTAAGCAAGGTGCCCAAGAACTGTAACAGGGAGGGTTTTCTTCCTTGGTTTCTGTGAAGCTGAGGGTCTTATTCTCTAAGGACCAGGACTAGTGAGAGGTGTTGGGTGAGCCTGTCCTTCTGGGCCCACCCAAGTGGTTCCATGAACTGAAATGTGTTTTTAAGGCCAGGTGAGGACACTAGCTTTCAAGATAACAAATGGCTGTTTTAAAGCGAAAAGTAAAGAGTTTGTAATTTTACCTGAAAAGTAGTATGAGGGGAAAAATCTACCCCAGACCCTTGTTCATAGATGCTGAGAGGGCGGTCTTGATATGAGGATATATTTTCTAATGAAAAGTGAATCAAGACAACTGGCTTTGAAGGGAGTTTTCTTTGGCTACAACAAGAGCCAAGTTCTCTCTGCCTGAGTGCTGGGTGTGTTGCTCATTTTTTAAAAATTTACCTTTCATTAGTAAATGAGAAGTATTTATTATTTCCCATATTGATGCAATTTGGGAGGAGCAGGGAAGAGATGGATTGTTTCTAGGCATTGTGTAGCTTCAACTATACACTTGTAAATGATGTCAGCAAAGCCATGTTTCCAGAGAGAAATTATCTACAGAATTTGAGTGCCATTAAGTAAAGGGCATGACACTCCCTCCAAGCCGCCACCTTTGATGAAGAGGCCCCGGCATCCTGCCAAGGATTGTAAAGGCCACACATGCATCAAGCTGTTATGATATCGACTGAATTTCTGCTGTGTGGCTCAATTCACATTGGGCACCAAGTAAAAGGAGAGTCCCTCTGTGTATGTTTAAAAGGAGACCATGATGAGAGCAGTTAGAAGTTACCAAGCCTGCTCCATCACTGGGTCATAATATCAAGCTGGGGGTGGGGGTGAGGGGGGGTCGGGAACCAGATCCGACACGCTGATCCAGCAGTTCAGAATCTTGGGTTCTAGTTCCAGTTCTGTCTGCTTCCACCTACTTCGATATGCCTTGATGAGTCATTTATTTCTCTTTGTTTCACTACTGTGAAAGTAAGCATAAAAGCACTCATTTGACTGATCTCACAAAATTACTGTGGGATTAAAATAAGACAATTTTGATAACATGTTAAATGTAATATAATATTATTAGATGTCTTAATTCTAAGTGATGTAAATATGACTGATTAATAGCCAACCTTACAACTTTTAGAAATTTGTTGTGTGCTCCAGACATTACTCATGCCAGCTACCATCAGAGCGGCCATCTTCATAAAGCAAGACCTGCAGAAGACTAGTCATCTTGACATTCAGAAGTTGTATTATATCACAAATACATATATGGCTTTTATACCAAGTACTCACATGTGTGACTAAATTTTAAATAAATTAGAGGTCAGTTGTGGCTTAGCTAGAAAACAGATGCAGTGGAGTTGGAGTAAGGGAACAAAGTGATTATTTGCACCTGTTGATAGTTCTCAGGGACTGGCTTTGAATCAAATTCTAGGAGAGTTGGCTTTTCTTCTATGGTCAGGGAAAAGAACACATCAATTAAGACAAGAAGAAAGAAACACTTATGAAGGTATATGGGAGGGGTGGAAGGAAACCCTCCCAGCAAAGCCTGAATATGAAGTGTTGTGTCTATCTGAGTCTAAGAAAATTAAGTTCAGTTTCTGGTTTTCTGTGTTAAGTCTGAAAGAAAGTTAAATAAACTCAAAATAGTAACTGTGGTCAATCCTACTCCCAGGGTATAAAGAAGCCACAAGTGCTTCTGAAAGAGAAGGAGAGCTTAATTCTTATTTGCTTAAGATGTCTCAACTTGGGAGAATTTAGGCTAATCAGATTTTGGTGAGAGTTTCAAACAGAAAAATAAGCCTCACAGGAATACAGATAGGGATGACTAACTCTATGTGTATCTGTGCATGTGTAAAATGAGAGAGAGAGAGGAAAATCTGTCCATTCCTTTTCTCACCTCCTTTTATCTGGCTCTGCCTTCCATTTTTCCTTCTAGGAAGTGAGATCTGTCACAGTTAGCTTTCTCATCATTACAAAACAGCATTCATTAAAAAAAAAATTGTCTTTTTAAAGCTGTGGCATATTTCCTCAGAGCCCCAAGGGGCTGGATCAGTCTTCCTGCTGTCACTCTAACTTTGATATTGATGCAGAGTTAAAAATCACCTTTCTCTTTTCCAGTAAACTAGAAAGATTATGTTTGGGGTTTTCTGTTTCATTTTTAGGATTTTTTTTTTTTTTTTCAGAAAGTCAACCACTGGTAGTGGGTTTTAGGTAACATGCCCTTCTGTTGGTTTAGGTGGGA
>NW_004567114.1:17824974-17896925 GCF_000260355.1 Condylura cristata
TCAAAATAGTAACTGTGGTCAATCCTACTCCCAGGGTATAAAGAAGCCACAAGTGCTTCTGAAAGAGAAGGAGAGCTTAATTCTTATTTGCTTAAGATGTCTCAACTTGGGAGAATTTAGGTTAATCAGATTTTGGTGAGAGTTTCAAACAGAAAAATAAGCCTCACAGGAATACAGATAGGGTTGACTAACTCTATGTGTATCTGTGCATGTGTAAAATGAGAGAGAGAGAGGAAAATCTGTCCATTCCTTTTCTCACCTTTTATCTGGCTCTGCCTTCCATTTTTCCTTCTAGGAAGTGAGATCTGTCACGGTTAGCTTTCTCATCATTACAAAACAGCATTCATTAAAAAAAAAATTGTCTTTTTAAAGCTGTGGCATATTTCCTCAGAGCCCCAAGGGGCTGGACCAGTCTTCCTGCTGTCACTCTAACTTTTATATTGATACAGAGTTAAAAATCACCTTTCTCTTTTCCAGTAAACTAGAAAGATTATGTTTGGGGTTTTCTGTTTCATTTTTAGGATTTTTTTTTTTTTTTCAGAAAGTCAACCACTGGTAGTGAGTTTTAGGTAACATGCCCTTCTGTTGGTTTAGGTGGGAGGGGTGGTGCGGGGGGAGGGGAAGGCGAGGGGGACAGGGGGATGCCGGTCCCTGCAGGCTTCTCAGTACACTCTGTTCTCAAGGCTGTTTGCTATGCGGGCCGCAGGCTTTGGGCCTTTGAAGGGTTGAATACCATCTTTTGATTTACATGGGTGATGGTGGGGAGAATTAGAACTCAAGAACACAAACAAAGATCCAGCAAAAGAGAACAACCAAACTGAAAATAACCAAATACACGTGTACACAGAGAAAAGAAAAACCAAGAGACACACTGACAACAGAAATCAAATGAGGTTGGACAAGTAAAAGAGCATATTTTGTAAAAGCTGCAAACTGGAAGAAAAGAAAAGACATAACTAAACCAGTCACTGCTCAAAACAGTACTCTGTGTCCTAGAGATTTTTAGGATGCAAATGTAGGTGTTTCCCAAGTGTGAGAAGTTGACCTGACAACAGATAATTCTGGTGTGAAGTCAAAATCCTACTTTTCCACACCAAGTCATCCAGGGTTTTATGCATCCCGTACATTTGTCCATCAAGTCTTTGTCATGCCTCTGATAAGCTACTCCACTGTGATTTTATATGGGGACGTTGCATCCAAACATTTCTAAATAACTAAACAAACCCATAGGCTTCGAAAGGTTGAACTCAGCAATATCACTTATCCTGTCAACATGGGGCACTTGCTTTCTACTGGGTAGAATCAGCAGAAATAGAGACTCTTTTTTTTCTTTTAATTCTAAAAATCAAGAGACTCCCCATTATTCACAGACCACCAATTAGAATCCAACGAAAAATGTTAGCCACAGGAGAGAATGTGAGAACATAAGGTTATTGATAATTACAGTGAAAGAACAGATTCTCTCCCAATAAAGCTCCAAATTTGAAATGGTCATAAGTTTTCCATGTAAGGAAAAACAGGGATATATTTTGAGAAGGACAGTAACTGGTAACAGTAGGATATACAAATCTTCATAAGACATCTGCTGAGTGACAGGTAAAAGCACCAGGAAGGAAGATGCGGACACCCATCAGAACCACATTTTCCTTTCACATGTCAGAAAACTAACTTAGAATACATCTTCAGGGGGCAATAGAAACAATCTGACTTATTTTCCTCACTAGGGAGAAGTATAAGGAGATGCCAGGGTCACCCAGGCCACCCAAAGTTCCCAGCCAACTGTGGGGCTAAAAACTATGATTCCTCATCCTGCTACCAAAGCTGCAGCCTCTTCAGCCACCCTTTCACTTTGTCTCCCTGTCCCTGCCCCCAGCTTTGACTGTTTTGAGTGGTGACCAAGGAGTTGAACTTAATGGGAATGTGATTGATCAAAAGATGGACCAAAGTAGCATGTTTTACACAAAGCTAAACGGTTCCAAAATACCAAGAAAGGAAACTTAGAAAACAAATAATCTAGTAAAGAAACCACCACTGTCAGAAACCAGAAATTGACATCAAAACCTCATGCAGAAACAAGGAGAAGGTGTTTGTTGCTGTTGGGTTTTATCCCTGGTCTATTAAACAAGAGGTGAGCAGCTGACTTTCCAGAAACAAACAAAGAATTCAACCAAACCAATAAAAATCAGAAAAGAAAGGGAAGACAAGCCCAAACGGAGTGGCAGAGGTTACTTCATACGATACCTAAGTTAACCATGAGCTTGACGCGACCCCCATCCAGCTCCAAGCGCAGGGTGTCGGCTGAGTCCCTGGAGGTGGTGGCCACCAGCAGCCCGTAGGCTCGCTGGGACATGAAACGGAAGGACACGTCCTCTGCTTCCGTGTGCATGACCATGGGCATGACGATCTTCATGTACATGCTTCCGTCGTAGCTCAAGATGGACGCCTCTGCAACAAGAGGGGAGGAGGTCGTTAGGAGGCGCAGTACATTAGCATAAAGGTACAACAAGGAAAGCTGTATCAACAAAGCCATCATTCAGAAGAGAGCCGTGGCATACAGGTGAGTGGATTAGAGGGGGTGGAGTCTGAGCTGGTATTGGTGGGTGTGTGGGGTTTGAATGAGGTGTTGGCATCAGATTTGGAGCGGAGATAAAATAGTTTCTTTATACTAGTTTATACACATAGAGGAAACAAGGGGGTTGTTCATACAATAAAAAACTATTTCACTTAACAGAAGCTCAGTATACTTTGAGAAGTAGTTGGATAAGGATAGTTTGAGCCTGGAATACAGCCTGGGAGGGTGGGAAGTAAGTGAGTGATTTTTGATCACCAGTACTTTGATACACTCACTTGTGTAACTCTCTACCTTGAACTCTTCTACATGTCAAGGACAGAACAGTGACTATAAAAGATAGACATTTTCTGCCCTATGTCTAAAAGGAATTGGATCAGAGAGAGAGACCAGGGAGAACACATAGAAATCTCTCAAAATACATCACCTGTATCATCATCATACATAATACATGAAAGGTCATGAAAAGCAGTGTAAGTACACCTGCTGATTCTTGGGAAGGAGCCACCACCAGGTAATAGCCACGACATGCTAACAGTTGTACATCACCATTTGTAAACTCTAAGAGAATCACAGACAGAAGTGTGACCGTTGCAGATATCATCCCACTAAAAGGCATATTATAAAGAGCTGTTCTTAGATCTAAATCCAGATGTGAAAGAAACTATTTAACCTCCTGGAAGAACAGAACCACAGAACTCATAATGATAGCAAACGTTTATTGAGCAATTTTACTTGCATAGTGCTTTCTGGGACTTTACACAGGAAGATAGTTGATACTTACAAGAACATAATATAAGAAAGAAGATAATATTATTATTTTTATTTATAGAGACTGAGTTAAAGGCTAATAAATAGCAAAGCTGGGAATCGGATGCAGCAATCTGCTTCTCACCAAATTATCACAAAACTATGCCAGGAGCACATGAATGCTTTCAAAAACCCAAGAACAAATGCAATATTTGACAGTAGCAAGTGGTCTTTGTATGTATATATGGGTTTGCTTGTGGGTGTAAGTACATATAATATATGTATTTCTACATAATGTTGTAGATTCCTAGTATGTGTTTGTTATGTATGAATACCATTAATCATTAGTATGTACCCATACATACCACACACATGTATTATCCCTTTTAAGATATATTAGGATATTTGGTGAGTCTTGTTGTAGTTGTCTGATGAATTCAATTTGAAATTATTACAGACTTAGTAGCCACTTATATGACTCTGGACATGCATAGGCAAAATCATATTTCTACATGACCCATCTCTATGTCAATATTGTTAGATTGAGAAACAATCAGGTGAGTATGTGCTAACAGTTAATGGTACAGAATAAAGTATGTATCTTGATGAGTATCTCACTGCATCTCTAGAGTATTTTTCTATTATTAACCTCATTTTTTAAGGGAAGGGTGATGAAGCAGAAAATTTAATACAAGGATCAGCAGAAACAAAATCTGTTCCAGGATTCCTATTAGTTTGTGAAAATATTTCAACTGCAATGAGTACTATGAATAGAATGCTCACTCCAGGGGAGAAAGTGTGTCAAACAAGGAAAGATACAGACTAACATGCAATAGATTATTGAGTATTGTGAGGTCATGTTATGGATGCCCATGTAGTGGTACTTACATAGCCCTCCTGTTTGGTTTGTCTTTGCATCATTTCCTACCTCCTCTTATCCAAGTGACCCCCTTCTAGAATAATATTTAATTTCTTTAAAAATTCTTAACTATACATGTTGAATTACTATAGGTTGAGTTCTATTAGCGATTAATCTCAGGTTTACCCTAGACATCATGATTTAGCTACTTTGTATTTATACTACTTATATCTCAGGAGGGTGATTTAGTTACTCTATATTCAGACTACTTAATCTTAGGAAGAGATACAAACTTTACTCTTACATAGCTCTCTATGCTTCCTCATTTTTCTGTTATTACTGTTTTCACATTATGTCTATCAGTTATAGGCCCACCAATACATTGTTGTAATAATTGTTTTATAAAAACATGCCTTTTTAAGAAATAAATAGAAGAAAGGAGCATTTAAATACCTTTATGGAACTATTTTATTTAAGCATATTATTTAACATCGCTGTTTCTGTTCATTTGTTCTTGCAGATTCAAGATACCATCTGGTGTCATTTGCTTTCTTCAATATAGCTTCTTTCAATGGTGTTTTATTGTCAAATAGATTACAGTTCTATATGTTAGTGGCCCAACAATACAAATACATACATACATATATATGCAAACACACACATATATAAAATTATATATATTATATAATTACATATCCATAATATATAATATTATATATAATATATACAATTGTATATATGTAATATATACTTGTAACATATATTATATATATATATAGTTTTATGCAATTGCTTTTTAAATGTTACAAGAAGAAATATGTATTTATGTCAACTTTTATCATTACCTACATAATTATCTTTGTTTTCACATGTACATTAAAAGACTGCCTGATACTCCTTCCTTGCAGCCTAAAGAATATCTTTAGTGGTTCTTATAAGGCAACGAATTATGTGCTTTTTGTTTATCTGAATGTGTCTTATATCACCTTCACTTTTGAAAAATAGCTTAGTTACAGGACTACTGTTGACCTTTATATTTCTTTCAGTGCCTTTAATACTGTCTCAATCTTTGGTCACTGTTGTTTCTGAAGCGACATCAGTCGTCCATCTTACAGTGTTGCCCTTGGACCTGATGAGTCGTTTATCTTGATGCTTTCAACATTTTCTCTTTGTCTTTGGCTCTCACCAGTTTTATTAGAATGAATTTGGATGTGAATCTCTCAACATTCATCCTGCTTAGAGTTCACTGAGCGTCTGATATATAGATAAGGGTTTTCATCAAATTTTGGAAATATTCAGACATTCTTTCAATATTTTTCTCTCTTCTCTGTCCTTCTCTTCTAGTACCTTCATCTTATTGCATTGGTACACTGATGCTTCACATTTCCCTGTTTGTTTACCTTCACAGCTTTTCCCTTCTATTCAGATTTTAGAATCTCTATTGATTTGCTCACTTACTTTTTATTTCTTCTGCCAACTTAAATCTATTGTTAATCCATCTAGTTAGTCCTTTTTTAATTTTTTTTAAGTTATGGTTCATTCAACTCCAAAGTTATATAACATTATACATACACATAATATATTTCATAGATATATGTATATTCTGTAGTTGAAAAGTTAAAGTAAAAAATATATATACTTATATATAAATTTAATATCTGTTAATCTTCTCTATTGAATGAATAGTTATTTCACTTTTCTTTTATTATTTAAGCATAACTTCCCATAATTCTTTGAACATATTTATAATAGCTTCTGTGCAGCCATGATCTGTAGAGTCAAACATATGGGCCCCCTCAGAGGCAGTTTGTATTGCCTGGATTTACTTCTGGGCTTGGCTTGCACTTTTCTATTGCATGGTTAATAATTTTTTGTTGAAAACTGGACATTTTCCATAACAGATTGCAGCAAGTCTGGATATTACTCACCACCACTACACCTCACCAGTTCTATTTTCTCAGTGTTTGCTTATTTCTCTGGGGGACTGGTTCATCAGTGATTCCATCAGTCACATAGGTGCCAAGAGTCTATATGATGCTCCCTGAATGAGATCCATGGAGGCCAGGCCCAGGAGAGTTCTAGGTGACCACGCTCTACTGTGTTGGCACACATCCTCTCTCGGGAGACTGCATCTGTTCGTTCACTTGGCATAGAACTCTACATTTGAATAAACTATCTAAACAAATATACAGTATAGTTCATTTATTTGTTTGCTTAAGGGCTACTTCCATGGCATATTTTCCTAGCAGTGAGAAAGTTCTGATGACCCTTCTCAGGTGTTTTGTTTGTTTGTTTGTTTGTTTTTATCTTTTAGCCTGATTCCCTAAATATTGCCACTGGGTCAATATAAGCCACTCATTGATCAATTATCACACTTAAGTTCCTCTAGTCAGTCAATTTTCATACTTTATCTGTTAGAAGTGCATGACTTGGAGAAACCTTCACAGCCCAGGGGGGTTAGGTTCTGCTTTATGTTCAGTCAGGAACCCACACCTGGGACATGCCCTATCACCCCAGAGCAGTGCAGCTTTGGGAATATGCTCAGTCTCCCAGCCAGCCCTATCACTCCAGAGCAGTGCAGCTTTGGGAATATTCTCAATCTCCCACAAGACCAGGATGGACGTAATTTTTTTTTTTAAGCTTGGTTTCCTTAAAATATACCCTGGATTATTGTATTCATTGTTCAGTCAGTATTGAGGGGTTGTGCTTTAGGCTCTTGAGTCAATAAGTGAGCCAGAAAATATTTACAAGATGAACAAAAATTACTCAGAATTGAGAAATTCTGATTTAAAGAAACTTGGTAAGAAAAGGGACATCATTTAATTACACAACAAGCACATGAAGATAGTGTACATTATGTTCTAAAACAATGTAGATAGCTGGATCACAGAGATTTCTAGAACCACCCTCCATTCTGGAAGCTGTTATAGTTATGGTGATGGGTTATTACAGCAAAGTTTCAGAGTAAAATCAGGGAAGGGACAAAGCCTGTGAGATAAAGTCTGCAGGAAACCAGGTGGAAGCTTCCAAAGGTCTGTCCCAGGTGAGTTAAACAGATGCTGCCTCTCCAGTGATTATATGAAAAAAACACAGCAGAGTTTGGCCAACCAAAAAAAGATATCCTGAACCTGGACTCCAGGGAGCTCATTCAGGAGTTGTTACATAGGTTCACAGAACCTCTGTGGATGATGTGACTATAGATGACCCAGTCTCCAAGGGGAAAAGAGATATCACATGTGTGAAAAGTACATTGTCTAGATGAAGTGTCTAGACAAGCTATACAGTATGGTTCATGACCTTCAGCATGTCAAAGACTCTTATCAGTCAGAACATTCCAGGAACTTAAGTCCCAGGGGCTGGTGAAGGGGCAGCCATGAAAATATACCCAAAGTGGGAATATGTGGAGACTGAATGATGCAGATCTATCCAATGGCTCTCCCTTTCCTACATTACACATAATAAAAATGCCAAAAGGGCAGCAAAAATTCAGAGATGAAGGGAAAATGGGAGAGAAAAACATTCTAGCTTTCCTTAGAAGACTGTTAGCTTTCCTAAGCTAAATTAGAATTATAATATTCAGAATAATGACCACAATCTTTGCATGCCTTTTATAATGACTTTTGTAAAATTTAGTGAGTTCTCAAAAGTTTGTTTCAAAGTTGAGGCTTTTGTTCTTTTGTTAACAGAGATTAACTTTCATTAAAATAACATCTGTAGGTTTTTTCCATTGTTTAAAGCATTTCTATGTACGTGTCCTTCTATGTACCTATCCTGAGCAACATATTTGGAAATATACTTCTGTGATGTTGATAATGATTATTTTTTGGTGGCTTGATATAGACTATTAAATTTTTACTCTATATGTATCTTCATCTCTTAGATTTTTAAGTAGTGTGTATATGCTGTTAAAAAATGAAAGTAATTAATACGAATTTCCTGTTAAAATAGAGGAAGGGGATAAAAAACTGAGGACATTATGACTGAGAATAGTTTAATGTATGCTAAAGGTTAAAATCTCACATTTGTACTCCTGTGTTCATTTCAGAATTACTTACAATAGCTATGTTATAGAATAGCCTAAGTGTCTAAGGACAGATATATGGATCAGAAAAATGTGGGCTACTACCCAGCTATAAAAAAGTCTATATCAAGTCACCAAGAAATAATAATTATCAACATCACGGAAGTATATTTCCAAATATGTTGCTCAGGATAGGTACATAAAAGGACACGTACATAGAAATGCTTTAAACAATGGAAAAAACCTACAGATGTTATTTTAATGAAAGTTAATCTCTGTTAACAAAAGAACAGAACTATTTGGGACAACATGGGTGTAACTGCAGAAGATAATGATAAGTGAAGTAAGTCAGAAGGGAAAAGACAAAGAGCAGATGATCTCACTTATTGGTCAAATACAGAGAAATATAACAAAGGGCCACACCAAACTAATCGTCAACTCTTAACACCTGACTACAAAACTAGGGATAGATTGTAGGGTGATTGGGGAGGGAAGAGACCCAGTGGAAGATGTGGATTGTTGGGCATAGGTGGTGGACAAGCTGTGAAAGTATGCATAGAAGTTTGAATAATATCCAGAACAAATAAAAGAGAGTAAACCTATTTTGCTTGAATAAGCATAATTTGGAAAAAAATTAACCAACCAGATAATTCATTAATTAACTAATTAATCAGTCACAGTTCATGGCAAATTTTTCTGCCTCATCTGTTTTTTCCCTAAATCTACTTTTTTTTTTTTTTTACTTTTCAGAGCTTTATTATTTTCTTTATTATTTAATCTTACTTTTCTGTTGTTTTGTATTGGCATTATATCATTTTTTTTTCACTGCATTCAGGACATTCTGAACAGAATGTCTAACTGTTAGGGTACATTTTCAGGGATCTGTTGACTCCCAGGAGCATCTACAGCTTCATTCCTTTATATTTTTGTTTCTGTATATTTTTCTTTTTCTGTAGCTTGAGAAGTGATGAATCAGGAGGAGAGGAGAGAGGAAGAACTCCATCAAAATTCTGTGTAACTTTCATTAAGCTACCAGAAGTATGTTTTAGTGGGAAGCCATGTTGAATGTCTTGTATCATTAGTCATTTCACCTGTTTAAAGAATGCATCCCAAGGCATTAGAGGGGGACAGATTAGTACTCTCACCCTGTTAACCCTGAAAAATTCTCTTGATTCTCAACCCCATTGTCTGTTTCTGTTGTATGCATTTCCTGCCAAATCATTTTCACTACTCTTCACTCAAAGGTAGGAGCAGAGAAGAACATCTACTCAGCCTATTGTTTCAATAACTTCTTAATGTATTATAAACTATCTTAGTACATTTTTAAAATAAAATTTTATTGATTGACTATATAAATTTCAGGAGTAAAGCTACATCTCTATGTGTACATAAACCTCACCCACCACCAAAGTTCTTGAAAACACTAATTCAGAAAGATCAATGCATCCCTGTGTACACAGTAGCATTATTCATAATAGTCAAGGCACGGAAACCATCTGAATGCCCATCACAGGGAACTGGATAAAGAAGCTGTGCTATACATGCTCAACAGACCACTGAGCTCTTAAAAAATAAGAATGGGCCTCCCTGGAAACACAGGAGGTTAAGTCTCAGCACTATGAAACTATCTGTAGCCACTGTAGTGTGAGTTTCATCGAGCCAGAGGGCTGACATACAAGGTGCAGCAGAGCTCTCCTGTCTCACCTGCTGTTCCCTTCAGCAGTGTTTTTCAGTAGATCTGCCTATTCTGCTCCCCACTCTCTCTCTGGTGAATCTTGTCACACTCTCTCCCAACTCTGGCCTATACCCAAGCTCTTGTATGCATAATTAAATAAAAATAAATCTTTAAAAAATAAATAAAATATAGGAAATCTTGCCTCTGGTGACAAGAGTAGAGCTTGAGGTGATTATGATAAACAAAATAAGTCAGAAAGTGAAAGACAATTACCAGATGGTTTCTCTTATATACAGAATATAAATAACCGCCCAAAATTGAACTAACAAGGGACAACAAAAATAACTCCCAGATTCTGTGAGAAATAGTGTTTAACAGAGGGGGAGTGAGAGGGGGTGAGAAAGCAGAGCAGCCATTTCAACCTGAGAGTGGTGAGGGCACGTGATCTATTTCCCTGTACAAAGGTTTTAGGATAACTCACATATTTGTCAACTGGCCAGACTTATCCCTGAGGAGCATAGGCAGGGCCCGCAGCCTCACCACACTTGGCCATTCTTCCTGGCTGACTGCATAATCATTTGTCTTGTTCCTCCTTTTTTGAGATTTATGACACTCAGCTGCCCCCCTTTCTTTACCTGGAGTAAGTGATTATTTGACAGGTGTTTTTGTTTGTTTAATTTGAAAGAGATACTTTCTGGCTGGCAACTTTCCCCCATCATCTTCCCACAACTTTTCATCATGAAATGATGACATCTAACTCCAAAGAAACAGGAAATTATCAAAACTATACTTTATTTTATTGTACTTTATTGTTGTAGAAGTGATGAAATCCCAGTCAACAAAAGAAATAAAAAGTATAGAGGATGTGAACTGTAGGAAGTAAATGACACAGGGGCTCTCTCTGCCTACACATACCAGGATGTGACCCCATTTACGTCTCCTATAGTTTTAAAGGACAAAGTCACAATAGGGAGCTATATCATAGGAAAGAGGTGAAAGTACCACATAACACAACTGATGGTATTGCCAACAAATACAGGGAACCCACGCACAGAACTGGCATGTTGTGAGCAAACAACTTTGCGTTTTGCTGTTCTCACTTTTCACTTAGCATATGATGGTGACCTGAGTCCCATCAGCCCTTGTGCCATGACCTAAGAAAAGAAGATACTCTTGTGACCAGCTTTGTAAACAAAATACCATGAAATAATCATGGTATTTCTATACCTCTGGAAATCCTCTTGCTTTCTTACACAGCATTAGTCTCGCACACTCCTGAAGTGTGTTTCATACTGACAAAGCTTCCAAAATGCACAGATTGCTTCCTCTCCACCCAAACTGGCTGATCTTAAGTCATGCACAAATCTACACAGGGATGCCTGCCAGGCTCTAAATCTGTATTTTGTAGCAGCAGGAACAACATAAAATCTCTATCTCCAAGCAGACCCAACAGCAGCCAACAGTTCCAGGGTATCAACAAAATGGATATTCTCCCTCTGGTGGACAAAGCCGAAAAGAACTATTTTCATATTCTCAACATAATACTGCCATTACCAGCAGTGATGACAGCTTCTCTTTACCAAACAACTCTAATGTCATGCTTAAAATTTTGATTGACATTTCTCACTTTAAGAAAAGCAGATACGTGCTGTTACATCACAGCTGGCATTAAAGAAAAATAAAAGAAACAGGAAATGGGATACAGAATCCCTATAAAATATATAATTTATCCCTATAAAATATATAATTAAAATAAAAAGTTTGCTGGACCAAATAATTCATGCAGCTCTCCCTTAAATACAAATTTTCCTACTGAATTCAAAAAATGTGACTTAATTTATAAAAGTTAAGTATAATACAGTCATTCAGAAGAAATGCACCCATTCCTTGTAATAATATTCGCTAGTAGATTCAATAATTGATACCTAATCCCTACTTGACACTGTGCGGAGGTATGATGGGGAGTGCATAAGTGGCATATATTTTGTTCTTCAAGTTTATAGCTAATTGGAATAGAGATACAAACAAGTAAAATTTTATCCTAAAGAATGAACCAAGGGTTGTGGGAATTCAGTTCAGAGGTCTATACCTCAGGGGATGGGTAACTGTTTAAAGGGTAAAAGAGTGGACCACAAAGAGAATTGGGAAGGCCTCCAAGGGATCTGTGTGCATGTGCAGACATAGAAGGCATAAAATGAAGTCATATATTACACATAACGCCTGACACATCATCAAAAGTTAGGGGGAGCTCATAAGGTTTCTCATCTGTGACAATACTAACATTCTGAACCAGAAATTAAGTTAGTGTTGTGAAGCTATATCCTTGGCCTCCACTCACCAGGTGCCACAAACACTTCCTTTAGTCATGAAGGGACTAGTTTCTCCAGAAACTACCAAATGCCTCCCAGGGATATAAGTGGTCCCCAATAGTGAACCACTGTGGTGGCTCCATATGGACTGGAACATGTGGATCGGAGCAGTAAAAGTTAAGACTGGGCAGGGGACCCATTAAGGGTTCATTACGAAAGATCTAATAAAGGAAAAGTTAAGGTGCTAGGATAAATACAGAGGGTGTTCCCCTAGGGAGGGACATGATCAGATTTGCTTTTCAGGTTCACTGGTAGTACAGGGAAGATGGAGACCAGATGCAATCTTACCCAGTTCTCTTTTAGATACTATAGTCATTGCTTTATTTTGCAAAAAATGCTATGAAATTTGAAAAAAAAAAAAACAGTATCTGTAAATGACACTGGTATGTGTTTGAGAGTTGCTCTGACTCTGAGTCAATTCAAGAAAACTCTAGCATGCATAGCTGTAATTACACAAGTGGATCATGCTCCCTTTCAGAATCATTGCTCAGTCTGCTGCATTATAAGTGTATAAACTGGGAATTAGATGATTTGGGTGGAACCCAGGTTTTCTAGTTATTTAAACTGGAGTATTTAGGGGCTTCAGTTGCCTCATCCAAAACGTGCAATAACAATAGCCAATCAGCCATGATACTAATAGGAAACAGACAGCCTGTACAGTTATGCCCCCTGAGGAAGGTTTAATAAAGATCATGTCCCTCCCTGGGAAAAAAACCCCTGTATTTACTAACACCTTAGCTTTTCATTTATTAGATCTTTCATAATGAACCCTTAATGGGCCCCCTGCCCAGTCTTAACTTTTACTACTTCTAGGCCTGAGGGACAAAGGGAAGGCCAATTACCAAAATTCTGAGGTCTGAAAGAAGCAAAGAGGGGTAAAGAGCCAAGGAAGTAAGGAGTATCTCACAACAGTTTTAATCTCAGGTCAAGGTATCCATTCAGCCAGTAGTCATTTCAAGACATTCAAATGCAGACCTCATTTCCATCCTTCCCTCTCATCTCTTTTGGGTACTTCACATTGGGCAAACTCAACTGGAATCTAGGGAATTAATTATATTATTAATATGGGCTTACTGATAATCTTATTTAAATATTTAGTTTTTGCTTGATTTCCTGCCTCTAAAATCGGATTGTACAAAATCAGCCACATTTTTAGAATAAAAGCCTACACACACACAGTGTTTAGTGATGTACTAAAACTGGTTCATTTGGTTCACATTTATATATGTATTGTGTAGTCACCTATGTATGATATGTTAATACCATATAACATACCTGGTATGTTATCCATACATACCTGGTATGAATGCAATATATGGGCTGTTTCTGCATCACAAAAGGAGAGTTAGCTATGGTCAAGATTGCAAAAGACAGAGCATCCAATGCAAATAGGGCTTGATTTAAGATCTATCTTGTCTAGTAGATGTGACTAAGAGCAAAAAGGAAATAGAGGGAATTATAACAGCTCTGCATCTGTCCACAGAATCTAGAGTCACTCAGGTTAATAAATTGCCCTGACATCAAATCCCATACAGTTTTGCAACTCTTAGAATATTAAGTGAATGTTGGATCATATGTAACATCTTGGACTAAAGACATCTGAGTTCACCAACTGCCTAGCCAAGTCTCAGAAGAACATGTTCGTTTAGGGAGACTATATCATTTGTGGTATTTATTCCAAATCATTAGAGATAATTTACTAATGGCTTAAGTTGGTCTTAATTATTTGATAGTTTTGGAGTGCCCATTTTACTTCTGGACACTATATTGGGAATCAAAAATGGATTTTTAAAATGTTCCCAACTTTAGTTTTAATTTTAACTACAGTCACCTGGGCTGAAAGATGTAATCATGTTAGCCTAAACGGCAGGCTGTAGCTATTATAATATAACAGGGAGGGGGAAAACAGTAGTCAGCAGGAAGGTAAACAATTGACTCATATATGCATATGTATGGCACAACTCAGATTCCTTATTCTCATACCCTTTTTCAATAGCTTTTTTTATACAGTCATTATCTAGAAGAATCAGACATTGGATAATTTCATCAAGGAACAAGCAAAAGCCCTGGAGTGCCCAATTATGTCCCAATTCCTTTGTTACAAAGATGTGGGCATGCTAGGGCTACCGATGCTGGAAATAATAAGATCCTGGGGTGGATATTAAGTAAAGCTCCAAGTTGTGCTTAGTTTCCCAAATACAAAAAAGAAAAAAAAGTTGTAAATCTGGCAGATGACCAGCCTACATCACACTGCGCTGCCACCACAGCAACAATTGAGAACACAGCTACAATTAAGTCATAAACACGTCTTTGTCAGGGCTCCATTCCCCTGCAAACAGAAAGTTGGTTTCTAGTGTTGGCAAAGGGTATTGTAAATTATATTACCAGTCCACAGCTGATGAGTTTATAAGTCTACAGGGAACAAGTTATCTGGCTCCATTACCATCCTCAGCTTGCCAAAATTGCATGTCAGGCACTCCAGTCTGAGAGATCACTACAACTCACTACAACTAAGAAATGAGTGTGCCGAGATAGTACTGCAGCAGAAGAAGAAGGGTACAGACATGGTAATGACATTAATTTGTCCCTGAAGTTTTCCCTGGAACTTCTTTGTGACTCAGCAACACTGTTCACAATCCCTGAGTCAACACTTAATTATACTGTAAACGACTAGATAATCAAGGATATATCTACAGAATGGGTGAACAATTTCTGTAAAAAGAAAAATTCTCTTACCTAACTATGCTCCATGATTCTCCATTGTTATTTATTTCTCTAACAAGCAGAAAGGATCACTGTATGTTTTCAGTATTTGTTTGTCCCTCAACCCCTAACTTTATCTCTTTATTTTCCTGTTATAGTTGGACTAGTATCCAAATCAGTTTATTGTCACCTTCAAGTCAAGTTCCTTCCTTGACACCATAGTATGACAAGACACTTGGGATATATTGTGCTTCAGTCCCAGACCACTGAAATAAAGCCAACATTGCAAGAAAGTAAGTTGCACATACTTTTGTTTCTCAGTGCATACAAAAATCATGTTTACACAATACAGAAGCCTAGTAATGGTGCTATTGCAAGATAGCAAAAAATGTCATTGCTTAATAGTACTACCCATCATTTAAGTCTTCAGCAAATCATAATCCCTTTTGCCAGCAGAGGGTCTTGCCTTCATGTTGAAAGTGATTGACCAAGGTGGTGGTTGCCGAAGGCTAGAGTAGTATAGCGATTCTAATATATAATGAAGTCTGTGTATTGGTGGACTCTGTTTCATGAAATATTTTTCTGTAATACATGATTCTGTTTGATAGTATTTTATCTACACTAGAACTTCTTTCAAATCTGGTGTCACTCCTCTCAAACTCTGTCTTGTATTATTAAATAAGTTCTTGTAGTATTTACTGTCATTTCATTAGTGTTCACAGCATTTTCACCAGGAATAGTTTCTATGGCAAAAAACCATGTACTTTGCTCATCCATAAGAAGAAATTCCTCATATAATTGCAGCAATTCGATCATATATCCAAGCTCTATAATAATAATTTTCTTGCTATTTTTACTACATCTTTAGTTGTTTTCTTCACAGAAGGCTTGAAACCCTCAAAATCATGTATGAGGGCTGGCATCAACTTCTAACAAACTCTTGAAAATGTGGATATTCTGATTTCTTCCAAGAATCATGAATGACCTTAATGGCTTCTAGAATAGTCAACTCTTTCCAGAAGAGTTTCCAATGACTTTGTTCACATCCACAAAAGAGTCACCATCTACAGTAGCTATAAACCTATGACATGGGATTCCTAAATACTAACACTTGAAAATCAGAATGATGTCTTGATCCATGGACTGTGGGTGGATACTGTGTTAGCAATCATGAAACACCTGTATCTTCTTGTACCTCTACTGCAGAGGTCTTAGGTGACCAGACACATTGTCTGTACGCAGTAATATATTGAATAATTTTTCTGAGTAGTCTTAAAAATAGGCTTAACATATCTAGTAATCCATGTTGTAAACAGATGGATATCATGCAAGCGTTGCTCTATTTAAGAAGCACAAGCAGAGAAGACTTAGCATGATTCTTAATGGCCCCAGGATTTTGGGAATGGTAACTGAATATGGACTTCAATTTAAAGTCTCCAGTTGCATAAGCCCCTAACAAGAGTCAGTCTGGTCATGGAAGCTTTAAAATTAGGATTTGACTTGTCTTTTCAGCTATTAAAGTTGTGTAATTTACACTAAAAACATGTTGTCCAGTGACATTAGCTAAAGCTTTCAGATGACTTGCTGAAGGTTTACATCAATTCACCCTCCTCACTTTGCACTTTATTATTACAGAGATGGCTTCTTTCCTTAAACCTCAGAACCATCCTCTTGAAACTTTTCTTTTTCAGCTCCCTCATGTCATTTCAGGTTTCACAGAATTAAACAAATTTAGGGTCTTGTTCTGCATTAGGTTTTGGCTTAAAGAAATGTTGTGACAGGTTTGATTTTTTATCTGAACTACTAAAACTTTCTCCACATCAACAACAAACTTATTCCACTTTATTATCATTGATATATTCACTAGAATGGCACTTTTAATTTCCTTTAGGAACACTGCCTTTGCGTTCACAACTTGACTATTTGGCATAGAGACCTAGCTTTCAGTCTCTCAGTTTTTGACATGCCTTCCTCACTAAGCTTAATCACTTCTAGATTTGGTTTTAAAGTGAGAGACAGATAATTTATTCCTTTCTCTTAAATACTTTGGGCTTTCTAAATGCCCTAATTCAATATTGCTATCCCAGGAAAAAGGGAGACCCAAGCAAAGGGAGAGAGATGGGGGCAGCTACATGCTGTGCCGTCAGAAGACAAATATTTATTGCTGAAGTTTGCTGTCCTAGGGGAACAGAGTTCATAGTAACAGTTGTAAAAGTAACATCAAAGATCAAGACCACAGATCCCCATAACATATAACATATATATGTATAATGATGGTGATGATGATGATGATGATGATGACAAAGTTTGAAACATTGTAAGACTTATTTAAATGTGACAAAAAGATATTAAGTAGCACATACTGCTGAAAATTGATGTGCACATACTTGCTCAACACTGGGTTGCCACAAACTTACAGTTGGTAAAACAAAAAGAAATGCCATATCTGGGAGGCACAATAAAGTGAAGTTTGATAAAATAAAGCATGGGGCCCTCTCTGGTGACACAGCGGGTTAAAGCACAGCACTAAGAAGCTAAAGCCACTTCTGCATGAGTTTGATTCCCGCCTGCCCCGGAGGTGACCACACGGCACAGCAGACCTCTCCTGACCCGCCCGCTGCTCCCCTCAACAGTGTACTTTGTCAGTCGGCCTGTTCTGCTACCCACTCTGTCTCTGGTGAATCCTCTCACCGCCCCTGCATCTCTGGCCTGTACCCCAGTTCTGTTTGCACAAATAAATAAATCTTAAAAAATAAATAAATAAAGCATGACTGTACTTAGCAATGAATTCTAAATTTTAGATGGTCTGGTCCCTGGTTACATCTGCAGCATAATCACCTTCATATTTTTGACCACAGCGTGTACTGTCAGATCTTAAATCTCCCTACTCCTCCATCTTTGGGTCTTGTTCTTCCCTTTGTGTGCAATAAACTATGTTCCTTAACAACTGGCATATCCCGGCTTCACTAATTGAGAATAAGAAAGACACATTAGATTTGCCTTCAAAATGGAATCCCTTCCTTTTCTATGTCTACTACTCCACTTTCTAACTCAACTTGGGCAAGCTTCCTAATGAACTCCCTTACGTGTCTTCTTCACCCTGAGTCTGTTTTCCACGTGGCAGTTGGTTATTGCTTCCATCCCCTTCACAGTCTTCCAAATGCATTTAGAAAATGTACCTACTCTTTCCCTGAATCACAAGGTCCTACATAAGTTGTTTCCTTTTTATAGGATGATCCTATTTCTATGTCTGGCCCAGGCTGTCCCATTTCACTTCTGTTGCCCTGATGTAATTATTAATAGTGCCATTTTTAGCTCCCAGGTGAGCCAATTTGGACTGTAGGCCACACGGCCACTCTACTTGCAAGCTCACCTTCTACGATGGCCAGCTTGCTGAGCTCCCTTTGTTTCCTTGAACACAGATGCACTGATCTATTCTTGTGTTCAGGCATTCAGCCAGCTGGTTCTTCCGCATGAAATTACCTGCTCCTTTGTATGATTGGCTCCCTATCATTCAAGCTCTGGCCTAGATAACTTAACTCACAATCTAAAAGGTATTCCCCAAACATATTCCCTCTCCCCAGTCATATTTTGTCATTTCAGCACACTTATTTTTCACCACAACACTTAAAATACTCTATTTCTTCTTTGTTCATGTTTTGCTTGATTCCTCCAGCTAGCTTGCAGCTCCAAGAAGGAAGATAGCTTTTCTTTATTTACCACAACAGAGTTCTGCTCTAGAAGAGATGCTGGCCCTATGAGCATAGGGTATAATAGACAGCAGATGAACAAAAGACCTGAGTGTTAGCTTTTCTAAGAAGCCTTTTTCTGACATGTCTGCCTGTCTGTCTGTCTATCATCTATCTTCCCTGTCCAGGTAAGACAGACCACTCCTTATCCACAGCCCTAGTCTATCTGGAGCCTGCTATGGTATAGGCATGTCTATAAGACAATTTTATGAGAGTTTCATTTTTTGTTTACATATTTGCTTCTCTCTTGACATGTAAGCAAATCTGAAAGCAAATATATGTCCTCTTTTTTTTAAAAAAAAGATTTATTTATTATACATACAGCACTGGGTTGAGATCAAAGGTGCAGGAATGGTGAGAAGATTCATCAGAGACATAGTGGGGAGTAGAAAGGCAGATCGATGAAGTAAACTGCTGAGGAACAGGAGGTGAGGCAGAGAGGTCTGCCATGCCATGTGGGTCACCTCCATGGCTGGGGATCAAACTCTTAATGAAGCGGCTGCCACTAGCTTGCAGTGCTGCATCCTAACCTGCTGGGCTACCAAGGAGGGCCTGTCTTACTTCTTTTGCATATTATTTTAAACTTTTTAAAAATTATTTCAAACTTACATGCATATAAAAAAAGCTGCAGTGGCCCTCCCTGGTGGCACAGCGGGTTAAAGCACAGCACTAGGACGCTTAAGCTACTTCCGCAAGAGTTCGATTCCCGCCTGCCCCGGAGGTGACCACATGGCACGGCAGACCTCTCCTGACCCGCCCGCTGCTCCCCTCAGCAGTGTACTTCGTCCATCTGCCTGTTCTGCTCCCCGCTCTGTCTCTGGTGAAGCCTCTCACCCTCTGCATCTCTGGCCTGTATTCCAGTTCTGTATGAAAAAATAAATCTTAAAAAAAAAAAAAACTGCAGAAATTACACCATGTTTTCTCTTACACCTCTTTCCCCACTTTCCCTAAAGGTAACATAAAACCAAAGTATAATTACGAAAAGTAAGAAATTAGCATTGGTTTTAGATTTAAATAAGCTTCAGACCTTTTTCCAATGTCACCATTTTCTCCACTATTTGCTTTCTGCTCCAGAGTCCCATGTGGTTTGAGTTATCATTTTTCCTTAGTCTCCCCATCTGTATGAGTTCCCCTTTTGTCCTCTGAACCCATACAGGTCAGAGACTGTATCACATTTTCAGTTTGTTTTTGTCTCATGTTTTCTTGTCATTGGGTTCAATGTATGCATTTTGGACAAGAACGCCTGAAGCTGTGGCTTTCCCAGTGATTTTCACCAAGAAGCTCATGAATGTGTCTGTGTCTGGGCACTGGTGACATTTTCTCAATCACTTGGCTAAGTTGGTATCTCCCTGCCGCGCTCCCCTCCTTTGTCCTTGGTAAGTATCTTGGTAAGTACACTTTGAGATTCTGACAAATCTGTTTTCCTTCAAACTTGGACCCACAATCATTATCTGCAACTTTAATGATTGTAGAGTTTACCTCCTGTGGTTTTTCCTTTCTCTCTTTCCCTCAGCATTCTTTCATGAGAATTCTATTGTGTTAGCCACTTTTAACTCACATTACTAGTGCCTCTCAGCACATGTGTGGCTCTATAAACAGATGATAGCAGAACAATTAAATTTCAAGGCTGCATATGAGGTCTGACACTTTACTAGATTGGTGACTGGACACATTCCTTAATCTTTCCAAGCTCAGTTTTCTCATGTACCATATAAGGATAGTATTAGTGTTTCACTCACTAGTCTTTGGAGAAGATATTCAACTCATCCCCCCATCCATTCATTCAGGCCCTAGAGACACACCAGAAAGAGAAGCAACAATGACTGCTTTAAGTCTTGACCAATCAAAGTCTATTTAAGCCTAGCAAGGCTCCAAAAGTGTTTTTTTTTTTTTTTATGGTTGCGATTAATGATTATTCAATTCCCTGGTGGATTATGAAGTCTGAAAGATTCTGAAAGATTTTGAGGAGGACTCAAGTTTCTTTCCTCTGCAAGAAAGGGAATTTGTTATTTGTTTCCACTGTCACAAAAACAATCCAAATTGTGCCCTCTCTCTTCTACAGGTGTGCAATTTTATTAATTTTTTCTGAAACATATCAGAATCCTAAGAGGGAAGCCCAATTAAAACACAAGTAAAATTTTTAATGAAAAGTAAATGTTAAAAGTTCTTACAGGAGGGCTCTCCTCCGCTTTTCAGGTTCCATTCTAAAGAGGAGTTGGATCGCTGTCATGTGGTCTAAAGGAAATATTTGATCATGGAGAAAACTGTAGCTGGTAAATGTTATTGCTAGCGCTGGGAGGTGAGGCCTGAAGACTAATATTGCCAAGCTGGAGCTTGGCAGGGCCCCGGGGGAACCCAGAGGAGCTGATCACGCCAGCCCAGTCCAAATGTCACTCTAACATTTGCAGAGCTGTGTGTAACTGCTTAAAGAGAGGTTTCCAATGAGAAGGTCAGGGATGGAAAAGCTGTTTGGGGAACTGAAGGCTGTATTTGGGAAGGTGCAACTATTATGTAGAGTATTCTTTCCCCATTCATAAAAGCAGGATTTCTTTTGTTTTATTACCCTGGGTGGTCTTTCAGGCTGGGGTTACTCACAGAGAAAGATAATACTTCTAGAAGGCCAATGTCCATCTCTGATCTGATTTTAAGGGAAATAGGGGGAGGGGAAAGATTATATATTGTTTTCAACTCTATTTCAAGCAGTTTTTATTTTGTTTTCATTTTTAAGCTTTTAGTCTTTAGTTGTTATCTGGATGTTTAGAAGCTGACACTTGAATTCCATAATTTAATTCACAATTCTGAAATTTTCCCAGTGGCTGAATAACTATGCTATGTAGCCAACATACAATTTCAATCAGTCTATTCAGAAAAAGAAGTGCAAGAATGTACTGAATAAATCTGGATGAGCACTCAGCAGCCACATCTCAGTGAGTCTGGGTGGTTCTTCCCAGTTAATTTTGAAATATTTCATTTAAATAAGAAGTAATATAATAAGCACCTCCTTATCTATAAGGCAGTTTTCATTAATTCCTGACAATCTGCTGTATTTGTTTTAGATTCCATCTGAAGAAATTAAACATTACAGGCTCAGGTAAATCTTCTTTGTAGTAGCCCTTCTGCTTTCTCCTCCCCAAATATGACCTCTTTATGGGATGTGCATCATAGCTGTGTGTGCTTTTATATTTACACATAGACATGTGGATCTGTAATAAAGTATTTTGGATTACTTCATGTTTACAAGCCTTATATAAAAAGTTTCATTCTGGGCCTGGTGGCGCAGCAGCAGGTTAAAGCGCAGCACTGCAGGTGAGCTGCAGCCGCTTCACTGGGAGTTCGATCCCCACCCCAGAGGTGACAACATGGCGCTGCAGATCTCTCCTGACCGCTCGCTGTTCCCCTCAGCGGTGTGTTTTGTTGGTCTGTCTGTTCTGCTCCCCACTGTGTCTTTGGTGAATTCTCTCATCCTTCTGCACCTCTGGCCTGTATCCCAGTTGTATATGAATAAATAAATAAATCTTTTTAAAAAATAGACAGACCTCTTGCTAAAAAAAAAAAATGTGTCATTCTGTTACTCCACAATTTACTGTTTTCATTGAAGTTCAGGAATTTGAGCTTTACCTATGTTGTGCCATAAGGCTCTAGTTTGTTTTGCTCCACTGCAGAATGGGCTTGTATTCTGCAGGATACCATAATTTATGCACTGTCATGCTGATTTCAATTATTTCCAATTTTTTCTTTTTACATCATAAGCAGTGTTCGAGTGCACATTCTAATAACTATCTAAATGTGAATGTGAGAGTTTATCTAAAGCATTTACATAGATGTGCAATTGCTAGGTCAAATGTCATGCTCGATTTCAATGCTAAATTACATTCTAAAGTGGTTGCTTGCTTCATTTTACACTCCCACTATTTGTAATATAAGGGATCCAATTCTCCTCGTCTCTGATAACACTTATCATCAGACGTATTAAATTTTGCAAACATGGTGGTTTGAAGTAATATCACAACACCATTTGCATTCTCAAGATGACTAGTGTGACTGTACATCTTTTATATATTTGCTATGCATTTTGATTTTAGCACCTGAGATTTGTGCATTCATATCTCTTGTTCATTTTTCTCTTGTTCTTTTTGTCTTACTATTGTTGACTTACAGGAGCTCATTGTATCACTTAGAATACCAATCCTTTGCATATTACATACATCACCAAAAGTTTGTCCCCATCTGTGATTTGTCTTTTGTTTGCCTTTCCTTGGAGAGAAGATTTAGATTTAATTACAATCAAGTTAATCTGTTCTTTATGGTCTGTACTTTCTTTCTTGCTATTTTAAAGCTATCTTTTCCACCCAGAGTAACAGAGATATTCACTTGCAATTTCTACTGAAAATTAAATGTTTCACAATTTGCAATTTCATTTTTATATACTCAATATATTTTCATATTTGATGTGAAAATGAAGACTAATTTTATTTTTCCATATGAATAGCCAATAATCCCAGTGCCATTTATTTACCTATTCATTTTATTCAAGTAATTATGATTTACTGAATATAAATCATTGATAATATTATAGATAGTATCATAACACCATATATTTCAGTTGTGCATCATTAATTAACATATGTATGTACTACTTTAAGATCACCACTAGAAGTATAATTCTACCCGTCATTATATAATTCATCTATGCTATTTGACCTCATTTATCCCACCATCCTTCTCCTTTCCTTTCTGGTAATCACTAGTTTGTCCTTAGAGTCTAAAAATTTAATTCCACTTTATTTAGTTCATTTTCTTTCTCTATGCACCACATGAGAGTGAAATCAGTGTTTGTCTTTCTCCTTCTCACTTATTTCACTAAGCATAATACTTTCCAGACCTGTCCACATTGTTGCTAGAATTCCTTCTTGACTAGTTGATTTATAGCACTGACTGGTAACATCAGTTTAGTGACAGATCAACTTTCCATAGTGCATGCATGAGGCAGCTGATAAGCTAGCTCACTCTGTCCCACAGTTCCACATGTTGATTTTGTAGCAATGACACATTATTTTAATTACTGAGTATATAAAGTACATCTTGAGATCTGGTAGGGCAAGTGTTTTCTTTTGTTCCTTTTTTTTCCCCTCTAGAATTATCGTGGTTATTTTGGCTTTGAATTTACATATGAGTTATAAGATTAGATGTCAAGCTCCATGAAAAATCCTGTTGTGGTTTTAAACAGCTCTGCATTTGAATGCATGGAGTACTTTATGGACAATTGGCCTCTTTACATTATTGAATCTACTTATGCATAATTATGATAGATATTAATGATTTTTTCAGGATTTTATTGTACAATCTTAGAAAAATTATCATTTTTTCATAATGGTCTTAAATCATTTCAGATTTATTCTTAGCTACTACATTTTATTGTTAATGTATGAGATTTTCTTTCTGCTCTTCATTTTAATTGGTAATTATAATTGTAAAGAAATCTAATTAGTTTTATACATTTGTCTTCTATGCAACAAACTTTGCTGAAATAATTTCCAGTTCTGTCTGCCTATAGAATATCATGACTCTACAATATGAAAAGTTTATTATACTTCCCTTTTATCCTTAATCATTTGATTTTTCTTTGTCTTAATATGTTGGCTAGTTTCTCCACACCCACAATAAACGCAATAGCAGCATCTTTGCTTTGTTCCTAATCTGAGCATGCACAATATTTGTAGTTTTTTGATAGCTTCCTACACTAAAGTAAAAGTACTATTTCTAATCTAAGTTTGTTCAGATTATTTTAATAGACCCTTACTATATCAAATATCTGTACTTACTTCAATATTTTTTCCTATTTATTTTTAAATTCGTTGTCATGTTATAATAAATTTAATTTGACATATTTATTGATGTTGCATCATCACAATTTTAAGAAAACCTTTTTTATGATGTAAATTACAAATTAATTCACAGGAATTTTTCTCTAGAACTTTTATTAAAAGTATATTTTTAAATACATGTACACAGTTGTACTTTGTAGTGGCACAAAGCTGGTCTGTAGTCATGGTTTATGGTGGTGGGATATGGGTGAATTGTAGGTGGGCACACTGTGGTGGTAATACCTGATGGGAGCACCCCAATATTATCTGAGATAAAAATTAATTAATTAATAAAAACATAAAATACATTATCAGTTGAATAAAAAGTAAAATAATGGGCCTACATTGTTTTGTATCCAAGTTGACTCAGTTTCTGAATTATACAGCAGTCTCATCACCACCAAGAATCCATGTTTAGATTTCAATTCTAGTGTATTTTAGTATTTAAAATAATGTGTCTAGCACACTCGAAGTGTGGAATAATTATGTGCATAATACTAGTAAGGAGATTAATACTAGATTAAAAGAAAATTAGACGAGAGGAAAAGAAAAAAAGAGAAATTTTCATGGCAAATTTTCAGAAAGTACTTGTACTCTCAGTACTTTGTTAAGAGGGAAAAACAAACGAAAGAACTTGTTTCTAAAACAAGATCATTTGCACTTTGCTATTGGCTGTGGGGTGTGTACATTTGAAGGGGTGTGGACCTGTATACCTAAAACATGTACAATGCTGTAGCCTAGTTACCTCCATGGACCGATCAAATACTCATCGTATTTCAGACTCACTCTAGGAGGACAGTAAGACTGCTCCTGACTTTTTCTGATCCTTAAGAAATAAAGAACATGGAGATAATATTATCTACATTTAGAGCCTCAAGGAAATGACATGCACTGAAAAATGAGATTGAAAGCCTCTCCGTGAAACCATCATTGCATGCTCTGTGGCAGTCCTTGTGTAACTGCTTTTTCTTTTATGTCAAAAGAAGAACATAGTCCTTGAATAACTGGAATGAAGCCCTAAAAGCCTTTATTGGAATGATCATATAGTATAGAGGCCTGGTATAGGGGATGGGCAAGCAGGGGGATGTCTGCAGAATAAGGACTGGATTTTCAGAAACCAGTCCAGCACTAGAATCGACAGAAAGGTTTTAGCAGGGAAGGGATAGAATTTGATTTCTATGTGCACATGAATGACCTCTTGTAATATCAGTTCTCTCATTTACATAAAGAAAGTCTTCAATTAGAGCAATCATTCTCAAAGTATAGTTTCCAGGTCCACAGCATCAGCGACACCTGGAAACAGTACCTGGACAGCCTCAGACCAACTCAAGATCAACTGAGGAAGAAGCTTTGACCCATGACCTGTGGCACATGAAGGTCTGTAGTTGGTCTCTGCCACTTGATAATCCCTGGATTCAACCAGTTCAATAGTTCTTTCAGCTCCAAAGTGCAATGTCCCTAATCAAATAAAGGCCTTCATGACGCAGGTCATGGATTCTAGCAAATGGTATTTGACTAGCTAGCATTTTCATCAGCTCTGCTGGCCAACATTTGTTTTAGAGAAGAATTATTCAAATAAATGACTACCTAATGCAGAGATCTTGTATCAGTAATATTTTATATCCCAAGCTAAATTTGGATTTAAGATAAAAATAGATTAACTATAATGCCATGTTGACCTATAAATTCATTCTCCTAGTTATCAGAAATTATTTCCCCAAATTCTGCATCCCCTATATTATTATCTGCCTGGGTATATTTAAAATTATGAGACCATTAGGAAGTTGTATCTACATTGTATAAGAAACTATACAAAGAAGCATTTAATCAGAAGTAGAACAGAATTATGAAAGGGCAGACCCTTTGAATTGGCACAACCCTGAGGGTGGATTTGGGTAAAACAATCAGAGCAAAAACATGGGAAGGGTCTGGTAGATAATGGCACACTCTAAACAGAGGTGGAATTATATGTGTATGTGCTTAAAGAACCATCATGAAGGATAGCAGCATGACTATGTTTCACAAAAGAATTTTCAGACTATATTTTACCAAAGCCTGCTATCTTAAATGTGGGTATGGGACTCTCTGAAAAAAACACTTGAATTAGATATTATATTGATTCTTTGTGAGTTCACAGGGTTAACATAATCTAATAACTAGCCATGTAGACTATTTTAAAATAAATATATCAGACAGGAACTTGTTTAAGAAATTCAGGAATATCATGGAATGACTTGAAAGAGCACCTTGATCCATCATACCATTTTAGAAATTATTTCTGTACTTTGAGATAGCTTTTCACCTATTCACTTATGCAGTTGCTTATGTGTTTGGTAATCTAGATTCGGTGTGGGTCCATACAGCACAACCCTAACAAGAGTGTAAGAAGCTCTTACATTGAACAAACTGAGCAAATGCAACATTTTTTCTTGCAAATCTGAGCACACAAATCTGAGTATACTGTATTAACCATAGTAGCTGTGTAATAAAAATATTAATTATGAATCATGTTATTCAGTAGACAAATAGGCTGAAATAAATATACTCAGGAAAAGAATATGACATTAAATAGGTTTGCTGTAGTCGTTTAATTCCAAATGGTGGAAGTAGACAAAACTGGAATCTAAGTTTACCCACTCACTAACCATGAATTATGTCACCTCTATTTTGACTCTCAGGTTCCTCAACTAAAATTGAAGATACCAATGAATTGCAAATATTGACTAGGCAATGTATATAGGGTGAGGGGAGTAGGAGTAGCAGACTGAAAGATCAATATGGATAGCTCTTAATAATTATAATAATGATAAAAATAGATATTTGTAGTGTGCTATCTATTTAAAAATTCAAAATCTGAGTTCTAACAGCATGTAACAAACTATAAAACCCTGAAAATTATCAAACTATTCTGTTTGCTCAGACACAGATATGCACTCAATGAATTCTTGGGTGATTAGCTTGGGTTTCAGAGTTTTCTGATTTATTAGTAAATATCAGAATTGTATTCATCCATTTAAAATAATTTTAAAGAACATGTATTAGTTCAGAAGAAGCTCATGCTAAAGATGAAGGTGGAAAATGGTGACCATGCTATAAATGTAATATGATTTTTGACTTGTCAGAACATATTAAATTTTATCTAGTTCATGAATATGTACATCTGTATCTATATACCTGTATCTGAAAGAAATACACAAATGGGCAATTGTCCACTATTGTATTGGAATTACATGTTATTTTTTTTCCTTATATTATTCAGTACCTAATGAATTTTCTATACTGGACATTATTTATTACTTTGATTATCAAGGAAAAGTTCAAGAAGGGCTTCTCTGGTAGCACAGGGGTTAAGTCTCAGCAACCACTGGTTGCTGAGTTTGATCCCAGGCCACGGAGTTGACCCACATGGCACAGCAGACCACACCAGTCTCACCCACTGCTCTCCTCAGCAATGTATTTCAGTACATCCACCTGTTCTTCTTCCTATTCTGTCTCTGGTGAATCTTCTCACCTCCAGACTATACCCTAGTTCTTCTACACAAAAATAAATTTACGCAATAAAAAGGAAGAGTATATGAAATTAAAAATAATAAAAATACCAAAAATTTTAACAAGATAGGGGACTGCTTATAATAGAACACAGGCTAGAAATAAGAACAATCTCTTAAATGCATATAAGTTGTTGTTTGTCTATGAAAATACTTGGTACACATATCATATTTATTTTTGAGTAATACATTTGGAGTAAGTTATATTTTAATTTTTCTTTTTCAATATATACCACTTTTTTTCTGATATGGGCCTATGCTGATGTGACTATTGATAATGAACATGTATACATATATGCACATACATGTACTAACACATACATGCATATGTGCATATATTTCCAGATATTGATAGGAGAGATTTAGCGATACACTCTCTAACCCTTGAGGGGGCTCAATCAATCCTGAAACTTTTTTTTTACAAACTGATTCTAAATAACCAGGATTTAGATTGGTATTTAACCAACATAATCACATGTGTCTATTGAGTCTTCTGAATACAGCAGCTAGTGCACCCAATTCACATTTCTGGGAAATAACATAGAAACTAAGTAATATCACACAAGTGAGAAAAAAAAGAAAGGCATATGGATTATTAAAATTAATTGAAGAAAACCAATCTAAAAGAAGCAAATAGTTGTGTTTGATTCTTCAGGCTGGCTAAGATGCCCCTGTTGAGGAACTGTGGCAAGCAGTAATTACAGCCTTGTGACAGTCTAGAGCTGGAAAAGACTGCCGTGTGTAGCTTAATTTGTGGTTCTTGACTGCAGCTTCTAAACTTAAAATAAACATAAATAATAATAATAAAATAAAGCTAAGTAAGGCCTAAAACCACAGGGGAAGCAGGGAACTGAATTATGTGTTGGTTCCTTTATCCTGCTGTCAGAGATTTGCTCATGCCCAAAATGCACCTTGGTAAAATGATAATTGCCAGGTTCTGGTTGGTAGGCAGCCACCAGCAGTTGGGAAGTGCCTGACTGACAGGTCACGCTCTCTTCCCTATGCTCCAGGGGAGAAAACCCAAAACTGAAGGGAAGAAGATTCTCATCCTGAAACACACTAGTCTAGACCCATAGAACCTCCTGCCAGCAGCCCCAGGAGCTCGGGAAGTAGCAGGTTGAAAGATCTTGTTGCTGGCAATGAAGGGAGGGGAGAACCCAGTGAGAAGATCTGAATGAGTGGAGCAGCTTGCCCCTACTGTGTGACCTTGGGCAGTTTCACTCCTCAAGGCACAGAAACCTAATTCAATGAGATTTTAATTATATGTTTCACAGAAACCCACTGCTCCGTGTTTATTGCAAGTCAGTTAATTATCTACATTCTGGAGAAATAAGAACCAAATATCAAAAACAACTTACAGAATAAATCAATGTGACCATAGAAATGAAGGACATTGTTAAAGTTTATAGGGGAAGAGAAACTTCTTGGATGATCAGGAAAATCTTTTTTTTTTAACTTCTTTAAAGTGATATTTTAAACAAAATGCTAAAGTAACTCAAGACACTGGCATTCACTTTGATTCTCCCCACCCCCACAACCTCTAGCTTAACTTAAAACTCCACATACAGCTACTGATCAGATGTATTAGCATGAGCTGGGAGCTCATAAGAAGCAAGGAATCATGCACACCCCTCCCCCTGCCAGTCCTGCAGAATCAGAATTTGTATATTAGCATGATCCATTCATGGTTTGTGTGCAGATCCATTCATGGTTTGTGTGCAGATTGAAGTTTGAACAGCAATGACCTGAATGATCTTTCAGTTCTCACTGTCAAGTGTGACCTGAAATGATACTTTACACTTGCTTTAGATTCCCATATACTCTGGTTGTTGTTGTTTAAAGATTTATTTTACTTTTATTTATGTATATAAGAGTTGGGGTGTAGACCAAAAGTGCAGAATCGGGGTGAGAGGCTTCCCCAAAGACAGAGTGAGTGGGGAGCAGAATAGGTGGATCTACTGAAATACACTGCTGAGGGGAGCAGGGGGCAAGACAGGAAAGGTCTGCTGTGCCTCCCTGGCCAGGGATTGAACTCATGCTGCAGTAGCTAGAGAAAGCTTGACATTGCTGAGACTTTAATCCCTGAGCCACCAGGGAGGCCCTCATTTGTCTCTTCATGTGTTAAACCTATCTCTGAGACTAGGCTCTTATAAGTCAGGAATGAGCCCCTATTAGGGGATAGAAAAATTGATATAGATGATGATTAGATTAGATTGTACCCACTGGGGAAACACCTAGAATCCATCTGAGCTGTCAGGGAGTCTCTAATAGCTTACACATCGATTTCTCAAGGAACAGCTCTAAATCCGCCTGCCAAGCCTCCCCATTGCTGTCTTACAGCAGATCTCAAGAGGTGGTTTTCACTCCAGAGACCACAGTCAACCCTTAGAGCTGGGATTGCCAGGTTTTACTCCCAGGTGCCACTAGAAATGTGCACCGCACAATTAGCATGCCTGGCCTTGCTCATGTGGTAAAGAATTTGCAAAGCCCAGAAAACAGGAGTGAGGTAGACATCAATGACAGCACAGGACCTCAGGAGAGTTAGGTGAAGGTCCCTCCACGACAGCTCACTGCTCTCATAGCTAAGTTCCTTCTAGATGCATTTTTTTCTAATGATCAAAGAGGAGGTGACAATTTTTAAAGTGGAGGGGGTAAGCTAAGCTTCAGGACTGTTCTCTTTAGCAACTTTCCACATGTGTGCATTTTTCTTAAGACATTTGTACCCATCCCCTCCTATGTATCTTCCATGCCTGACATCATTCTCACCTCTCTCCTCAAGCTTCATTTTTAATATGTAGAAAATACACTGAACTTGGAATAAGAGAGCCTCATTTCTAGTCTCTTTTTGGCCCCTAATTTTCTATTATATTTGGACATTTATTCTTTTATTTAAAAATGATTGATCAGCTACTAAGTGTCACTGATTATAAAAAACAGTCACTTCATTTCTTCTTCTTTATCTAGAAAATACGTCAAGTGCTCCAAGACATTTTCTTACTCTCAAATGTTATCTATCCCTTCATTTTGTTACTATGTCTTCAGACAGCAGATTCAGTTCTTATAATAGGAATACAGAAGTGGGAGCCATTTTTACACATCTTTGCTCCAAGATATATTTGAAACCAGTGAGCAAGTGCACAGATGTTATTAAGCGATCTTCAAAAGTCCCCCTACACACAGGCATTAGTCCCAGGATCACATGGAGAACTTACTCTGAAATGAATCATTGCTAAGCACTCAGTACCAGTGTGCTGATTTCCCTCAGGCCAAACACAAGCCATGTTCTGGAGGCTAAAATGCAAGCTTGGGGACCATTCAGAATGGGGTTCAGTTCCTAGAATGTAGTAATTAATGTTGGGTCAACTTGACAGGGCTAAGGGATGCCCAGATAGCTGGTTAAACATTATTTCTGTGTATGTCTGTAAAGGAGCTTCTAGAAGAATTAGCATTTGTGTTGGTGAACTGTTAAACATCATTTCTGTGTATGTCTGTAAAGGAGCTTCTAGAAGAATTAGCATTTGTGTTGGTGAACTGTTAAACATCATTTCTGTGTATGTCTGTAAAGGAGCTTCTAGAAGAATTAGCATTTGTGTTGGTGAACTGTTAAACATCATTTCTGTGTATGTCTGTAAAGGAGCTTCTAGAAGAATTAGCATTTGTGTTGGTGAACTGGGTAAAGCAGGTGGCCATTCTCATTCACTGAGGATCCAAACAGAAGAAAAAAGGCTGAAGGAGGGCTAATTTGTCCTCTCTGCTTGAGCAACGACATCCATCTTCTGCCCCTGGACATCAGTGCTCTTTTGGTCTCAGCTCTTTAGTGTTCTACTGAAACCCATCTATTTTCCTGATTTCCCAATTTGCAGACCAAAAACCATGGGGCGAGCCCTCCCAGGTGGGCCCTCCCTGGTGGCGCAGCGGGTTAAAGCACAGCACTGAGAAGCTAAATCCACTTCCCCATGAGTTTGATTCCCGCCTGCCCCGGAGGTGACCACATGGCGCGGCAGACCTCTCCTGACCCGCCCGCTGCTCCCCTCAGCAGTGTACTTCGTCGATCTGCCTGTTCTGCTCCCCACTCTGTCTCTGGTGAAGCCTCTCACCCTCCACATCTCTGGCCTGTACCCCAGTTCCATAAGAATAAATAAATAAATCTTAAACAAAACAAAACAAAACAAACAAAAAAACATGGGGCTTCTTGGTGTCCAGAATCCTAAAGTGAATCAACTCCTATATCAGATCTCCATATTTCTCTCTATAGAAGATACAGTTGGTCTCTAAAGACCCTGAGTCTGAGCTTATACATGGAGAGGGGAAGGCAGACAAGAATGTTTGTGTGAGTCTCCTGTTGGTTCTGTTTCTCTGAAAAACCCTGACTCACACATTGACCCAATATTGAGCAGGGCTGTGTGACCTTGGATGAGTTTCTTATTGTAATACTCAGTTTACTCAGCTATAAAATGGAGTAAAACAGAGATGTTAACATAACCCAAATGACAGTGTTGTTATGAGAATTAACATCTTGATACCAAATCCAGTCTCCAATAAATGCTATTGTTATTAAGCCTGCATAGACACTAATCCCTTGGAAACACACACACACACTTATACCTGGATATGCTTTGGCTGTTCCTTGCCTAGAAATGAAATAGGTAGGAAAAAATCCCATTGTAACCCTTCCTGGTTCTCAGACAACAAAGGTCTGTGGGTCACAAGCTTTCATGCTACACTCCTTTCTTCCTGTTCCTTGAAACACATCTTTGCTCCAAATTTGGTATTAGTGAATCATTCAACATATCCCATGATGGCCTGCCTTTAAACTTTTGACTACACTCCCTATGGTTCTGAATTGCTTCTGCCTCCCTTCAGAATCATAAAGTCTCTCCCCAAACACCTCTGCATTGTGTTCATGCTTCTCTGCATGACTGTGCGGTCAGTGCGCCCTCACCACAGCTCTCTGGACCTCTCTGGAGTATCCCTTAGATTCAGGATTATTCATCAACCTAAACTCATCCACAGTGAGTGGGCCAGGCTGAGGGTGAATTACTAGAGTGACTGGGACATTCTGATTACAGAATCTACATTTAAATTGCCATGTTCTTACAGAAAATCACTGAATTTCAATCACAGGATAGCTCAGGTAAAGAGAAACCAACTACTAAGTATGATAAACTTAAAGGCAAATATTGCCAGAGAAATAAATTTATTACAAATATATTTTTCCATCCAAAAGGATTCAGAATCATAAAGTCTCCTTGTTAGCATATTTTATTTTTATTTATTTTTATTTTTTTAAGATTTATTTATTTATTCATACAGAACTGGGGTACAGTCCAGAGATGCGGAGGGCGAGAGGACTCACCAGGGACAAAGTGGGGAACAGAACAGGCAAATCAACAAAGTACACTGCTGAGGGAAGCAGCAGGCCCGTCAGGAGAGGTCTGCCTCGACATGTGGCTCTCCGCCGGGGCAGGCGGGGAATCGAACTCATGCAGAAGTGGCTGAAGCTTCTTGTGCTGCCTTTAACCCGCTGTGCCACCAGGGAGGGCCATCCTTGTTGGCATATTAACAATTTCTCTTGTTACACAACCTATACTTGTTTTCCCTTTGTAAACATAATCACGCTGTGTTGCATTGTCATGCAGTTGTTTTTAAAGCTTTTCTCTGATTTTACCTGTTAGGGAACAGAGTGAGGGGAACATTTCATTTGATGTGATTTAAACAGCTCTCATGTTAATAAAAGGTTTCATTTGAATTGCACTCACTATATAACAAGTGATATGCTACATGCTTTATAAACATATATTAACTCATTTTATTTCCCTGGCAACTCTTGGAGGCAGGTAGTAGTAAAGTGTCTTAACTTTATTACAGAGTAGAAATTGAAACAGAGTATGAAATGTCCAGTAACTTCCTTAGTGTCACACAGCTAAAAACTAGAGAGCCTGAGTTTCTCCTCCTCATCCCTAGATATTCACCTTTTGTGTAATCCCCTCCTTTGAGAAAGGTGTTACCTTGACTTATTTCTAACCAACAGACTATAGCAAAGATGATGGGAAGTTACTCCTGTGGTCATGTTCATGAATATAAAAATATACTTCTTTGCTGTTGGTTACAAAGAAGCCTGAAAGGACTTCTAGCTGTGAACTAACCTGGCTCTGGGAAAGACCACATGTTGGGGAACTGTGGGGATCCTCAAAGTGCTGAAGGTGTCAACCCTACAATGGCAAGGAACTGAATCCAAGCCACAACTATGTCAACTTGAAAAAGATCCCAAGTCTTAGAGGCAAGCACAGCCCTGGTCTTGGTTGCCTTGGGAGGCTTTAAGGCAGAAAGCCCAGCAAATCCATGCCTGGATGGAGAACCTATGAAGTCATAACTGTGTGTTTCTTTAAGCAGTCAGGTGTTTTACCAAGCCCAAATCACCTGCTATATAACAGGAGAAAAGTAATACAGGGAATTCCTGGGCAAAGTGATCTGAGTGTTGAGACTATGACATACAGCGGAATTTTCCTTAAACATCATGAAAGTTCTATGAAAAGACTAACCTTATTTTCAAGCAGAGGAGATTGGTGGGTAGAATCTAGACTTCGGGTGGCAATAATGAGAGGTGGGTAGCATAGCAGGTAGCACATCAGGTTAAGGGGCCAATTGTACAGTGGTGGGTGGAAAATGGACTTTGGAGCCTCTCTGGTGCGGGAAGGCTTACATCTCAGCACTATGCAGCTATCACAGCCACTGCAGCATGAGTTGAATCCCCAGCCAGCGAGGTGACCCCATCACACAGCAGACCTCTCCTGTCTCACCTGCTGCTTCTCTCAGCACTCAATCTGCCTGTTCTGCTCCCCACGCTGTCACTGGTGAATCCACTCACCCCCTGCACCCCAGCTCCTGTGTACATAAGTAAATACATCTTCAAAAAACAAAACAAAACAAAACTAGGCTTTGTGTGGAGATCAGGGTATTAGTATTGTGTATACATATGTCAACCTGCAGCTCTATGCCCCAGAAATTGCAGTGTAGTTTTATTTCAATATTTTAATTTAAAAATAAATTAAACTAAAAATCTACTGCACTGAGGTGAAATTTAATGATGATAAAACATAGTCATGTTAAAACGAAAATAAATGAGGAGCCTTCAGAAGAGGGTACTTGAGAACCCCGAGCAAAGTAATAAGTAATACATGATAAAGGCATGTCTGTTCCTTGCCTGCCTGCTACCTCCTGAACTCACAAAATGACCTTGGGTAACACCGTGATTGAACAACAGGTTGCTGGACCACTAACTTTAGGGCAGTGCTGTCCCTGTGTCAACCGACTGCTTCTCTTTATTCAGGTCACACAAAGACAAGGCACTCCATCCAAGAAAGAGGCAGTGAATGAAGTTGGTTCACTGTATGTAATTTGATCAGATTTCAATTTAGCCATCAACTCTGGAGACTCCTACCCTTTACACACAGGCCTCAAGCTGGGCAGTGTTATGGGCAATGACAGTGGAAGGGAAGAGAAATTTGGAAACCTTCTTAAGTATCTTGAAGGTAATTAGGATTTTTTTGCAATATAATTAGGTAAACTACCATAAATATTTTCCTTTTGCAAATGGTATTTTACACATAATATTATGTTTCTAAATCAATTTCCTGAATGATGGGTAGGGAATCAGTTTACTTGTAAACCTAAACACTTTCTCCTTTCCCACTGCTAGTTTTCCCCCTAATTTTGCTTTATAAGAAGATGCTGGAAATCCTACAACAGTACGTTTTGCCAAAGAGCATCCATGCTTATTAAGTCCTTTGTAATAAGATGTCTTTAGCTGGAGAAGGATGTCTCAAACATTAGACAGAGTTACCTCTCACTAGCCTTATGTCTGACACTGACCCAAACAAAGTCCTGGGGCCTCTTATAAACACTATCTCCTTCAGCTGACAGCTTTGCAGTCACCTAAGGGCTCTCAGGCACAGTCACAGGCTGCTAACCTCCTTCTGTCATACCAACAAGAAGTTCAGGGAACAGCACAACTCGTGAGACAACTTGATGTGTGAAAGGTCTCTGTAGACTACAGAAATGCAGACTGCAATAAGAAGTCAGATGACCTTGGCCAAAGAATCAACGTGAGGGAGAAAGGCTTTAATGCATACAGCTTACAACATTTACTCATCCAATACACATTTAGTGAAAACATGCTACTCAATAAATTCACTCCATTAGAGCATACCAGTACACAGGTAAATAAGCCACTGTTTACAATCATATTGACTCTCCTGGAGGATAGAGACATGTCAGAGAAATGGAATAAGGTAGGGAGTCAATTCAAAGATATGTAGAAGCTAGTGAGTCTGTCTGAGGAAGACCGCTTCCAAGAGGGGCTTCCAGGATGTCTGAAGCATGGCAGGCAAACCAAAGAGAAACAGTAACTCAGGAAAGGGTTCGCTGTGCCATCCTCTTTCCTTACTGAGATGATCACAGACTGCTGGAAGTCAGCACCCACTTTTCCATCCAGTTGTCCTTTCAGCGGGATGTCTAATCATTCTACCCTCTTTCTTCACTAGCAAAATAAACTCCTCCTAATTCCCAGATGGGGTGTCATGATCACACATGTCTGCTAGGTATTGATCACTCAGCATTTGGGTGGGCTGGGCAAGCTGGTCCTTTTGCAATAGCATGACAAGCAGGTGTGCAGTGGTGGCCACCTTAGTGGTATATTCCTCATGAAATCGCTTGGACAGCGAATTTAACTCACTGCCTCCTTTCTGGATGATCTCGACCCTCAGTTTTTTCTCAATGTTTTCTGTATTCAGGAAATGACCACTTACTCCCTCAATACCTAGCTGCTTCTCACCACATCTTCCAGACTTTTTCTCCAGTCACTAGTTACTTGGGCAAAGTGAGTGGGAAAATCGTTAAAGACTTATATAGACTTACATAAGCTTCCACAGGTCAAACTTAGCAATTGTTATTTTGGGGGGAGCTAGAGAAATCAATCACACCCTGCTAACCACCCCTGAAAAAAATGACAAAACGGTGAAAACTTGTTTAAAAGACATGTTTCCACATGCTGATTTGGAGTGTGAAAGATGGGTGACTTAATGTTGAGAGGTGGTGGCTGCCTTTCATCTGGAACACGAGAAGTCTGATAATGTCCCGGGAGATGTGTCTCTCCTGGAAGGACTCAGCTGCAGGCCTGAAATGTGCATTTTCTTCCATTCAGCCCAGGCCCTGATCATCTCTTTTATTTAACTACTTTGATCTTACTCCTGCCAGCTTCATGCAATCCATAAGTTCTTACATAATACTTAATCTCTGCTGCTTTGGAAGTCAATGGTTTGCTTCTTCCCTTTACTCAATCCAAACTGAACTGCAAAAAGTATGGTCAGTAGGAATGTATGGTCATACTGAGTAGGAATACTCAGGGACCCTGGAGTTCATTTTGTTCATATCATGGACAATTTGCTAATTACACTTCAGACTTAACATCATCTCCCCTGGGGAATGCTCCAGGGGAACTGATGTCCAGTGTCACAGTCAACACCCAAAATATTCTGGGCTTCTCTTTGTACCCATTCCTTGTGATGAGTGCAGGCCAATCAGTAGGTGGCCAAAATTTCCAGAACAGTAAGATGTGGAGAGAGGAGCACTCTCTCCCCTGAGAACTGCAAAGGCAGCATTGTAAACCCAACAGAATCTTTATTCCAAGTAAGTGGTATCACCACAGCTGCATGCCTCCTGGGAAACACTGGCAGACCTGGAAGGCTGCACTCTCTCTGGGAGCATGCTGCTTTCAAGTGCAATACTATTCAGCAATCCAAAAACAATAAACCCATGCCATTTGCAGCAACATGGATGGAGCTGGAAGGAATTATGCTAAGCAAATTAAGTCAGAAGGAAAAAGATTAATAGCAAATGGTTTTACTACATGAAAAAATAGAGAAACCAAACAAAGAGTCAAGAAAAAGACAAAACTTGCAAGCTGATCATAGATCGGAAGCATATAGCAAGGAAGGGCTTGAAACAGGGGAGGGCAGAGAACAGGGACTGGGGAGATGGATCACGGGTGCTGTGGTGGTGGTGCCTCACCGGAGGCGAGATATAAAATACTGTCCAAGATTTAACAATGATAGAAGGAAAAAAAAAGAAAAATAATAACTAAAAGCTCTCTACTACACATCCTGCAGGCTTCTAACTCCTTTGTCATTAAGTCACTTCACATTGTCCCGCTGTGCACTTGGGGACCTTCTATCACTCATGTCACCATCCCATTGTTACAGCCATATATGCTCTAAACAGCGATTTTTTTTTCTCTGCAAAATAAGGATAATATCTGTCTGGAGTCCTGGATTTATAGAGAATACAGAAGATGGTTCCAACTGAGCCCTTAACACAGTGCTAGGTGCTTAACTAATGTACAAAAATAATTACATGACATATATCATATATGTCACATAATCCTACAACCTTGTATTTCGATGTAAAAATTAATTAGAGGGTACTAGTCATTATGAATTTACAAGTACTCCTTTTTCTGAGACTCTGCACAAATATCACACACTTAATTGGCATTATCTTAAATGTTTATGATTATATTTCAAGGTGTAATTATTACTTCCTTTCGAGATCTATGTAAATGAAATATTAGAGAGTCAGCGTAATCACATGGAAATCACCCAGCTAGTTAGTGTTGAAGTCAGACTTGATTGGAGGTCAGCCTTTGTTCCAGCACACCGTTCTTCCTTTGTAATTAAATCCTAAAGAATTTTGTTCCCAAACTTGTTGAGGCTCCTAATAAAAGATGTCTTAAAGAACTGAATCAGCAGCAAAGAGGACAGTGTTGCCTTTAATCTGTTCCCTGCTGGGTATTTCTGCTTTCATACATTCGGAACTCCTTGACAATAATAATAATAATACTGCATTCCCTTCCATGTCCTCACTCTTGACAGGCCAACGTTCTCTCGACACATGTCCTCACTCTTGACAGGCCAACGTTCTCTCCACTGAAAAGTAGGTGTAAACTTTGCCACCAAGTACCAGAATTTCAGAGACCATGAAAGCTTTCATGTATTCACCTCTGCTCAGCTCTGTTTTTGTGAAGATTTCTCTGACTTAGGCTGAGGATTGATTCTCTTTCTTCCCAAATAACCACAACAATGGTGCAATTCTGTGTTTAAACTCTAAACAGTCACTATTACTCCAGCTAATAGAGTCACTATTAGTAATAGTCACTGTTACGCTACGCCAGTTAGTATTCCAAGTGTTCTTCATGCATTATCTCATCTAGTCTCGCAGTATGAGAAAAAGGTTCTAATCCATCTGAATCTCAGTTCCCCTATCTGTAAAATGAGGGTAAAAGCAGCTGGATGTGAACATTTATAAGGATTTCAATAAGATGGCATACATAAAAATATCTAAAAAAATGTACAGATGGAATAATATAAAAGTTCAACCTCAGTTTTGTTCAGTCCTGATACTGTTTCCTCTGCCTGAGATGAGAAATAAAAGCATTATGAGTGAAAATGTCACTGAGTTAAACAAGCAAAATATCTTCAAAGAAACTGATTTACTCTACAATCCCCCCTGGAAATCAGAATCACCATGCATTAAACAAATCCACCTTATTTCATGGATATTTCCTCCTGGGTTTTAATGGTTTTGACTTCCACACTCTCAGTCCATCAGTAAACCAGGAATAATTCCTCTTGTCTTCATTATCAGCAGGAGTCCAAATACTACCTGGGTTAATTCTATTTTCTGAGACAGAGAATTTTTCTCAGGATATGTAGGTCTTAAGGAAAAATATACATAGTGAATGATGAGGGTGGGGGTGATAGTGGAGAGTAATAGGCAGAGGGGTTACATCCATTTCCATCTTTTCCTACAGCTGAATTCTCAATGAAGATCGGTTTTGATGATTAATTCCTTCCCCAATTCTAGATATGGCATTCTATGGTGATAACATAATGAAATGCAGTGAAACATCTTCAATTTCCACGACATAGGGATTGCTCAGAAAATTCTAAATAGATTATTACAGTGACCTAAACTGCTCAGTTGGGCAATTAGCCCTTTGAAACGCAAAGGAAATAGATGTCAACAACCAAGATCTTGCTAGATATGTCTCCTAATTCTTTCTAAGCCACAGTATCTCCCACCTCCTCATGTTGACCTCCTCCACAGAAAATGCTAACCCTTTCCATTTCTACAAATACATCACTTGTTTCATCTTGACTCACTACTCAAAGGGTTAGGAGAAAAACCTGGGGGCAGTTTATTTTAATACAATGCAAGCCATCATTAAGCAATTACACATAACCTTCACCATTGAGGGCTGTAACACATAGTAGAGATGGTTCATGCAGGCCTGGGCAGGGACAGAGAGATGACCTTCATAACAAGTGAAAATCAAAGTCCAAACTCCTTTGGGCCAGCCCCAATTCACCTTGTCAAATGTATGTTCAATTCCCGCTCAACATAAAAATCCATTTATTATTACATTCACACTTACTTCCTTTGTCATTGCTTTTGGAATTGATCCTGGAATACCTTTTAATTGACCAAATGAGAAAGGGATCATTCATTCACGATAACTCAAGCACCTACTATGAGCCAGACCCATGTCCGGCACTTTATCATGCATTCCATTGTGCTATCACCATAAAAAGCCATATTTAGAATCGGGGGAAATAATCTGATCATCAAATATAGAATACTGACCCTCAAAATAGAATGGTGTGTTAAGAGTACAGGTTCTAGATCCACAGTATCTGAGTTAGAATCCTGGCTTTGTTTTGAATGGACTGTGTGCTCTTGTACAAGCTTTCGGCCACATTTTCTCCCTGTGAGATGAAGATACAGGTGGTTTGCATCTCCTAGAAATGGTGTGGGTTTTAAGTAGATTAACAGTAGCTTGAGCAAGAGCTGGGAAGCAGGACACAGTGAATAATTAACTACTATCACAATGAACTGTGCTTATCCAAGTTCTATACATTTCTTTCAAGGCTGAGCTAAATTTCTGCTCCTGTAAAACTTTTGTTGGCTATCCCAGTCCAGGGATTCTTATCCTTTCAACAAACTTGTTCTTGCTGGGAGGGATACAGGATTCCTCTTCTATGCCCACCCTGATAAATGGATAGTGACTGCCTAGAGGTAGAGTGAGGATCACAGTGAGGCCAACTGCAGAGTCTCTGGGCTGGCGGGAAGACTGCCTGTGAAGACTGATGACAGATGAAGACATGGAGGGAAAGGAGCAGCTCAGTTTTCAGCTATCTATTTGTTCACCAAAATCATTTTCTGCTCTGCTTCCCATAATCGCCAGTTATATTTGGGTACATTATTTAACTTCCCCAAGCTGCAATTCCTCCTTTCCTAAACTATCTTTAAGAATAATATCTTCCAGTATGTTGGGGACTATCGACTGATCCATTTCATACCAAGTAGCCAGTTAGAAGCCAGCACCTAGTTAAGACTTCATTTAATGGTTATTGTCATTTACTATTATTATCAACCAGTAAACCACCCATCAGATGCTGTTTACAAAACAACATAGACAGTGACAGTGACAGTTCCTAATGTGTCGTCCCTGTGTCTCCAGTTGTCCCTGTGTCTTGTAGGCAGCAGCCCTCCCATCCTCCAGTGCCTGGCACCCACTCTGGAGGAGCAGGGCTTCATGTGGGTGTTGAAATGGGAGTAAGAGTGGCTTTTCTGCTACATTCCGTTGAGCAGTTGAGGAAGGCCAGAGTGGGGAGCAAATGCACTGCTGAAAGGCAGCCTCTCCTAAACCAGCATTGCTGCTTCACTGCTACAAAGAACACAATACAAGGAGACTAAACTGAATGTTGGATGGACTTTTCCTTCAGGGATAACCCACAGTTATTCCTCTTTGCTGGGGACGCAGCCCGGGCCACAGAACAGCTAAGCTAAGGTTTTACACTCCATGGCGATAAGCTTTATGCTAAGTATGCTGAAATAAACCAGAAAGGGAACAGAGTGACAAAGTAAAACCCTGGAGGTGCAAAGGGGGAAGCACTGGAGCAGAATCAGAAAATGACACATTTAACAGCGCAGTACTGTTCTGAGACCATTTGTGGCACTATAACAAAGAAAAAAGAATGGAGCTGCCCCAAGGTGCGACTTCGGAGCAGAACTACTGAAATAGATTTCAGAGAGCTGTCTGAAACTGCCTCTGCAGACACATGACGGCCAAGATAACGCTGCAAAGCTGAGCCACCCCCCAGAAAAGGATAAGGCACATGTGACCTTTGTCTATTTTTGATGAAGCAGCAGTTCTCACATTGTTGCAGGCTCCACTCTGGGAATTGCCACTCGCAGCTGACACGGATGATATTCTGGATGGTTTTTGAGGGACTTCCCACATTTCCAGGGCCTGGAGAGGGCAGCACATTCACAGCACTACTCCGTATTAAACGTAACCTCATTATCTGCACAAGTGTAACAATAAGGTCATCAAACAGATGGAGATCCTAAGACTCATATGGATTAATTGACCCAAGATTATTAGATTACAATCTAATAAAAGACATCCAGTTCACTGAATTCAGGTTCTTTGCTTCACAAGGTCATGATCCACTGGGACAAGTTGATTCCCAGCTTGTCAAGTCCTCTAAGACAGGGGACAAGGAAGGGAGAGTGGAGGTATTTTCCTGACGACAATGATTTTTCACAAGCAGCATAGCAGCTTTTAATTTTAAGTTTTTATTAAAATGCTAGTCTTTTTTATTTTAAAATAAGTTTTTATTTTGGACTAATTTTATATTTACAGGGAGTTGAATATCTAGGACAGAAAGTTCCAGTATGTTCTTCACCCAGTTTCATTAGCATTGACACCTTACATAAGTGTGTCTATTTGTCAAAACTGAGAAATTGACATTGGTGTTCACCATTAACTAAACTGCAGACTTGTTCCAGATTTCACCAGGTTTTTCACTGAAGTCCAGTATCAAACCCAAGATGCCATATTGTATGCAGAATTCCATTATGTTTATCACATTATTTAATAATCATCCTTATAAAATTTAGTCTTTCAGTATTTTGAATATAAACACTATAACTTCCCTGGTGTCTAGCTTTATCCAGCACATTGGAGGAACTTGATATTTGTTGATGAGTTTAGCCACACAAAATTGTCTGAAGAAAATCTAGACCATCAGTCTTAAAATTCTGTTATAAAAAGGGGGAGGGACAATATAATCCCAAAGAGAGTAATAGCTTCTACTGACACTGCAAAGCTAGTTTTCAAATTTAGGATAAATATGGAATAGGCTAGGCATCATCTGGGGAGAGAAAACAGTCCCTTAAATACACAAACAGCATCCATCCTCATGTCCACCAAACACTATAAACCACCAAATGAAAAATTAAAGAAAAAAAAAAAGGAGTTGTAAGAACTTGGAAGAAATGTAAATAAGATTTTAATCAGTCTGTTGCATGGACCAAAGTTGGTGGCACACCATTAAACATTCTCATCCTGAAGCTGCTATCTATATATAGCTGTTAATTGTGCAAATTCCCTAGTTCCTCAATGCTGTGATTCTAAACCAGCTGCTAAGTACAGCTGTTTTTTTTTTTTCCTTTTAAACAAAGGCAATTTTAAAAAGTGGGAGCAAGGGAGAAATGGAATAAATGATTTAAAAAAGCAAATACAGCCAAACTTATATTCTATGATGATAGCTTCCCTTGGATATTATACTTCTCCCCTCCCCTCCCCCCCAAAAAGCCATAAACACCACCCAGGGTAGTCCTAAATGACTTGGGGTAAATAATTCGATGGGAAATTGAATACCAGTAATATTATTTTAGTTGCTGCAGCAGCCTTGTGAGAAATTCCTCTCATAATTTTCATGTCCAAAAACATCATGCAAATGCATAAAGCAGTCTATAATTTTCAATTGGAAGTAGTTTGTCCTCATCTGATTATCATTCTCTTGAATACATCATTTTCTGCCTAGCATTTTGCTATAAAAATGTGCATAAATAGAGTATGTCCACACAGAGAGAGAAGATAGGTAGAAAACTAGATAATGTAAGTTCTTTTTCAGTACTCATTTTGGTAACCCCAAGAACAACTAGCACACAATAAAAATACTCAATAAAAGTATTCAATAAATGCTTGAATAAAAAAGAGGAAAAGCAAGTTTACTTCAGACCAGTAGGCACCATCCGCCATTATTCTGCTCCCTTATCAAATATCTACTGAATCTGTAACCGGTGGCTGAAGCCAAAAGGCTGTTACAGGTGAGGAGGATGAGGACCCAGAGCTAGGCACTTCACTGAGCCTCATGAGTGGGGCTGTTTGTAGGGTTGTTTGGCCGATACAGCTTCTCTTTTGAGTGTCGCTTCTCTGGGGCTGCACTGGGTGTCCCAGCAGCTCCAGGCGTATCTCCTGTTGTGTCTTCTGTTGCTTGTGAGTCAGAACCTGGTCTGGAGTGTGTCTACCACAAGCTCCAGGTTAGCAGAGGCAGGAAGACACCATTTCGGACACCTGGCCTGTTGTTCAGGAGAGGAGCTCTGTATCCTCTGTGGTAGGAAGATGCCACCTTAACCGCTTTTGTTCAGGACTTGAAAAACACCAACACGGCCTGGATGAGGTATGTGGCCATTTTTTTTATTTTTCCATGGTTTGTTAAATAAATCCCTCTGTTGTTGTCCTCTGAGCCTGAGCAGACTTGCAATTGTGTACATGTGTGAAGAACTCAGACAGTGACTAGTAAACTAGTTGGACGATGTCCTTGGGCAGCTTTCGTGCCACTGGCTGCCCTGTATCAAATCTACTAGACAGTCTTGTACTGAGCTACCATGCTGTGGTTATTTCCTCCTAAGGGAAGCCTGCAGCTTCACTAGAATCCCAAACCTCAGTTTTTATCAGTAAAAATTAAATAAATTAATAATAATAATAATAAATTAAATAATACCTTTTAAAAATAAAGATTTATTTATGCATACGGAACTGGGGTACAGGACAGAGGTGCAGGGGCAGTGAGAAGACCCACCAGAGACAGAGAGGGGGAGCAGAACAGGCTGACTGATGAAGTACACTGCTGAGGGGAGCAGTAGGTGGGTCAGGAGAGGTCTGCCGCGCCATGTGGGTCACCTCTGGGGCGGGGATTGAACTCACGCTGAAGTAGCTTTAGCTTCTTAGTGCTGTGCTTTAACACACTGTGCCACCAGGGAGGGCCCTAAATAATACCTCTTTTTTTTTTTAATTCATCCATCCCTTCAAATGAGTTCAAATGAGTTCATTTGCTCCTTTTCTAAAGCACTAATAACTGAATGTCTAGCCTGTGCCAGATAGGAAGTGAGGACAGAAAGAAATGAAAAGCAGGCACCACTCAGTCCTTGCTCTAATACAATGGGTGGCACATGAGGGTGGAAGGCTTGAGTTAAAGGAGGACATGAACCACAACTCCAGAACTTGTACTGTAACCCATCTGGACACTTAGTAAAGCATGGATTGCTGGACCCTATGCACTAGTGGGTCTGAATTCCTACCAGTGTCCAGACAACACTGATACTGATGGTGTGGTATATGTTAAGAATTACTGCACTAGTAAGTATAAAATGAGCATGTGATATAAAGGAATGTGGAAGGAACAGAAAAGAGGGATTTGATCTAGTGTGGACCTTTGAACTGAGATCTGAATTGATGATGAAAGAAATGCATGAAAGGAATAAAGACAGAGGGAACAGCATGTGAGAAATCTCTATGGGAGACGAAACAGGACAAGAATTAGAGACTAAAAGCAGGTCTGTACCCAGGTGGAGACGAGAAGCCTGCAGAGAGAAGTCAGGGCAGCCAGGTCAGGCCATTATAGGCTCAGCATAGTCTTGTTCTAGATCTTGTTCTACAAGCCCTGAGCAGCCAAGGCAGGTTGGTAGGGCATGGGGTGACACCACTGAATTCTGGTTCTCTGAAAGTCTTCCTTGCTTCTTCAAGCACAAGGGTGCATGGATAAAGCACCTCCCAGCTCTTGTCCTACTTGTAATGCTGAATTTTTCTTTATTTGGACCTCAAGTATAGTCTGGGTGTGTTACCCACCATTTTATTATTTCCTCATCTGTAAATTGCTGACAAAATTCTTACCTAAAAAGTTTTGTGAGGAGTGACTGAAAATAATCATGTCTGGCACAGAATAAACACTCCTATTTCAGCTGCCATTACCATCATTATTCATTGAATGTACAAAAAAATACAAAATAAAAAAAAACTGCTCTATTTATAGAGGCAGGAGGAAGTAGATTTAATTTCCTTAAATGCCTGTTCAGGTAACATATCTTAGTGCAAAGGTGATGACAATGAAAACCACAAAGGAACAGAATAGAATCGCTGAACAAACCTAAGCCAGAATTTACCAAAGCAGAACTAAGTAGTTTTTACATCCCAACCCAATTAAAGTTCCAGATATATAGCATGCTGTTCATTCCCATTACTTAGAAGAGTACCTTGGACTCAGGATTTCCTGTAGAATAGGAATGAGTCCTCTTCTAGATTGTTACCCTGAATTAGATTTGGAGATGATTCACTTCACCATTATCCTCAACTTCCCAATGTTCTTAGACTAAAGCTTTCAATGACCAGACCCAGTGCTCCCTGCATGAACTGACCTTGGCCCACTCCTCAGCCTCATCCCACTCTCATCTCTGTCGATGCCTCAAGGTCTAGTCCCTGGGCCTCTGTCCACAGTGTTTCCTACAACCTTCCCAGCTCCCCCATGGTCCATACTTCAAGTCTCAGCTCTACATCTCTTCATAAGAGGTGAACCCAGCACAGGGGTCCTCTTCAGTATCCATAGTCCCTGTTAAACCCATAAGAGGAAGCTTGTTACTTTCTTTCCAGCACTTGACATCTAGGGTTTCAATGTCTGTCCGATGACTTTCTTATTACCCTACTTTCACCACCAACCCCCACCCAAGGTCACAGCACGTGCATGAGCAGAGTTCCTAACGTGTGTCAAAGCTGCTCCCTCATCATTTGCCATCAGTGACTTTCACACTCAACAGAGATGAATTCTTTTTTGAAGAGTAGCCTATGGTTTTTCAAATTGCACTTCTCCCAGTTTAGGTCCTGGTGTTTACCCATTGGCTCATTTGGGCTGTTATAACTAAAAGACCACAGACCGAGGGGCTGAGTGGGGGGAGGGACAGGGCCCAGTGGAACCCAGTGGAGGGTTGTTGGTGCAGTGCTGCTGGGCATGGTGTTGGCACATACATACTTAGAGGTCTGAACCCTATTCCCCTGAGATTTACCTCAGTAAACATAACTTGGGGAAGATAATATTTCGTTTTCACAGTTCTAGAAGCTGGGAAATTCAAGACCGAGGTGCCAACAGATCTCGTGTCTGGTGAGAGCCCACTTTCTGGTTCATATTTAGCTATATCCTTACCTGGCAGAAGAAGCATGGGAACTTTCTAGAACCTCTTTTATAAAACCATTAATACCATTCACTAGGGCTCCATACTCCTAAACTAAACATCTCCTGCTTCCACCAAGGGCACCATTTCCCATATCATACCATCAGGGAGAAAGATTTTTGGCCTATGAATTGGAAAAGAGGGAGACTGTCCCTGACACCCACCTATTATATTCTGACCCAGGGCTTCCACAACTGTAACATGTGTGAATCACCTGCCAGTCTTGTTGAAATACAAAACACTGGGCTCTCCCTTGTGGCTCAATGGGTTAAAGCACCACATTATGAAGCTCTCCGAAGCCACTGCAGCACAAGTTTGATCCCCCATCACCAGGGAGGTGACCCACATGGTGAGGCAGACCTCTCCTGACCCACCAGCTGCTCCCCTCAGCAGTGTGTTTCAGTAGATCTATCTGTTCTGCTCCCCACTCTGTCTCTGGTGAATCGTCTCACCCACAACACCTCTGGCCAATACCCCAGTTCTGTAAGCATAAATAAATAAATAAATCTTAAACAAAAAATACAAAACATTGAGTAAGTCTTGGCAGGACTAAGATTCTGCATTTCTAATAAGTTCCAGGGAGCCCCAACTCCCTCTCACTCACTTGCACTCTGCCAGGGCAGGCACTCACTCCCAAGGAAGGAGGCAGCAGTGGAGGAAGACCTGAGAGCACCACTGGAGAGGGGTGGCAGAACCCCAAGACTTAGTGAGATGCTCACAGTCACTCACCCACTTTGGGGAACTGAATGTGGTCTAACGACTGTGATTTTAGATTAGCACTGGTTGTAAAAACAGGAGTAGGAGACACAGCTTACACAAAATAAGAGAGTGAAGAAGAGGGAGGGGCAAGGAAGGAGAGAAGCGGCAGCTGCACCCTCCCATGAACCAGCCTGCCCGCATCACACACCATCACACTGGGGACATGTTGATAATTCATTAGCAGAAAGGGCACCTAACCCCATGTGGAAAATATGCTGTTTCATTTCACTGGAATACCAGAGATGTGATGAAGGGTGCTGGCTTCTCACCACCTTAAACTCTTCACATTGACTCGAGCATCCTCTGAATGCCTGTTGGCAGCATCTTCATTGTAAAGGATGCATTTTGAAAAGGCTTGAGCATAACAGGTATAATTAGAACCAATGCTGAGGAGTCTGTTCCTGAAGAGGCTACAGAGAGCCTACCAGCTCTTCCTGTTTCTCCTTCTACTAAGCTACCTGACAAATCTGCCTCCCCAGGATGGTTGGGGGTCATGCCTATCTTTGGGGGTCATGCACATCATTAATGTGAGTTCAATATGTTTCCAATATTGTTCACCGACTAGGTTGGATTCTAGAAACCACTCCTCTGGGGTCTTGAGTGGTCAGTGTCAAAGAGGAATTGGAAGAAGCACCAGTCAGGTATTTGAACCCTGAGAACTTCAGCTCTCAGAGGACAGAAGCAACCCAAGCACCTCAAGTCCCTGGCCTTGAACAGACATGAAGTGACATGTCTGTAAGATAATTGAAATTTTCTTTGGGACTTAGGCTATACCAATGATCTAATGGCTCAGGCCACATGCCTGGCCAGACCCTTCCAGTAGAGATGGTGAGTTTAGGGCTGAGGCCCATGCTCTTTCTTGGTAGAGTGTAGGGGAGACAGAATTAAGCAGGTGAAAATTTTACTGTTTTATGTCTAGGTTTTCCAGGTCTCTCAAGATTCTTTACAAATACACTTTCCTCTATTATCTCATTGTAGCTTTCATGATACCCGACCCACAGTTATGTTACCCTTTATATATATATATATAAAGATTTATTTATTTATGTAAACAGAACTGGGGTACAGGCCAGAGGTGCAGGGGTGGTGAGAGGATTCACCAGAGACAGAGCTGGGAGTAAGAACAGGCAGATTGACAAAGTACACTGCTGAGGGCAGCAGTAGGCAGGTCAGGAGAGGTCTGCCACACCATGTGGGTCACCTCCGGGGCAGGCGGGGATCGAACTCATGCTGCAGTGGCTTCAGCTTCTTAGTGCTGTGCTGTAACCTGCTGCACCACTAGGGAGGGCCTATGTTACTTACCCTTTTAAAAGACATTCCAGTCACCCCAACCTCCCACTTTGGTTGTCTTTCTTCCAGCATTACCCAGAGAGAAAGTAAAGTCACCTACACATCTACATTTCAGATCCTGCAATCTTGAGGTTCCTTTTTGGCATCAGGAACCTCATAAGCAATGAAACTTTGCTCAGTCATGGGCCCAAGATAAATCAGCTGTATCTGCTCAGCAAACATTTGGGAACCAAAGCTGTCATTGTATAAGAAAGACAGGCTCATTACAACACAGAGAGACCATGTTGGCTGGCAGAGACTGACAATGAGGATTGATGTCATCTGCTCATGAGACAGACAGAATGATAAGCAGAGGAAAGTTAAACCATAGAGATAAAACCCACCTTCTCCAAAGGCGACCCAGCCTGAAACACTGCCCTGTAAATATTCTTCAGACCATATGATAGCTGAGAGTCAAGTAGAGGGGTAGCGACTGTAGGAGCTAGATGCAAGAGCCTTCCATAACCTCCTGGGCAAAGAACCCCTCTAATTAATTCACAAGGTGCTGTTCTCAAAAACCAAGGACAGGGTTGGTTTCTGTGTCGAAGAAGCTAAGACAGTAACTCAGCCTGGTCTCGGGCCTAAGAAAACTTGTAAGGGGCTCAAACCTATTGAGGTTTTCTCCAGGACAGGAAAGAGGAAATAGTATATTCATAACACTTACTAGAAAATGCAGGTATGTTTTTGGCACCAGTTTCTGTATCTGAAAGGACTAGTAAGGTGGGAGAGATGAGAAAGGAAACCCAGAAAGCTAGGACCCGAGAGAGATCAATGATCTTGAAGATACTTCTGCCATTTCCCACTTTGGCATCTGCTCCAGAGTTATGGACTTCCCATGGGAGTTAATAGACTGGCACCATAGAACTGTAAATGCACAAATCAAAGAAACTCAAGGCTCTGTTTTCCTAGGTCATTAGTTCAGTCTTAAAATTTGTTGTTAAAATAGCTCCTTTTCTTCTTTCTGTTCCTTAAACTATAACAAACTGTACCTCACATATGTGAGTGAAACAAAACTGGTACCTAAACCACCAGCCAAGTGGGCTGATTTGTCTAAGAAAATAAGAATTCATTGAAAACGAAGTTAGAAGACATCCGGAGCCTTGAGGGAAGGACTCTGAAGGTGAAATGTGCATAACTCTTTTCTTAAAAGCAGTGTTTCATGGCCCTTCCTGGTAGCACAGTGGCTTAAAGCGCAGCACTGAGAAGCTAAAGCCACTTCCACGTGAGTTTGATTTCTGCCTGCCCCGGAGGTGACCACATGGCGTGGCAGACCTCTCCTGACCCACCCGCTGCTCCCCTTAGCAGTGTACTTCGTAGTTCTGCCTGTTCTGCTCCCCACTCTGTCTCTGGTGGAGCCTCTCACCACCCCTGAGCCTCTGTATGCATAAATAAATACATCTTAAAAACAAAACAAAACAAACAAACAAACAAAAAAAGTGTTTCACAATCTAAAGGCCTTGTTGGGGCACAGTGATATTTTCTGATTGGTTGATTAGCTTGGACTTGTTCTTCATTTGTCAACTTGAAATCAATAATTTTAGTGCATTTCTAGAGCCATCTCTTTACCACAGGGCCTGCATCCATCTAGCAGGAGGCCCATGGCAGATCCAGGAAGAAGTCTCTGCTTAGCCCACTTAATTGACAATTTAATTGGTCAACTTCCTCAGTAAATTATTTTTCTCCTCATCTCTAATTTATTGAAAGATATCAACAGAATGTGGCCTGAGTCTCATTTGGTGTCTTATGAGAAAAGAGCATACAGCTCTAGTGGAGAGAGGCGTTTCTGGGCTGGGTGGTGATGCCTTGCACACTGCTTTGATGTGAGAAGAGCCAGAAGCTGTGATTTCAGGAATCTCTACCCCTGTTTCCAGCATTTGGTTTCCCTGTGGTTACCCCAGCATAGTCACTGCCTTGTAGGAAAGTGCGAAGGGTAAGTGCTAATTACTATTTACAGTTCCCCAGTCATAGCATTGGGATTCTCACATTTAGCTCAATTGGGTTTCTTCAATTAACTCTCTCCCTCACTTCCAATAGCTGAAAACTTTAAATCAAGGCACTGGAAGGAGAAGCAGAAATGTATAAGAGAGAAACTAGAAAGGGCAGGAAAGTCTTTGGACTGGAGGGGAATCGGCCCACAAGGAAAGAGAGGCTGATGATGTGCAGTGGAAGAATTCTAAAATGTTTCTAACTATTGTAGATGCCACTCAGGGTTGGTTATCAAATAGAATAAAGCAGCTCCCAACAGCACAATTCTAGTGGCACAGAATACACAATTCAACTGAGAAAACCTGCAAGTTCAGAGACTGGAAGGAAAGAAGAAAATCAACCTCTTCAAGTGCAAAGTTATGTTGGGCTCCATCAATTCCACCAAAGCCCATGAAATTGGAGATAGAAAAACTCAATTGGATCCTTGCTCTTCTTTCTTACTCTATGCCGGTCACTTGACCTCAGTAGATTACCAAAGCTCAGGACACCTTAGTTTCTTTGGTGAGAAAATAGGAAACTGTTAGTCAAGAGAACTGGCAATTATTGAGTGAGGGGTGTGTGCTATTTCACTCCGTCTTCAAAGAAGCAGACGTAGGACCCACATTTCATAAGTCAGAAAACTGGGGATGGGGAGATAAGAAAACTAATAGATATTCACATGAGGATTTGTGCTCATGTCTGTGGGTCTCTGATGTTCACATACAAAACTCGCCAGAGAATGGGGGGGGGGGGTCGAGCAAGAAACAAGAGACTCTCAACCCACAGCCATGAGTCTGACATTTATGATTTTTGGGATCTTGGCAAACTCACAGTAGATACTGGGTACCTGGCTTTCAGCTTCTCTAAAATGGAACATGCCCACACATGACCTGGCCACCTGCTCACTCCTCATCAGCAGAGGCATAACCAAATGTCAACGTCAGGGGCTGGTGGCATGGCATGCTACCTTTATGTGGATGTCAGAGTCTGTCTTCGATTATTTTGTTCATCAAAACCTTAACAAGAAGCATGTCATTGCCCATACTGGGAAAGGTGTGGAAAAAGCAATCTTGAAAGATGTACTTCCACGTTCTCCTTCAAACTAAGCTACCGAGCAAAGGTGCATAAGTAAGTGAAAGTGGGGGTCTGGCATCTCTTCTGCAGAAAAAGTAATTTAGTTCCCATTTCTCATTTCCCTTAAATGGAAAGGCTTTCCCCAGTTCTCAGTTTGATAAGGTCCAGGTAGAATTGCTCAGGGTGTTCAGAACTTCCTGTGGTCTGTGACTCCCACTTGGGCATAAGAAGACACACAGAGTGGGCTTGTGAAGCCAGCAGTGTTATCTTCCAAGGGTTAACACACTGTGAGAGTTTGTCTCCATTGTAAGAACACATCTGAGCAAAGGTCAACACTCAGAGCTACATGCCCCAGGCAAAGGGCACACTTTGTGGAATTTATAAAGGTCTCTGTGTGTGTTCTTGCTACAGGCTATGCCAATCTCCTGAGAATCCTGTGGTACAGAGATGACACTACCAACCTATGTCACTACGGACCCAGTTAGAAATGAACCTCTGTACATGTGGGCAAAAGCTGCCTGCAGTTTAGAGGACAGGAGCAGCCTTTTAATCTCAGAAGTCTCAGGCATCTATCAGTTTTTCTAACATGCCCTGACCTATGGTTTGGACTGTCAGAATCAGAGCCTGTCAATAACAGTGCTTTCCCAGAATGCATTTAATCCCCCTTCCATAAAGTAGTCTCCTACTTTAAGCTGGAGTAAACTAACATGCATTGAATTCTCATTATGCGCATTAAATAAATGAGTGTACTCACTCTTGCTAAACCCCACAATCCCCATGGGGTAGGCATAGTAACCTTTACTTCATATGGCAGGAACTGAGTCCCAGAGAGGTTAAAGAAACCTTGGGGCTACAATCTGCACCCAGTTCCGACTGACTCGGTAGCTCCTATTTTTCACTCAGACACTTACAGTCTTGGGAAATAAATACATTGAAGTAAACAGAAGAGGATCAATAGTTGAAATGCAAGAAAGAGCTAACAGGTGTCCCCACCACTCTTGGTGAAACATCTAGAAGATGGAAAAATGTGTCCTTTCAGCATATAGGATAAAAGAAAGAAATGGTGCCTGGCACTGTGCCCTATAGAATGCATAGAAGAGGAGACAGAAGCAGAGCATAATGAAAGTAAGACTATCTTGTGAGGAAATAACTATAAATAAACACACAAAGGCTCAATGCTGAGACAGACAAAGCAGACCAAAGAAAAGACTGGTCCCCAGGCCAATAAGCTCTGTGATGACATTCTAAAGAGCATTAATGTATCTAGAGAAACAGTACGTCAATCAGAAAGGGAATTAATCATCAGTGGAAGGTAAAGGAGGTGAAGGGACACTTCCATAGACTTTCTCCTCAGAACACTGCGCCTTGACCAGCAGAGTTAGTATTCTGGGACTACAAACAAGAAGAAAGAGTGGGCAGCGGCAACCAGCTTTCTCAGCTGAAGAAAACAGCCTAAGATTTCTAAAGTCCTTTTTTTTTTTCCTGATTTCAAGCTCACCGAGCAACTTCCTGATTATAATTTCATTTCTGTAGAGAAAAAGAAAGCAGAAATAAAATGCAAGTCAAGCTGCCAGAAGACTGTGGATCTACCTGAGACAATTTTTTTTTTACTGTACTTTAGTAAACCAATATTATGGGTTTATACATCAAGGTCTTAGAACTTGGTTAATGTGAGTCTATACCAGAGGTACCACCATTTGTCTTGATGTGCTGGACAAGAAGCTGAGCAGAGTTGCGGTCCTCATGCTGCAGGGATCTTGATACATCATCATGACAAGGCATCCTGCAGTCATCCTACATTCCCAACTGGCCTTTCCTAAATGACATCTCAATATCTTCTCCAGCGCCTTCTACGTGACCTCCACACAAGTCACAACAGTATATGGAGAGAAACTGCCCCAGCAGACAAACCCCACTGTGGTGCTGCAAAATGCCTGGGAGTTGATATCAAGAGAAGTGAGGTTATTAAATAACAGCTTTGCCACTAGTCATGTGATATTAGAAAAGTTGCAACCTCCTCAAGCCTGAACACCCCCATCTGTAAAATGGGGCAAATAAAGCTCTTCAAACACTCCCTTTCAAGGAAGCTGTCACACAAAACTATGTGATCAAAGACGATTGAGATTTTCTTTCTCTGCCCTCTCTGGTGGCACAATGGATTAAAGAGCAGCACTGTGAAGCTGGCCAAAACCGCTTTGTTGTGAGTTCGATCCTCACCCCAGAGGTGACCCACATAGCGCAGCAGCAAACCTTTCCTGTCTCATCCACTGCTCTCCTCAGCAGTGTACTTGGTCAATCTGCCTGTTCTGCACCCTACTCTGATTCTGGTGAAGCCTCTCACCACCTCTGAACCTCCAGCCTGTACCCCAGTCCTACAGGCATAAGTAAATAAATAAATCTTAAAAAAAAAATGAAATTTTCTTTCTTTCCAAGGCAAAACCACAAAACTGTATCTAAGGACAGTGGGATGCCAATCTGTGTCTCCTGTCTGTCAACTGAGTGACCTTGGGCAAGCTGAGAAACTTCTGAGATCTCTGTTACTTTGAAAAGGAGAATTTTAGCAGCCTCTATAAAGGGTTCTTCCAACTCTGAGATCTGACTTGAAAGTAATTGGGATTTCCTGGTCCCGAATGGAGTATTTTCTTCTGTTACTTGAATTACTGCAGTAGATTCTCTCCGTCTTGCCTGAATTCAGGAAAACACCTTCAATCTTCCCCCTATATAATTCTCAGAACAATCTTAGCAAAATTAAATCTCCACCTTGTTGCATGCTTGTTAATATTGCCTTCAGAATAAAAAAATCAGCATTTTTTGCTTGGCTTAAGAATCTTGTTCCTGCCTTCTTTCTCTTGTTGCCTCCTATCTCTCCTGAATATGCACATTTTATGCTCTATTCTTACTAAAACTATATCCAGCTAAGACTGGTCCCCAGATACTTGGTGTTGAGGCCTTGATAGGTGACGAGAATTTTCTTTTGAGCTGACTGTGAATTATCTAGCTATAAACATCACAGAAGCAATCAGATACATGTATCTAAGGCTCATGGAAAATTTTGACTGTTGGAACAGAATATTTATCAGCCATGTAGACAAAACTGACCCATGCAAGTAGAGGAGCTTACCTAAGAAAACATGCAGGTAACAAACATGCAGGTAGACTTCTGATAAATATCTGACTTAAAAACAACCACCACTTAAGGACTTTGCACTACTTATACCAACTCATTAAAAACAAAAACTACAACTTTAACACTAATTAAACAGGGTAGAAAGATTATGAGAATATCATTCCCCACTAAATGAGTGATAACCATCTGAAGACACACTAGATAACTTACATCATTAGAAAAAAAAAAGAAAAAGGCTCTAAGAGGCTGCACTTACTAAGAAAGGGGGTCACTCTGGTTACTGTGGAAGCTAGGATTTATATAAAAAAATTTGGGGGGCCCTTCCTGGTGGCGCAGCCTTCCCTGGTGGCGCAGCAAGTTAAAACACAGCACTAAGAAGCTAAAGCCACTTCTACATGAGTTCGATACCCACCTGCCCCGGAGGTGACCCACATGGCTCAGCAGACTTCACCTAACCTTCCCACTGCTAACCTCAGCGGTGTACTTCATCAATCTGCTTGTTCTGCTCCCCATCCTGTCTCTGATGAAGACTCTCACTGCCCCTATACCTCTGGCCTGCACCCCAGTTCTGTATGCATAAATAAATAAATCTTAAAAAAAAAATAAAAAGGCTGTTTGATTAAAAAGATATATATGTTTTGACTTTGAAGCCCATAATCTTAAAATTACACTCTTACAAGTACCTGATGATTTTAAGACTTCTCCTTTCAGACAATATTGTAGAAAAAAAAAAAAAAACGAAATAAAGCTCAGTTAAAATAAAAGTAACAATGATTGATAATAAAAAAAGATAGTAGATTTTAATTAATGAATGGGTTAATGGTGTTTCCTTAAGTTTATTTAACTAAGCAGATTACTTGCAAAGAAGTAGGAAATTAAGGCATTAGAGCTACAAGAAGAGCATTTTCATCCTCAGAGTCTATTTTCCAGCAGTTCCTGTGATACATTAATACAGAGTAGCTTAAAATGTTATTTGCCTGTAAATTTTCATTACCTGTATGAAATTGTATTACATAGTTAAAAAACCATCTTTACTATAATGACATAATTCCACTTCTGATTGACATTAGGGATTTATGATCAATCTGTCAATCACACTGTGGCAAATTTTTCCTCTTACTCCAGACAGAAAAATCTGGTCAAATTTGCAATCATCACTCTATATTGCCACTACATACCTTTGGCTAATGGAAACACCCTTGAAATTTAATGTTGCTTAACTAATGTTTAAGCAAAACAAGCTATTTATACAATGCACATGCAGCAGGTGATCCAAGCTCACCTGTTCTTTCTTATTATAGCCATTGCCTTCTCTCGCTATGAAATAGTTTTTAATTGAATTTTCTGGTTATTATTATTTAGTGCCTAATGCAAGCTCTTGGGGGCAAACAGCAAAACTGCCAAAACCTAATGTGCAACGACTGATTGGACTGTGGAGCAACTGGCTTCTGAGAGTGTTCGGCGCCAAGTAGGAAGCTTCTGGGTGTGGGAAGGATGCCCACCAACATGTGTGTATGTTTTCTCCTCTGGCACCTTTGTCTTCCAAAAATGTTGTTCTTTCAGATATTCCTGTACCATGCTAGATGAAGACTTAGAAGTAAACAATCACCAGATGCCATCAGTTACTGCAGGAAGCCAGCTAAAATAAGATAGTGTTCACAGGGAGTAACACAAGGAAACAATTAGCCCCCATGACAACTGATTTGTTGGGATGAGGCTGCATCACATCCAGGGCAACCTGTGTCTATGCAGAAATCAGAGGAAGGCTCTGAGAGACTTTCATCATTCCTTTATAATGATGGTCAGTTCTGCACCAGCTGCTTCTCTGGTTTCCACGCTGAATTCAAGTGCTGATGCCTTTCCATGAACTGAAGAATTCACTGCCTTCTTTGTTCTATCATATCTTATCATTCAGTACTTAAATAAAAAGGAGACAGAAAGAGGGTAAAACGAATTCCCTGCTGGATCTCCAGCACATATAGAAAATGAAGATTCCTGAATGTCTTAGGGGAAATCTTAGTCTCCTCCTACTGACATGAAACCACCATGGTCATTGCCAGTCAGTAACTTCAGCCTCCAACCTGGTGTGTGACAGAGTCATAAGTCCCTACACGGCCACCTCAGGCTGAAATCTCCCATAGCCAGAGTGGGCTTTGGATAGGACAAATCTTTACCACTTCAGGCTGACTCACATGTAAACTAAAAACAGAGTTCTTTTATATTAAATTTGTAGTCATTCAATCTCCAAAAAAGTAAAATATTGGAGCTAACTCAAAGAAATTCCATAACCCGGTAAAATATAAAGTTAAGTTGTAAGATACAATCTGTAAGATACATCCCTTTTGTCCAGAGCATGGAGGTTTTAAGATAGACACGTAGTATTAATATTTCTCTGGGTTTCCTAAAAGTCCCTGTGCAACCGTGGTAGTGTTTATTTGTTGTGCCTCATTATCCAGAGGGGAAAACCAGGTGTTAACAGAAACTTCTCATATTCTGGACATAGAGAGGGGTCAGAAATAGTACAGGGATAAATTTCATGGAAAACCCCCTTGCAAATTAAAGGGCTCTGTATTGCCAGTGAGGACGTTCACCTTGGTGGCCCGCCTGTGTAACTGTTAGAAGAGTTTTACAGAGGGTAGAAGGATAGTGGGTAGAGGAGTGCTGTCCTGGAATGCAAGGAGCAAATACTTTTTCCTGCCTCTTCGGGGAAAAGCATGAAGAGTGAGGAGCTGTTGCATTGTTTGACCTAAGACATCAAGTGACCCAGGTGAATAGATTTGGTGTAACCACCAAACAGTGCCTCAAACAGTCCCAAACCTACAAGCTTCTTTTGGAAAAACCCATCAGAAACTAGATTAGAATTCCAAAACTAGAATTCTAATCTACTCTAATTCTTCCCTGAGAATTTAAAAGTGCAATGGAATGTCAGAAATTGCACATGGGGGCTTGTGTTGGGCTGCAAATGTATTTGTATCAGCAGCTAGCTCTTCCCATATCCACCCCCAAATTAAGAGACTCCAAGACATCAAAGCTAAGTAAAAGAAGGACTTTAAAGAAGGTGCAGACATTGCCCATTGTTTTCTCAAAATTCTCCCTTCTGTAGCAACAAAACTCTGCGTTGTTGGGAGGAAGAGCCCTTGCCTTAGTCGCAGAGGATGAATTATAACCAATCCAAACCAGGCATAGTAATTGTATCCCCTCCTTCAATTACTGGTCTTAGTAAGAACAGGCGAATTCATTCAAACTATGCAATTTGTCCTGGAAGATGATTAAAACCTCATAACCTCATTCTGAGAAAAAAAAAATGTCCTTCCCTCTTCCACCAGACTGGAATGAGGGTGTGATGCCTGGATGTGCAAAGCCACAAGGCAACAAATATGAAGAGGAAAACAAACAGGCTATAGATGACAGAGAAAAAAAAAAAAAGAATATGTATTCCCTATGGCATGGCTAGACCACAGGACCCCTGGGCTGCCTAGCTCAAAACTTCTTCATTGGAAAGAAAAAGGATTCTTGTTTGTCTAAGTGAACATTCTTGGATTTTTGTATCACTTGCAGCTGGAAGCATGCAAGGCAGAAAGGCAGCCATGGCAGGGAGAAAGGACAAAAAACACCACCCCCAGTGCTGATCCAGACCTGAATGGAAGTTGTGAGAAGTTGAGATGGAGAACTTCTGGCTGGGATCAGGCTGTGGGCAGCAGGGGGGTCATGTTGGCATGTCTCAGGACAGGGACAGCGTAAAAAATGCACCCCACTGTGTCCACTGCACAGTCTTTTAATTCCATTCTGCATTTACAGTCCACAGGGCTTTCCCTGTATGGCTGGTTTGTTCTTCCTTCTACAGCCCATCAGCCCCGTGAGCACCAAGTCAATGCTGACTCCACTGTGCTTCCCCCAACCACCCCCCCCCCTTCAATCTGCCTGATATGAGGCTTTTTGGCCTCAGGCTCTGGCTTCAAAGCCCACCCATAGTTAAAATTAAAAAAAAAAAAGAAAAGAAAAGAAAAAAGGATAAAATTGAAAAAGCAGTAGCAAAGAAGGAGGAAGCCATACTGGAAGACGAAGAACAAGGCATTGCATTTTGTCTTGGCCTGTGTCTTTCCAGACTCCCGCTCCACACTTAGGTTTTTGCTCCCTAAGATACAGCTGGGGCAATGAAGAGAACAGAAGCAGACTTCACGAGTCATGATCTCATGCATGTTAGCTCGTATCCCGGCCACTCTGAAGTAACAGGGAGCAGTGTCCAGATGGAGGTTTATGAGATTCCAAGAGGTCTGACAGGTGAGGTGGAGCTTTCCCATGAACTGACATGCGCGCTAGTCTGGGAGTGGGGGCCACAACTCTAAGAGATAAGCTGACACATTTGGGGACCAGCTTGAGGCTGGTCAGAGGCTCCCCAGACCTCAAGTTCCATGAAGGGATGGATGATGAGTGCTAGCACAGTGCACGGCTCAGTAAACAGAGGTGCACAAGGAGAGAATGTCTGCGGGAGTCACGAAGTGCTCCTAAGCACTGGCCATTGTAGTTGCTGGGCTGTATTGTGTTGCTATTGCTGTTGGTGCTACAATGCTGGGGGTCACTGCTGATGCTGGCAGGTGAAAAGAGATCATTCCTGTAAACCTGAAACCCCCAAACCTTAAATTTCAGGAAATCAATGCTGAGGTCTGGCTTTTCTCAGCCACATCAGCTTCCTTTGTGAGGGCTAGCACCTCCTGTTCGCTCAGTACAGACCAACCAGCGGAAATTTCAGGGCCTGGGGGAGAGGCTGAGGTGCTGCGGTAGGTAGGGGTGTAGGGGTGCCTGCCACGCAGCTCCCCTTCCCCTGCAGGGTGCCAGCCATCCCTAAGCAGCTTCTAAAGACGTAATGTGCCTGATAATGCCCGCCTCCTCAGGGGACGCACGCTGCTCTTGAATGGAAAGAGAGTTTCAGTGATTAAACCCACAGCTGTCGTTTACAGCTAAGACTAGATTTCTGAAATTAATTTGAAAATGTTCCCATTCCTACCCCCCTTTTTTCTGCTGTTTCCTGGTAAATGCTTTCCAGCCCTCTCCTAGGAGGCTGGCTGGGTGGGAGCTGGGGAGCAAAGCTCTCAGGATACAGCTGCAGCTCCTTGACTCAAGGGGCTCCAGCTTGAAGGAGACTCACCACCTGCAAATAGTGCAGGCCAGGGCAGCCTGGACAGGCGGTGCTGACAGTCGCGCGCTCAGGGCTCAACCCAGTGCAGGCTAATGCACCTGAGAGCCCGTCCTCTCCGACCTCCCACAGTGCTCTTGGGGGCCACAGGGGAGCCCTGGGGACCAGTGGGGTGGTCTGTATCCAGACCCCAAACCACCCCAGCAGAGCTGCACTGCCCACAGCAGCAAAGGACGGGAAAGATAGGACCGAGATCCACTTGTCTTGATATGACTTAATTCTTTGTGGAGCAATTGGGGATTAAGTAGGAAAGTTAGGTAGACCCGTAATAAAAAGGAACATTCATCTTTGCATCCCCAGCAACTAGCAGCCAACACCACAGATGCTCAGCACATTCAGGGATGAAAAGGAGGAGGGCAGGGAAAGGAAGGGGAAAGCGACCAACTGCTAAATTTTACCAAAAAGCTAATTAGCTGAACTGTGCCTGCAGTGCCATCGGGCGCGCCCACTGGCCTCTCCACTACACTGCACAGAGCAACACTCTGGCAAACTTCCCATCCCTTCTAGCTCCCCAGAGCTACACAGTTACTACATTGGTTCTGTCGATAAGTTCAGTGGATTCTCTACTTCTCCCCATTAGTTGGAAAGCTACAGAGCAAGTTCTCCCTCCATTTTTGCTTTGTGCTCCTAAAACCTAGAAGTGTGTCTGGAATATACCAGCGGCTTGAGGAGTAAATGAAAACCTGTGTGAATAAATGAACATATGAATGTAAGAGTGCTCATCATTTTATTATTGGAGTTGGAACTCGCAAACTGTTTAAATTTGGCTAATACTGCCAATCACCTCACTAGGTTGATACACAGGATTAAATGAAGTCATGCCAGGAAAGAGCTGCCACATGTCTGGCATGTTCCACCTGCCTGATGAAACGGTGGGTGATATTAGTAGGCCCCCAGTGAACACTTGCAAAGGAGGCACTTGTAATTGTCGGACTCTACAAATGAGAACATCTATGATCTGACCCAGGTGATGTAGCTAGTGACATCAGACATGGGTTCTAACCAAGTTCTTCCTGCCCACAAAGCTTCAGTTAATTCACCACACCCATCTTTCAATTGCATCTTGGACCCCAGGATGGCCAAGGAGATATAAAATGTCGAGCAGGGTGAAGGGAACTTAAGACTCAAGGAAGCAATTACATTGCATTTCAAATTGATGCCTGGCAGCATTCAGAATATGGTGTGTGTGTGTTAAGCAATTGTGTATGTGACTGCAAGAGAAAGAGGAGAGGGAAGGTGGATGACACTCCCATTTCCCCCTGGGAGGAATCTGAAATGTTACATTGAAGAGTCATGAAAATTCCCAGGTGGGAAATAGCCATGTCAAGTGGAATTATTCAGGACAAATTTCTATCATTCAACTTGACATCTTAGCTAAGTCAGTTTCCCTCTTGGGATTATGACTTCCTCTTCTGGAAAAGAAAGGGACAGGGAAATCGACTGCTAAACCAACCTTCCCAACTCCAACAGACATCTCTAGGGTGGTGAGGGAAAATGAACTCAAAGATATGAGAGAATATTTCCAGCCTCTAATATGAAGCTCCAGTGTCAAGTGAAGATTGACAGAGGAATGCAAGGACGGGGGCTTGGCTGAGAAGTGGCTGCCTCTTCCTTCTGCCCCTGGAGGTCATCCTTTGGGGACCAGTGTCCTCTCAAACAAAGGCTTCAGTCACCATTTCTTATACTCTGTATGTCTTTTTAAAGATTTATTTATTTATGCATACAGAAATGGGGTGCAACCAGAGGTGTGGAGGCCGTGAGAGGATTCACCAGAGACAGAGCAGGAAGAACAGGCAGATCAACCAAGTGCACTGCTGAGGGGAGCAGTGAGTGAGATAGGAGAGGTCTGCTACGCGATGTGGTCACCTCTTGGGCAGGGATTGAACTCGCACTGAAGTGGCCATGGTTTGGCTTAGCTTTACAGTGCAGCATACAACACAATGTGCCACCAGGGAGGGCCCTACTCTGTAAGTTTTTTTTTTTTTAACAGTTTATTTTTACATCATTTTGTACATTCCTACTCTGTAAGTTTTAACCAAACTTTGTCATCCCCCTTGTCCTTGTCCCTGAGGTATACTTTTCCCCTGGCCCATGCAGGTATGCAAAAGCAGAACAAGCCCCCTGAGGTGTCCCCTGGCTACAGAGACCCTGTTCTTCTCAGATGGCAATGGTTAATTCCCACTGCCTGCCCTGCTTTCTTCCAATCTGTTTATCCATCTCCTAATCTCTTACCTGTCTTTACTTGCCTCTGTCTTTAAAACCCTGGGGAAAGAATAATCTATTTACTCTTTTGTTTGATTTTGGAATGCTTTCAGGCTTTATTGTCACAGAGTGTTCCCCTTGCAATAGTCCCTTCCCTTCCCTCACAATCCTTTTGAATAGAAGTTTCTCGTAAGTCCTGCTTTGTTTTTTTCTTTGATATTTCAAATGCTATGAATATAGACTCTTCTAAATACCTCAAATCCATCCATTTTGCTTCACATCCATAACTACCTCATTCAAATTTAAATCCCCACAGACCCTTTCCTGGATAACCAGTATTCTACCAGCACCTCTCTTTCCCTTCCAATCCAATCTCCATCCTACAGTCAAAGTAATCTTCAAAAATAACTATACCTGATTATAGCAATTCAACCATGTGTCGTTGCCTTTAAGAAAAATTTTAAATCAGTATATTCAATGAGCCAGGGACTCTATGGTACCCTCCTGCCTCCCCTTCTCTGGGCTCCAACCCCACTGAAGATCTCTCTTACTTATACTTGAACTTGCCATGATCCTTTCCATCTTTTGGGCTTTGCGAAAAGAACCTTGTACCTGGACATCCATCATGTCTGGTTACCTAATTATCCTTTAGGAAACTTTCCCCAGGCCCCTAAGTAAGCCTCACTCTCCATATTTCTCAAGTTCAACAAAATATAAAATTGCATAATTGGTTGTTTATAATTTGATAAAATGCCTTTCTCCTCTCACCAGACTGCCATCTCTTTGGGCTCCAAGATTGTGAATTCCCAAACTCCCTTGTTGTATTGGTACCCAGATTTGCTGCTGGGCAAGCTAAATGTAGAGTCAGGCAGGGAGCCCCTCACCAAGACTAAAGTCCTGGTATAAGGATATCTGCTGAAAACAGCAGGCAGACATTATGGCCACATTAACATCACCAACTAGATCACCTTGTCAGAAAGTCAAGTGTAAACAGGGACTAGAGGCAGGATGTTTTGATCATCAGCAGCCCCCCAGGTAAGAGCTCCTATCACTCCCCCAGCTTGTGCCAGACATTTATGCACCCCCAAACCATACCCCACCATGCACATTCCTCCATACAGTCCTCCATGTGCTTGCCCACCTTTCCTGAATCTGATACCCAACAAATATGAGACTGGCTGCATCCTCAGAGGTATAAGCCCTTCTAGCTCACTTATTTGCTCTTGCTCTTTCTCTCTGCTTGGACATTGAATTGCTGTTCCTCTGTCACACTCCACTCTCGATGCTGCTGCTCCACTAGGCAACACAGGATTTGTCACTTTTGTCCACCACTCTATTCTAAGGGCATGATATCTAGAATGTTGTGGGCACTAATATGTGAATGAATGCCACTTAAATGATAGTCTGAAAAATAGTATAATGTGCAAGAGCTTCTTCTGTATGATTTGATTATATTTTCAACATTGAGTGTATGGCTAGAATGACTAAATTTGTTCTTTCACCTGAAACTGATAATTTTACCAGCCAAAGAATGGCAGCTACAGAGACTGGTAAGCTGAAAAGGGTTTGGATGTTGTGTGTGCTGTCATTAATCGTCCCAGAGGCAGATTGTGTTTTTGAACCCAAATTTTTAAACCTGAATTTTAAAAGGCTTAAATCCTGATCCAATACCAGAAGCTTCTCTGTCTCTTTATATAGAGTTAAAGAAGTTCTTACGTTGTTTATAAGAGTAGAAAAATTAAAGTTCTATTCTGAGTCAAAACAGCTCTGAGGGCTAGGCCCATTCTCTTCCCACTCCTCCACTACCTCCGATCAATCTTGCATCTAAAACAAAGCAATTTATGCAGCTGTAAAACAGGATCTTGGTTGAATGGACTTCACGTCCAAAGCATCTTCCTGGAGTCAGTCACCTATTATCCCTAGGTGACCTTGAGCTCCCTGAAAACTGAGGACATCTTTCACTCTTTATATCCTTTGTTCTTATCATAGTGGCTATCACATGATAGTGCTGCAATCAATATTTGCTGAATGGCAGTAAACCATAGTGGTAATAGATGGTTTTCTGTTAACATTCTATAACATTCGCTTTACTCTCATGCTCTATCTCTTCTACCACCCCTTAAATCAATTTCTTCTTCCCTTCATTGTCAATGTGTGCTAATGCAATATAATTGAGTTAGGATGCCAAATTCTTACAAAATTCTGACCAGGAGAAGTTTTTCTTTGGACAGAACATAAGCTACTAAATCTCATCTCTTTGTTCCCTCTCACAATCTGAAATTGACTCTTCCAGCACTCACTGATGCTTTGACATTGAAAACTTTTCCCTTAGAACATTATATTTGAAATGGATGTATAAACTATATTTCTAGTTGGAAATTTGGGACCGTAAGCATGAAATAGAAACCTAAATCAAGATGGCATATATGGGAAGGAAAACATATGAGTGAAAGAAAACTGTTAAGTCTGTACAACTTTTGGACAATGAGGCATCTGTGCCCTGAACCTACTTTCATGAGCAAATGTACATATTCTGTATGCCAAGCACAGAGCAGGGTAGAAGACATGCTCCTGACTGTCCTGCTACATGGTAGCTAATCTGGAAAACAACATTTATTTCAAGGGATAAAATGCAATTAAAAGTAGAGATACAGAAGAAGCCTTAAGAGGTTCATCAGTAAAGAGCCAGGAACCCAAGTGTTATGAGCAGAGAAGCATCAAAATTAATGGCCTGAATATCAATGCTCTAAGCAGTGCATGTTCCTCAGAAACCTGCTATAACATCAGGCAGGAAAATGCAGTCCAGTCTTAAAGAGGAAATTGGTGCAAATTACATGAATGGACTTCAGTGATTCTGAATTCAAAACAACAGTCTGGATTCCCTACTACCTGTGGAGAAGCCAAGTGTTGAAGCATCAGTATCACCACACTGGCTGTTCCTAGTCTCCTTTCCTTTTTTTTTTTTTTTTCTTCTAATAATTTATTTATTTAGACATACAAGAACTGGGGTATAGGCCAGAAGTGCAGGATGGGGGATGTAAAAGGAATCACCAGAGACAGAGTGGGAGCAGAAGCGTTGGATCTGATGAAATATACTGCTGAGGGGAGCAGCGGGGAGACAGGAGAGGTCTGCTGGGCCATGAGGGTGAGCTTCCTGGCCGGGGATCAGACTCATGCTGCAGTGGCTGTGGATAGTTTCTTAGTGATGAGTCTTAACCCCTTGAACCACCAGGTAGGCCCTTCATTTTGTTTTGTAGAACAACTCTCAGCCAGGTAGCAAATCTTTCTGCCTCACCTCTGTGTTTTGAAGCTCATGATCTGATAAGTCTTGGGCATCATTCTCTCCAATCATTCTACATCAATGGCTATAAGAATTCTACAACATTGAGGTCAGCACTAGTTTCTTATCTGGTATCAAAACAATCTGTATAACAAGATATCAAATTTCTAGAGATGTGTTAAGTTTAGGTATCCATAGGAAGATTTGTTAGAGCCAGAAGATAGAAACAAACAGGTGAAGAGAAATGGAGTGAGTGAAGAAAGTTTCGATGTCCTCTGAAGCCTGTGTGGGTGGGAAAGGGGAAAAGGGCCTCGTGATCTCTATCACACTAATATGGGGGCACTGGAGAGGCTAAGAAAAGTCTCAGCAACTAACCTTTGATCAACTTCCAGCTGTTAGTGTTAACAACCAGAGGGCTGATGGTGACAGACGGAATCCTGTTCAGAACTTCACACCTTCTCTGTTTTTGAATTATATACACCTCCACAGCCTTTGCCTGTGGGTCCTTCCCTTAGAGCAGGTGGGGTATATATATCACCCCTTGAGCTTGGTCATGTGCCTTGCTTTGACCCAGGGGATGTGGCCAGGTGCAGACTAAGATCTCAGGAGGCGTTAAGTGCTTCTCTGTTCTCTCTTGCTCTACTGTCATTTTGCAAAAGAAGACAATTTTCTGGATATCTTCTGGCCCACAGAGAATGTAGAGACTGTGGAGCAGACCAGAATCTAATCTGGAATGCCTGCAGCAATATCCAGGCATTACACAGTGGAGCACCCTGACCTGCCATAACCCCTCCCAGGAGCTCTCACTTTTCTGTGTACAGACCCTGTGAGGCCCTCTCCTTTCTCCTCTCTATAGTGTAGTGTTCCTGCAGCTGTGAGGGAGTCACTGACACAGATCTGTGAGTATGAAATTTAAGTGTTGCCTGCTATTAAGATTTGGAATGGCTTGTTCACGGCATTACTGCGGCAATACTTGGCAAATATAGCTACTATGAAGTCATTAAATCATATTTTTGAAGATTTTCTTTAGTTGAGAGAAAGGCTATGATATAATACTAAATTGAAATTATGGTATAAGTATAAAATTATGACATAATTTGATTCATTAGATAGTTGTAACAGAGAAAAAAATCAGGGTAGAAAATTACTTTTAAGATGCTATTAAGGAGTATTTCTTATATATACATTGCCTGATGGAACAGAATAAAGCCTACCAATATATGCTAATAAGTACCAATTCTAGGTGGTATAATTATGTTTGATTTTAGCTTTTCCTGGTCTGCTGTGAAGTAGGTGCTCAATCAATATTGGCTAAATAAAAGGTTGAATGAATAAATTTATCCATTTAAATTTTTTTACAATGAATATATATTACCTTTGGAATCATAAAACTCAGTGTCTTTTTTTTATTTTTTAATGTGGATCCATGACTTAGAACACTGATAATAACCCGCCATTGACCATTTTTATGAGACTTCTTCCCAACAGGGATTAAAAAAAAAAAAAAAACAAACTCTATTGAGCTGTCCTCTAGAGATAGTTCTACTGAGTAGCATTTTATAAAGACTGAGGAACCCCCTACAAAGCCAACTTTCATAGTGTCCATGGCTCCTCACAGCTTCAGGAGCACCAAACTGAAGTGAAGAGAAAAGAGAGGGTCGCACATGCCCGTCACACAGACAAGAAACGGGAGCTTTTATGAAGGCAATACAGGCAAGAAAAGAAGGAAGGTGAAAAGAAGTTGAGGAAGAAGTAGGAAGACTGAAGGTAATAGAAAAAAAAAGGGGAGGGGGGAGGGGGGTGGAGTTCTACCTTGTGGTGCAGCGGGTTAAAGCCCAGCACTAAGAAACTAAAGCCACTTCAGCATGAGTTTGATCCCCCACCCCAGAGGTGACCCACATGGCACAGCAGACCTCTCCTGACCCGCCTACTGCTCCCCTCAGCAGTGTACTTTGTTGATCTGCCTATTCTGCTCCCTACTCTGTCTCTGGTGAATCCTCTCACCACCCCTGCACCTCTGGCCTGCACCTCAGTTCTGTATGCACAAATAAATCTTCAAAAACAAAAAACAAACAAAAAAAAAGGAAAGAAAGAAAATAGACACAGAAACACTTGCATCAATATATCCTGAGGACATACCCCTTCACCCCCACCCACCGGCATCAGCCTCCACTCACAGAGAGCTGAGGGGCAAACCCAACATCAGGCAGAAAGGGCCTCTCCAGCACACACCATCACCCCTCAAGAAGGGAAGGCTCCTGAGAGATCCCATGCACTCCCACTGATATTCAGCCACCTGACATCACAGCCATCACTCCCTCTCGCCAGCACCCTCTCATCTGTCGTAATTCATAAGAAGACGCTTCCCAACAAGACAATGTGCTTGCATGGCCCCTTCTAGATGCCACTTAGCCAGGTAGCTCTTGGCACCAGCCCCCTTGCTGCATTTGTTGGTTTACATTGCATGGCAGTGCCCAGGCCAATTATTCTAAATAAACCAGGGCCAATGTCCACCCTCTGGCAGGGATGAGATCATCAAAAGCTAGACGTTGGTGCAACAACCTAAAAGACAGACTGAGAAGAGAAGAGCAGACAGTGTGAGGCTGTTCAGGAAGAAAGAATGAAGAACAGAGGGGACAAAGAAGAGACAAGAAGATAAAAGGTTACGGGAATGGGGCTGCAGAAGAAAAGACAGTGGGGGAACAAAAAGATTTTTTTTAAGATGTATTTATTTGTGCATACAGAACTGGGGCACAGGCCAGAGGTGCAGGGGTGGTGAGAGGATCCACCAGAGACAGCAGAACAAGCAGATCGACGAGGTACACTGCTGAGGGGAGCAATGGGCAGGTCAGGAGAGGTCTGACGCACCATGTGGGTCACCTCCGGGCAGGCGGGGATCGAGCTCATGCAGAAGTGGCTTCAGCTTCTCAGTGCTGTGCTTTAACCTGCTGCGCCACCAGGGAGAGCCAAGAACAAAAGGGTGTTACCATCTGGTGGTCCTCTCACCACAGAGAGTGCCAATGTTTCCAGTGACATAAGCGTCTGCCGTGGAGGCAAGCAGCTGCTTCTCGCTTCATTCTTTGCATGTTGCTCGTTAAGCAACACTGAATCTTGTCTCCCTATAGTTAATATTGGTTATGGGAATGGCGGCTACAGAACCAAGAGGCTAACTGAAGGAAAATTTGGGGTGATTTGTTTGTAGGCACATCCCTACCAGCAAATCTTAACTGTGCATGTATCAGAGTGGGGAGGATGGCTGTTCATGCACCACTTTCTCTGAATTTCTAAGTACAGTCAATCTTACGGCTACTCCCATTCACTTTCAGTTTTATTCATCCTTTCATTCCCCCATCCCAGTAACACAGCTTGAGCTTCTTTCAGTCCCTGGCAATGATATTTGATACACGCTCGAGGGCTCACAGTCGAATGAAGGGTGCAGATGAGGAAACTAAACTTAAAGAATCCCAGGTTTATAACTGTGTGTGCGCACATGTTTATGCACACACATCCATTTATAGGTGTGAGTTGAGGTAGGTGGTAGCCCTGGATATGGGCAAAATTCGTCTCCCCCATCCCAAATTGTACCCATGCCATATTTTCTGGACCAGTCTCTGGGTCACTTAGAATTCATCTCCTGCACCAGGAAACAAGTTTGTGGACAAGAGGATGTAGAAGCTCATGATTGCTTTTCTAAATTCTGAATTTACTCCAAGAGATTGCTTCCATCTGTTATTCCTCAAATTCACTCCCCCAAATTCACTTCCTGTTGGAAGATAGACAGAAAAGTTCTCATTTCCCACTGTTTTTACTTCTTCCCCAAAACATCTGACCCCTCTCCAAAGGCCTGCCATTTTTTTTTTTTAGATTTACTTATTTGTGCATACAGAACTGGGGTATAGGCCAGAGGTGCAGGGGTGGTGAGAGGATTCACCAGAGACAGAGTGGGGAGCAGAACAGGCAGATCAACGAAGTACACTGCTGAGGGGAACAGCAGGTGGGTCAGGAGAGGTCTGCCATGCCATGTGGGTCACCTCGAGGGTGGGCCCAGGGATTGAACTCATGCTGAAGTGGCTTTAGCTTCTTAGTGCTGTGCTTTAACCTGATATGCCACCAGGGAGAGCTCAAGGCCTGCCATTTTAAGGAATGAGATACAAGGGATTTTAAAATCCTGTCTCTGATAATTGCTATCTTTGTGAGTATGCAAGTTATTGAATCTTTCTGAATCTCCCCTTAATTATCTTAAAAAATGCATGAAGCATAACCTATAAATTTTATCTTAGATGGAAATAGGAGAAAAATACCCCCCCATGAAACATCCAAAAAGTGACAGGTGTTGTGATAAGATTTTTACATAATCATCTTTTTGAAACTTTAGAACAACCCCAAACCTCATAACAACCCAGATCAGAAAACTGAGGCACAAAAGGATTAAAAATACCCCCAAGACCACACACAAAAATGCAAAAGAAACAGGATTTACATCCAGCTGTCAGACTCCCAAGTTCCTGCATTTTAACTGAACATCAAATTATCCTGACTCACACTAGGATTTTAATAAATGTGTATTCCTTTTGTAAGTCCTTGCTATGTGAATTTCAGTGGCTTTGATAACCTTGGCAGTGTCTACTATCTCCAAGGTTGGTTTCCAGTTGTTCTGGTCCTGCTTGAGAGTGATCAGGAGTCTGGATATTCAAACCTTTAAGCATCTCTTTTCAAACAGATGTGTTGATAATGCAAGGTTTGGGTAATGAGATTTTCCAGTCCATAAGTTGCTAACTGTGAATTAATTGCCTAGCCTATTTACAATAAATAAGGGGACTATTACATGTGGCAAGAAAAACACATACACACGCACAAGAAGCCAATGAGCTTGTGCAAAATAATTTGGAGTGGGGCTGCAAGCACCCTGTCTCTGCTTCAGCAGACCACCCCCAAGCACAAAGCCAGAGTGGTCCTCAGCTTTCCCTTAGAACAGACAGCTCTAGTCCAGAATTCCAAATACAGATCTACGATTACCACCATGGCTACCTGTTGACTTTGGGCAACTCACATAATTTCTCTGAACCTCAATTCTTCCTTATAAACTATCCACCCCAAAATAGATAACTTCTCAGGCTCTTACCCATTCTAGCATTGAAAGATTCTATAGCCACTAAAACTTGGCCAAACAATGCTTTCCTCCTCCTTCTAAAGGTAAATGTAGCTTTATTTTTGAAACATGTGATTTAACCACACTCAATCTGGGACTATTTTGAGAAATAAGACTAAGCAGAAAATGTGGTGTTGCCTGATGTGAGCCTAAGGCATTTTTTGACAGGTAAAAACTAGCAAAACTATTTAGCACCTATAAATATGCCAGTGAATTACACTGGCCACAAAACCCATAGTCCATATGATGTTGCAATATCCAATAATCACATGGATTACTGCATTTATCATGCATAACTTATGCTTAAAGAGGTACTGCCTGGGCCCTCCCTGGTGGCGCAGCGGGTTAAAGCACA
>NW_004567114.1:17897039-17934651 GCF_000260355.1 Condylura cristata
GTCGATCTGCCTGTTCTGCTCCCCACTCTGTCTTTGGTGAAGCCTTTCCAGCCCCTGAGCCTCTGGCCTGTACCCAGTTCGGTATGCACAAATAAAATAAATCTTAAAAAAAAAAAAAAAGGTACTACCTGCTTTGCAAAGGTCCCTAAAGGTCCCTGGCATTGGAAACCATCTTTCCATCTAGTGGTTGTGCCGTCCTGGAGGCACAATGTGTTAGGACACAGCACTGTAAGCTAGCCGCAGCAGTTTCAAAGCAAATTCAATCTCCACCCCAGAGGTGACCCATGGGGTGCAGGAGACCTCTCCTGTCTCTTCCGCTGCTCCCCTCAGCAGTGTACTTCATCAATTTGCCTGTTCAGGTTCCCACTCTGTCTCTGGTGAATCCTCTTACTTTCCCTGCACCTTTGCCCTGTACCCAGTTCTGTAAGCACAAATAAATAAATCTTTAAAAAAATAAATAAAAAACAGCATCTATCTTACAGTTATTGCAATAAATAAATAAGCAAACCACTGCTAAGCATTTATAATCGAACAGCACATGGAAACAGCAAATGTTCCCATAGAGTCCATACATTTTGAGAATTAGAGCAAAGGTGATTATACATCAGATATTAAATGAAACTCAAAAATCTATGAGGTGCTTTCCAAATGTAAAAAAGAATGTGGAAATTCTGATGAAAGAACCCACCCCACCTTCGATAAATATTATCACCTGTACTGCACAGCATACAGAACTGGTGCTCATCAGTCCTTTCTCCTTTTACTATGGCTCTCAGCAAGGCTTTGGCTTTGCAGGTTTCCATAAGAGGACAATGGCTGGAGAAACTGAGTTGCTTTTGAAGGAAGTTTCACTGCAGAGCAAGCCGTGGGACGAAAGGCAGAGACACAGCTCGCTTGAGATGAGGTCCCTGGAAGCTATACCTGCCACCACCACGTGTGGTGACATTAAGTGCCAGCCACTTATCTTTAGACCCAGAAAAGCAGGCTTTAGATGGGAAGAATGCAACTAAGCACACATCAGAGCAGTTGCTTTTCTTGACAACACTGCTGATGGAGATAAAGCAAGCACTGGCCTTAGTTATTGTATATGGTCCTGAGCAACCACCGGAAACAATATTCAAATACCAGTGGGCCACAGCAGGCAGCGCCAGACAAGGGGTCTGCGAGATTGAAATCTGAAAGGCACACAGCCTTCTTTCCCTGAGGGAATACAGGGGGGAGCAGGCAAATCCCATGGATTTCATAAGGTTTCTGATTTATTGTCATCTCAAAAGACTCTGCTGGGGTTTGTCATTTTGATGAGAATGACTTGCTATGAAGGTTAAACATGCTAAGAAGCATGAAATGATCTTCTCCAAGAAAGATTGCATCTCCTTTCTGGGGAAATAGCTGTCCAGCAGCCCACAGCAGGGGGCCCACCAAGAGCCCTTCACACCGAGGCTTTCCAGCCCTATGTCTCAGTTGTACATGTCACTTTGAAATCCCCTCTGTTTGGATTAGATTTATTTGACAATTATGAGGAAGATGGGATAGGTGGTGAAAGAGAGAGAAATGTGTACAAGTCCTCTCGCTTCTCTCCAAAGCAAATGCCAACATTTGAAATAAAAAATTACCAGTACGAATAAATGACTGGAGATTGATAGTTGTATTTGCTAAAAAGCCGTGAATCTTCTACTCAGTGGGTTATGGGGACACGAATATCTTCACAAAATAGGCAGACACAACTTGTACATTTTTTTTTTTTAATCCAACTATTGGAGAGCCAAATGGAGGGCTAAGCATAGTATGTTCTATTCTTTGGGAAATTCACTTCTTTCTTAGTGGCTTCTGTGTCCTTATCTAAATTTGTAGGTGGAGATAGTTGTGCTAGAAAAATACCCGAGCCTTGGTCTCCTATACAAGATAAATATTGTAACTCTAAGGCATTTTACACATCTCCTTAAGGGTTACTGGCTCGCTCCATTCCTCTCAGGAATGTACAGCGGATGTGAGAAGACTAAGTAACACATGGAAGAAATAAGAGCTCTGATAAGCAAACCTTGTTTTTATCAAGTCTGGGCTCACTCGTTAGCTGAGTACATTTAGCTACTGCATACTATCAACATTGCTCCCCAAACTCAACCTCCACTCTCCCAACCTCACTTAGGATTATTTTTAATTCAGAACTAAAGCAAGTGAACTGATGCACACTGGTTGTGGCCTCCCATGTATCTTCCTCCTCTGCCACAGGATAATCTGACCTTGCTATCCCAACACCTCCTGTAACATAAGTCCTAACTTGTTGGGAGAGCAAACAATACCCTGCCCCTTCAAGCCACACCTTTTAAAACATCCCTTCAACCCCTTCTCCTCACTCCCCAAGTCGTAAAATCCATCTCCAAGGAATGGCTTCCTGTTTATATACTAAGTTACTTGTGTATACCTGTTCTTTCTGCCTAGAGGACCTTCCCTGCCCTACCTAAAGACTTGCTCCTTCAAGCCTCAGCTCCAGCATCACACAGATTTCTCCCTACATTATATCCTACCTCCCAGGGATATCAGAGACATTGGTGAGTTCACGAGGGGCGCTACCATCAATGCCTCATACTCCAAAGTCCCCATACATGCTTAAGAATGAATTAAACAGGCCCTTAATTTCTTCCTTAAGAAAGTGAGGCCAACATTATGAAGTCTACATAGTGGATATGAAATTTAAAAGGTCCAATGCATATTAAAGACCTAACTATAGAGCAGACACATCATTTCTCAATAAATAGTCGATCCTCTAACTTTCCTTTCAGTTAGACTAGAGCTAAGATGGATCCATCTATCTGCGAAAAGACACACAATGTCAGAGACAATAGAAAAAGCTATGACAATCCCCTTGAGTTACAAAGCACTTGCTTCTCTTCATTTAGCAGTACCTCAATTTATTGCCGCCATAAAGGGCAGATGTCTGTAGCAGTTAAGCTTCTAACAAAGACAGTACTGAGTGTGCGGTGCAGCAGTCAGGCCCCGGCGTTTGACAGAACCACAGTAGTGAGCAGGAGAGACGTGGTTCTAAGCAGCTGTCATGTACTGCCCTGGAATACTAATCCTTGCTTTTCTAGGCTGAGCACAGGCCTAGCTATGCATTTTTTAAAAATTTCCAAAATCCTTAGCTCATCTTCCTGAGATCCCCAAAACTTCAAGTATCTAGAACAACTGGAATCCATTTCTTTCGCTCTTTTCTCTAGGGTAACAGCATCAGCTGTGTTCAGAGCTATCTCCAACCCTGACCTGGGTGAATAATATTTAGAAGAGTTCCTGGACACTGGGACAGTTTGCTAGGACTGTACAATCCTGGGTCTGTGGAAAAGGGATGCAGTGAAGAGGAAGAGAAGAAAGAAGAGGCTAAGTCTAGCACTGCTATGGCTTCACAGTGATGCATGTGCATGAGTAAGAATCAACATGTAAAAAAATGCGGATAATTGAGTTTATGATGATGAATTGTATTTTTTTTTAAAGATTTATTTATTTCTGCATACAGAACTGGGGCACAGGCCAGAGATACAGGGGTGGCGAGAGGATTCACCAGAAACAGTGGGGAACAGAACAGGCCGACTGAGAAGTATACTGCTGAGGGGAACAGCGGGAGGGTCAGGGAAGGTCTGCCGAGCCATGTGGTCACCTCTGGGGCAGGTGGGGATCGAACTCATGCAGAAGTGGCTTCAGCCTCCCAGTGCTGTGCTTTAACCCGCTGCACCACCAGGGAGGGTCGATGAATTGTATTTTTGTGGGAAACCCTTTCTCTAATACATGGCATTACACATCAAAGGGGGGTAAACAAAGGCCTGAAAATGAGGTCACCTTTTATTGTTCTTAAGCAATCCAAGACGCTATTCATTAATCCATCAATTAAAAACTAGGTATCACCACCTGAAGTACACCCATAACATCAATTTATTCATTTTATTAGGTAATGAATCAGGGAAGAGACAAGTTCATTGCAGTGCAGATTTAACTAAGCCAGACTCCTAACCTAGACAGTCCTGCAGACTGCAAGGAACAAGGACTCTCAGTCCCGTCCTGCCCTTCACTCTCCTTTACCCTCCACTTGGGACAAGGAAAGATACTGCCAAAGCTGATGACATTTGAGAACCACAGAGCTTTAGGACTGGAAGAGCCCAGAGGCAGCATGAAACACAATTGCCTCATTTTATTTTTCAGAACAGAGAAGCCAAAAATCCAACTAAGAATTTCAAGGTCACACGTCGAAATAAAGAGTCTGGATATCCCTGGGGTTGGGGGCTTCCTTAATGATGACAACTTACATTATTCTACTTGACCTTATAAGCCAGGATGTCTTTGCTTCCACACTAGTGAGTCAGTCTGAGCAGAGCTCCGTGATCCAGAGCCAATTATAAAGTGGCATGGCATTCTGGGTATATTCTACTTACGAATTATCAACTCTTTCCTGTGATGTTGCCTGACTCACTGGCATTGGTAGATGTACTCAACTTAGCAGATGACTTCTCTTTCCCCTCTTTTGGGCTGTGAACTCAAGGAGAACAGAAACCATGTCTTGCTACAAATTTGCATCTTTACCACATAACTCACCAAGTCTGGACAGAAAGAGCCAGAGGCCTATCATGAAATCTCTAAGTTAACACTGACATTAATTCCAAAGAAATATCATAACTATTTCCTAAAATTTTGAGAACCAAAACCCACTAAAATTAAAACTACTTGAGGTTGAGTATGTGTACATTTCAATAACTCAACTCTCATGCTTTAATGAAGGCACACAGTGAATTTAGTTCTTATAATAATATTGATTACAGGTTATCTAGTTGCACAATGAAGAATCATAGCAGGTTGACTTGGTGTGATGGAGGTAAGGGGAGGGCTAGAAGCAAGCAGACTGAGGATGGGTTTCAGATAAGGAACTTGTAAAAACATGCTGAGATAAATAGAACTAAAAGTGATGGGGGGAAAAAAAGAATATTTGAAGGACACCAATGATGCCATTTACTGAGAATCAACTAGTTTGACTTTCTTAGCAAGAAGAATCTTACGTGCTTATGTGGTGCCAGTCAACTTATCACCTTTTCTACGAAGAGACACAGACTCAAGATGATCTAGAATATCTCTTGTGTACAATAGGGCTTCACAGGATGGCAGGTAGCCTTCAGCCACTTAAAACATTTCAACCAAATTGATGGCATATGGTAGCTAAAACAGGTCTTTGTTTTATTGGTCATAAGAATGTCTCTCACATCACTCTGGATAACAAATAAAGTAGCTAGAGCTGAACAGTCAGGATGGGAAGATGCATATCTTCCTAGAATAGCAACAGAACTGCTAAAAAATGCCCATATGACAGCAAGCCATTGCCAGATGTCAGGATTAGGAGTTGCTCTTCTTCACAGGTAGTGCAAGCTCTCTTGTGAGGGCACAGGCAAGAGGCTTCCACTTCTATTGCCAGAGAAAGATATTCACAAAAGCTGACCTTAGTCTCCAGTGCCCTTGTCTTTGATAGACAACTGTGACTTAGAAATGGTTCCTTAAACTGATTTGCTTGTTCACTTTGCTTGAGGTATTAGACTATTTTGACTTAGAGTCTGGCCTGGGCCACCCCCAACTCTGTTGTATTTCCAAATATCAGTTTTTAGCATTCCACCTGTTTTCCCCAGTGTAAACAAGTACTCCTTCCTAACACCACCAACCCCACTGAGGACCAGTGAGAGCAAGAGATGGGCCCTGTAATGCAGCCCCAAAACAGGACACCACTGGGGCTTCTTGGGAAACATAGTCTTAGTATTGCGTTAGATTTGTCTCATTTCATTCAAATGATCAATTCTAGACTTCAGGCTAATGATTCCAAGAAAAAAAAGTGATGATAGCACATTTGACCATCACCAGGTTGATGGTATTATGGGGCGGGGGTGCGGGTAGGACAGCATTACCGGACCCAAAAGTGATCATGTTCCTATAAAAAAAAATGCTAATAAACATCTTTCCTTCATCCAGCTTCAGCAGTGTCTATACAGGATATGGAGGGTCAAAGTACAGGCCATGTTTTGTTAGAAATAAGAGATAAGATAACCCAAGAAACTTTGGGACCCTTTCTTCCAAACATCACCCCTTCCTTATATAGACATGGCTTCTCTTGTTTGTCTTCTCTACTATTCTAAGAGACATCCAGTGTAATACCTACCACACATTAGAACATTTCCCATTGTTTCCTTGGAAGGACAATACATTCCATGATCAAACTCAGGGCTGTGTGTTTTCTTTCATTGCCAGCATCTAACACAGCACCTGAAACATTCTAACCTTTAATATCTGTTGAATATATAAAAATAAGTAAAAGGGACTCAAAATATCTCTATTGAGAAATCAGTTTCAATAAAGAAAAAGCAATCACATTGAAAAGCTCTATTTTCTTGCCAAGCTCAGTAGAGTCCTATCATTTTTATACTCCACTGATTCATTCTGAACATGGTGTCAGGAACAATAAAAGGCCAAAAAACAATTAGCGGGAGAACAACACCATCAGTTGAACCGTCTGGAATTTGAACAACGTATAGATCAAATGTCTTAAATTTGCTAGGCTCCTTCTCATTTGACCAGGATGGATGATTCTTGGCTGCACTGGACAGGAATAATTTTCCCTCATATATCCCCAATCAGCTGCTTTTAATGACTAGTCAGAAGTGACAATGTAAAAGGTGCAGTGACTTTCATTGTACTTGGCAAATCTTGGACCAGCTCCCGTGATTTGCCCTTGGACTAGGTGAGCTCCAAGACACCTTGCAGAGTCCGCTACAGTCACTTCTGCCTGTCTCCAGCCAACCACCAGTTCCTTGAGTTGTGAAGACCCAAGATGAAGAAGTGAGATGCCTGAAGTGACATTCAATCCTTTTACTACCATTGTAGACAATGAAAGGTCTGTCTGGGTTGCTCTAAAATTTAATGCATCTCATACATCTCAAAACTTAAATGACTTTTATACCTCCAAACCACCACAAGGGTATTCTACCCAACAAAGAGATTTGGAATGCATTTACTTAGGAGTTAACAGACCAGCACCACATGGCCTATGTCTATTCCAGATGGCTTCCTCCTCATCTTAGCTCATGTTCTAGTTGTTGCTGCATTGAAAATTCAGTGGATCTGAATTTAAATCCCGTAAGTTCCAAGAAAGCTCTCTTTTTCTCATCCTTCCCAGTGTCCACTATCCAGTTGGGTCCAAATATAAGGAGGGGGTTGTAGCTATCTGAAATACACCTTATCTAACAATGCAGTTGATCTCACAAAAGTATTCCTTTTGCTGCTCATACAGCTTCTGGTCCAGGATCCAGGGTCTAGGATCCCACCCTCATCACTAGACATCGATTCCACAGACAATTCTAGCCACTGGCAATCTATAGAGAGAAGACGCTGCAGGTCTTTCTTCAAAAAAAGGCCTCTTTTCTCTGAATATCCATTTCTTCCTGGTCCAGTTCACCAACAGAGTGCATGCTGCTGCCTTGTAGCATCTCATGGATGTCTAGATCTTCAGCAAAATAAATTATAAGCTTCTTGAGAGCAGGCAATATATCGATTATAGATGCAATATCCTCAAAGCCCTAGAGCTATGCTCTCAGCAAAAAAAAAAAAAAAAGAAAAAAGAAAAAGATAATTATGCAAATGATCCTGTCATATAAAATAGGCTGACAACTCAAGGAGTGTCAGTTGGAGTCTGTATGCCTGGCATAATAAAGAACAAGAAAAGCTATAATTTGAAAAGCGCTTATGAAGTTTCCTTGTCTTCATGCTATCTCTTTGTTTACCATTCTCTCTGCCCTTTGTCCCCACTTTGAATTCAGTGTAAATGTAAGAGGCAAACATGGAAAATGCAGAAGGGATCTTCCCAGAGTGGCCCTAAAGTGGCTGCAGTTTGTTCACCACCTCCTCAGCTACCTCTCATTCTCTTTCCCCACTGTATATTCCAGTCGATTCTGGACTTTGTTAAGTTCCTCAACTGTGGTGTTATTATTCACATCTGTGTCTTGCCACACACTGTCCTTACTATCTTAGACACATGACTTCCTCCAACCTCTTTGCCAAGAATACTCCTACTCAGTCCTCAAGCCTCAGCTTTCCTATTTCTTCCTTGCAGAAGCTTCCTATGAGCCCCTATGGTAAGTTAAGTTCCTGGGCAAAAGAACCTCAGTACTTTCATTATGCCCATATAATGACTAACATTTAAGACATGCTGATTACAGTCCAGGAACCTACTGACTCCATCTTCATCAATATCTAGTGAGGGAGGTTCTTGATTATCACCATTTTCAGAAAAGTAAATCAAATTCAAAATCATTGATTATCTTGATACAGTGTACACAATTCATGAGAGTCAGGTCACCCCATGTTCATGTTGTCAACCAGAACATGGCCCCAAGTTCATATTATCAACCAGCACTGCCTCTTGGCTGTGTTTACAATTCTTAATGACTGGTTAAGTATTCCAGAAGGTACAAGGCTGTCTAGAAGACCAAAACTGTGTCTGTTCTGTTCAGACTGTATTTGTAAAGCCTAGCCAAGATTGAGCATGTAGGAAACACGAAGCATCAGGAGTTAAGTGAATGAATGAAATAATCAGCTGACTTGCCCACCTAAAATCCTCAGGGAAAAGTATCCACCTTCTTTAGATAGAAGATGCCTGATACTTAGTCAAAAATGTATCATGAACAGATGAACAGGGGGAGATTCATTTAAAAGTTCTCTTCCTCAACTCAAACTTAACCTGTCAGATCTGGAAAGCATTGAACACGAGAATACCCTTTTCTAGAAGAAAGCAAGCACAGATAGGCCCAAAGGCTTGACTGTGCAGGACTCCAGTCACTCTATAAGCCCCAGCATGCTGCCCACAGGGCCACTCACCCCTCTCGCAGGTCCTGCCCCAGTAGCCGGTGCCGGTGCAGTCACAGATGAAGCGGTTCCAGCCATCCTTGCACACGGCGTTGTTCTTGCAGGGGTAACTGTCACACTGTTTAGCGCTCATCCGTGAACAGGAGGACTTGACGCCCGCTGCGTTCTGCATCTCCGCCAGCTGCCGGATGTTCTTGCTACGCCCGTCGATGAACAGGTCTCGGATGCAGCCCACGTAGCCATAGTTGAGCATGGCGGTCCAGAGCTCGGTGGGGAGGATGAGGCCAGCACGGTTCTCTGGCAGTCCACCCAGGTACATGTCCCCCTCCAGGTCCAGGATCTCGCTCTCCCCACTGGCGGTGAAAGGCGTGCGCCTGCTGTTCACGGATATGGTACCTGGGATGGCAACAGGGACACAGGGTCAGCCCACAGCCTCCTCAGCCCCCCTTATGCACCTAATTTGCAAATGAAATGGGTGAAGCTGTTAGCCCACCACTAAAGGAGAGGTGATATCTAAGAGCAGTCCCTCTGGACAGGAGAGAACAATGCTAGTTCAGGATGAAAGGCTGCACATTGGTAAGGATAACACAGAGTTTTCAATTTCTACTAAGACAGCCTGGGCCACAAGAGATTTAGGGACATTCCCTAGCCTAGTACCTCCTATCTCTATATTTGTAAGTCTTGACTGATAGGTCATGTGCCATCCAGGCTGAGAGCTGCTGAGTGCCAATCTGTGTTTATACCCAAGTACTGCCAAGTACTAGCTGCATAACCTCAAGGAAGTGACCTCACCTTTGGAGGTCTTTATAGCCTCATCAGTAAAATGGGAAATTAACTGTGCCCATTTCATAGGTTGGTAATGATGACTGGATCTTATGTTGCCTCATACTCTGCTCTGTAGGTGCGGCTGTGTCTGCATCAATGCCCCAAAAAGAGAGAATTACACTTGTCTCCCTCTAAGCACTGACAGCTTCTCTGTTGGCATTAGCTTCCAGCCCTGCCACAGAATAGTTGAAACATTGCTTTTGTGAAATCTTCATTGAAATATATTTCTTTATTTACTCAATTAACAAATATGTACTGAACACCTAAACTTGGCAAGCATGCCCTGCTCTCAGGGAGCTGATGTTCCAGAACAGAGGGACAAAAAAAATAGACACATTACCCCATAAACAAGACAAATTAGCTAATGGCAGATGCTAAAAAGAGCAAATTGGGCACCCTAAAAACAGACTATGGGTTATACTTCAAGTGTACAGCTGGTAAAGGTCTTTCTAAGCAGGTGACAGGTAAAATGAAGCCAGAATGTTGAGAAGGATCCAGCCAAACAAAGTCTAGAGGAAGAACATGCCAAGCAGAAGGAAAAGCACCTGCAAAGGCCCTGGGGTAGACAGGAGAGTGGCTAGAGTGCACCAGGCAAGCAGGAGTGAGGCAATAAGGTCAGAGAACACAGAGAGTGTGAGATCATAAAAGAAGTAACCCAGAGCCCAATTCGGAGACTCAGGAACAGGGAGTCTGGATATAGGCTCAGTCCTTGAGCCACCTTACAGTTCCTTTTCCTAAACTTTAAAATCAAGGAAACATCTAACTATCCTGTCAGACAATTTGAAATTATTTAGAATTCTTAAGTACTTTCTTGGTACCAAAATAACTGAGTCATACCATCCCTCAATCAAACTTCACTTCTGTCTGAGTCTCAAGTCCCTCAGCTATGAAGGGGGTAACTAGACGGGCTCACAAATCAACAGTGTGACATACATGCAAGTGACAAAGTTAACACAGGAGAACAGGCATCAAGGTCCTCTGGGAAGGCAAAGACAAAGAGCATGCTCCTATTTGTGCTCCCCTAGAAAGTCCCTCCTTGGCAAATCTGCCCTCTCCTCTTGGTTTCTGATCTACTAAATACCTACTTAATACTAGCAATATCCTAACCTTCATTTATAGACTTCATGTGTTGAAGTCTTGGACTTGACCTCAACACAATTTGGTGAGGCAGGGTCAGTATTTCCTCAGTTTCACAAATGTGGACATTGGGTTTGTCTCTCCTCTCTTGCACAGTTTGCTTCTTTTTCTCTCTGCAGGTGCACAGAGCTACTTGAATGTAAATACTGGGGAGAAGCATCTGTTGACAAACAGGAACAGGATTCGAAGTGACTGAAGCTTGGGGGCCTTAAACATAACCTAAGGACAACCCGACAAACTATCTTCTGAGTGTCTGGCTACAGCAGATTTATTTAAAAAAATAAACCCCACTTTTGGGGAGTTTTTCCCAATCACCTCTCAGTTATATGCTTTAGGATGAGCAGGGAAGGAGGTACTGTGCTCAGATCCACTGGAGAAGCTTTTATAACAGCTCACATTAATACAGGCTTACAGCTGAAAACAACACACCAGGAAATATCCTCATGAAGAAGTGAAGTTATGTCCATCATATCACAATTTTATATTATGTTGCTTCTACGGGAACAATTATGTGTTTACTCATCAATTTTGTAAGCTTTCAGCAAATTTGGCAAACTTCAAAATATAGCCAATCCTTAGTTCCCACATATGAAATTCAAATCTTCTGAAATCCAAACAGGTACTTTTCCCTTATCTATAGTTACACATTACTGGATTCAGTTACCCATGCTCACTGTGGTCAAAAATATTTTGTAAAATAAGGCATATTGAGACTACATTCATATAATTTTCATTGCAGTCTATCACTATAAAATTATTCTATTTTAATATTAGGTAGAGTTGTTAATCTCTTATTGTGCCTAATTTACAAATGTTGTGCTAGCTATAAATGTATAGGGAAAAATACAGTATATGTCAGGTTTGGGACTGTCCAGAATTTCAGGCATCCACTGTAATTCAAAATATATCGCTCAAGGATGAGGGCCACTACATATTTGCCAAAGATGGGTCTACTGCTGGTTCTAACAAAACAAAATAACTGTCCTATCTGAGAAAAGCAATTCACATGGAGAATAAACAGAAATGGTTATATGGCAATTTTACATGTTCTAACCTGCCTGTGACACAAGTAACTTTCCAGGTGTCAAGGGATCAGTCAATCACGAAGCCCATCAATCATGACCAAAACCCAAGGACCCAAAATCTAAGGTCTTAATCAACAAGGACATTTCTTATGTACTTCTCATACAGCTTTTTGGGTATGCCCTACTAACATTTTATGCATCAACTTAGAGGAAGATTTGGCCTTCAGAGAAATTTTCTTCCTGCATGTATCTTTCTGATTAAAAAAAAAAAAGCATATAATAGAGGGAGGGAAGGGAAGTGCACTGGACTATGGTGATCCACACAGGTGAATTGGTGAAGGAAGCCCACAGGGATGGAAAAAGACACAAAATGATGTAAAGATAACCTGTGATATCATTTAAAAAAAAAAAAGCACAATGTGCTCATTCTTGCTCATCAAGAACATCTGATTTGAACCCTTTTGATTGTGATCAGGTTTCAGATAATCAATAAAGCATCCTGCTGGGCAATAAACCAGCTAGAGCTGCAATTTTTCCCATCTGTTCTCTTCCCAGATCCCATTCAGTTTCTCCAAAGGGCAAGACTGCAGAGCTCCACCTTCCCTCCAGCTCTAGAATCATACAGAAAAGCCATCCCACTGAGGCTTAGCAACTCCTGGCTGAAGTCTTCTGGCAGAACCTCTTGCTTTTTATTATTGGCCAAATGCACTTAGAGAGAAAATGTCCAAATGCAAGACTTTTTGTGTTTACAAAGAGAAAGAATTTTTGAAAGCATCTCAAATATAGACAAGGCTCTTGTTAAGACAATACTATGTACAGGGAGAGCCAGGAAGTGAGTGTGAAACTCAAATGCTCTAATTATTGGTCTGGGTGAAATTCCCTTTCTGATGGAAGAATGTGACCTTCATTGCCACATGGTCCATAGCAAGCTAGGCTGACTGTTCAGGCATTCTAAAAAGCCAGATTTTTTATTTGTGGCTCTCCCCACCCCCTCCCTTTGTTACTATTCCAGAGTAGCTATGTACTGCTCCAGGCGAGCTTGTTTGATCTGCGGCTGCAGAAACAAACAAAGCCATTTAAGCCAAGCCATTTAAACCAAATGTAAAAGGTTATGAAGAGGAAGGGAGAGTTAGTGAGGTTGAGCAAAGAGTGAAATATAGGCTTTCACACCAAAGGAAGGCTTTAAATTGAACATGACTTCAGGAAAAATCAATTTTCCTTTTCCTTTCTTGTCATAATTTTTTCCTGCAACAGGAATCTTGCCAATTATTGAAGAGTGTAGTGTTGCATAAACTCGCTCACAGTGAAGCTTATCCTACAGAGTAATCACATAATGCAGCATCTGTGATGTCACAATCAGTTTCCATGGTGATGAGGAAAAGGGAAAAAAATGAGGGAGGGGGAAGAAATCATCACACCAATGGCATGAGAGTCTTTTTGGTGGCAGTGGAAATGCTACTTGTAAAATCATCCTTAGCTCCAGGATCTTGGACCATAATGAGCCAATTGTGCAGTGAATGACAGGGAGATGAAGTCGAAAACGTGAGTCGCAGCTGAGACAGCGCTTGCGGAACATAACCTTACAATCACCACTAAAGAGACAGCAAAAGAATTAACAAGCCTGTCTGTGCAACGGGAAAATAAAAACGGTCAGGAGACACTGAGGGGTCTGACTTCCGTCTAGTCTCAGCCTCCCGCTCCACCTCTTCCTACCTGATCTGCCATCACGCTGAATGTCCACGTGGTACCATTCCCCATCATTGGCTTTCTTCTGAGTGGCTTTCACTTTGATGGTTCCAGAACCCATGTCCAGCAGCAGGTAGAGGTTGCCATCAAGAAGCTCCACAGCAAAGAAGTCCACCTTGGCGTTCTTCTGGCTTCGAACATCCTTCCTCTCCTGGGGCTTGCCGTGAGTGAAGAGGATCAGGCCGTTGGGCTCAGTGGTGCGGAAATCAAAGGAGATGGAGCCCATGCGCTTGGTGTTCCACTTGGGCAAGCTGATGTAAGCCTCTGGGGTCTCAAAGTTGATGGGATCCAGCGTGGCAACATTCTCACACTTGAACACAACTTCACCATAGATTTTCATTTTGGTGTCCCCAATCCGGGCCAGGCGAGACAGCTCCAGACGGATGTCATTATTCTTATAAACAACCTGTCAAAAGCCAAACAAGTGCCATGTGAATCAACATTGCAAACAGTAACTCTTCATTGCTCACTGGGAACCCAGAAGAATGGTCCAAGAAGAGGCTTTCAGACAAGGTCATCTGAAATTATGAAGATCATGAGACACAGAACTTGAAATACTTGAAATACACAGGCCCTGAATAAGCCCCTATCTTTTCATTTTGTCTGTCATAGATTTCTTTTGTCTTTTCCCTTCAAGCCAGTTTTATTTGTTGTTAGAAATTTATACAACATAAGCTTGTAAATAACAATCCAGCAAGACTGAGATGCACCAAGACAAATACTGGCAAAGATAGTTACTGAAGTGTCTTCAGGTATCAAGAGACCAGAAGCAACCGAAATGACCATCAATAATAGATTACTACATCCGTATAATGGAATATTATGCTACCCTTAAAACATTCTGGACCATTATGTTTTAACATGAATGTGTTCCAAGTAATACTTTTATGTGAGCTAGCAAGGAGCAGAACAGAGTCTGTCTTTTTGTGCCATCCTTGCATTAAAGTGTGTGTGTTTTGGGGTGTGTAATGTGTATTGGGTTGTGTATATTCTCAGATTCATAAAACATCTTTGGAAGAAAACACAAACTATGAAATCATCAACAAGGAGTGAATTCATGGGATTGATATTCACAGGTGGGAAGGAGATTTCGTTTTCACTTTGTACACTGTTAGACTTTTTTTTAACTTCTGTGAATGTATTACTTGAAAAAATTAAGACTAGGTAAGGAAGGAATTCTGTGATTTTTGTGTCTGTTGCACATGTCTTCTATGGATATAGAGTGGGAAAATTAAATACTCCAAAACACACACACACACAAATTCTTATGAGTTTCTAAACTTGGCATAATGCATGTAAAAGCAGGAATTAATCTTGTTCTCCAAAATTAGAATTTTAGGCCCTCCCTGGTGGCGCAGCGGATTAAAGCACTGCACTGAGAAGCTGAGGCCACTTCCGCATGAGTTCGATTCCCGCCTGCCCCGGAGGTGACCACATGGCGCGGCAGACCTCTCCTGACCCGCCCGCTGCTCCCCTCAGCAGTGTACTTCGTCGATCTGCCTGTTCTGCTCCCCACTCTGTCTCTGGTGAAGCCTCTCACCGCCCCTGAGTTCTCTGGCCTGTACCCCAATTCTGTATGTACAAATAAATAAATTTAAAAAAAAATTAGAATTTTAAAAATGTTTCTTTGTTGTTGAGCTGAATTTTAAAGCAATGCCATAGGCTGGACATTGATCCTCTGATCTCTCAAAGCTTGTCACATCTGTATAAAAACAGACAGGAAAGAAAAATGGGAAAAAAAAAAAAAAAACAGAAGCTACAACTTGAGTACATACTGGGCCAACTACTTTGTAGTGTCCTGTACCCTATCTTGTTCAAGTACAAAGACAGGACCTAACTTCCAGATTCCGGTTCAATCCCATACCCACTACATATAAACAATGTGATCTTGGCAAAGTTATTTTACTTATATGGGTCTGTTTCTACTTCTGAAAATGGGAAGATAATACTAAAGTATAGTTTGTAAAGAAAATGTATCTATAAAGCACTGGAAATAGCACACAGTAAGGTTATTAAAACATCAGTTCTATAGGGGTTGATGGTTGTGCTTATTGTGAATCACATTTTTTCCACTGCCCCAAGAAAGAAAGATGAAATACCTCCATATTCAATAAAATTGCAATATTTAAGTGTGAAAATCAATTTACAATCCATCCCAATGATAAAATAATAATTAGATAGCATGCCAGGACATAACATTTAACCCCTCACCTCCAACTGCAGAACTATTTTCCTTCTCTCCACTTCTACCTGGACAGAATCAAGCAGAGCTGGAGGCCGTTTAATGTATAACTAATGACAACAATTGAAAATGCTTTATCTACTATATGCACTTGATCCTGGGTCTAACCCCAGTCAATAACACTGAAAATATTACTACTAAAAACATTTGTTGAGCAACTACTGTCAGGCACTATGGTAAGGTTCTAACACCTACAACACTCATTTAGGATACTGACCATCTTTCCCATATTTTATAGAGTCAGAAACATGAAAGAGAGTAGTTAAGGAGCCAGCTCACAGTCAAACAGCTGGTTAGTAGCAGAGCAGAACTTGACTGCAGGGGTCTGGGCTCTAGAGTCCATGTGCTTAGCTCGGAATGAGGCCCCGCCAGCAGCACCCAGGAAACTCATATTTACCATTACATGGGGAAATCATGCATGTCCAACTATCCAGCTCAAAAGCTGACTTTTTCATCTTGGCTCCCCTAAATAGACCATGGACAAAGAGGAAACACTGCGGGATCCTGAGCAATCACATGAGTGAACAAGAAAAGAAGCAGCAAACGTGTAATAACTGGCAGCTTCTCCCTTCTTCCCCCACTGTCATGCCCCAGCACTTACAAACTCTGTGTCACAGCCAAACTTTAGCTTCCTCTGCATTTAAGTTAAATGCCTGTGACTATAGCTCCTTGTAAAGGTTAATTATTGATGCAATTCATACTAAATTAATTTGCATTATGTAAGACTGAGGTTTGGATCCATTGAACAGTAAATGAAAAAGTATCCAGGCATCCTTATAGCAAGTGGGAAAAAAAAAATAAAAGAAAGAAAATGACCCTTTAAGAGACACAGCATCCTAGGAGGAAGAACTCTTCTGTGAGAAGGGGCCACAGCGGAGGCTGTGTTACAAGGTAAATAACAGAATAGAATGACAGGCTTCTGTAAAGATAGGAGTGTCAGGGTCAGAAAGTGGCCAAAGATAACCAGGCTTCTCTCCACAGGCTTTTTAAAGGTGAGCCCTCTACTCTGCAGCCCTGACATTGTCTATTTATATGGAGTTTCCCCTGTGGTGGGCAAAGGGCCAACACTTTTCTCACTGACAATTGTGTAACCTGCCTGAGTCCCATTTATTCATTTCCAAAGGTGAGAACCTCAATACTATTACAGGATCTGCCCTCGCCATCTCCTCTCCCACCCCAACTCACACCAACAAGCTGTTTTCAAGATTGAATGGGATGTCACACATGGGAGAACATAGAAAATCCTAAACTGGTTCACACTGACAAGAGCCTGCTGAGGTTAACTTACCCACAGGGAAAAGCCAGGAGTCCAGGAAACTTGTACTCAGAGGGAACTTGTACTCAACTGAGACACACCATTGCCGGCATCCGCATCTCCCCTCCTACCAGCCTAGTGCAGATCCACAGCCATGGCCACACAGAGACGGGTCAGCATCTTGGGTAGGACATGGAGACAAGCAACCCTGCTGGATGCCCTGACAATGCAAATTAGTCTCTGCAGCATTCTCTGAAAGCACCAACTTTCAGCTAAATCAAAGTCACTGCCTAATGACTGAACTAAGACAAGATGTGGCATCAAGGGACAGAAAGCAGCCTTGGCTGACAAGTTGCCCCAAAGAGGAGCAATTAAACACAACGTAGAAATGGCTTCCCATGGGGGAAGGTGTCACACAGCCTGGGAGGCAGAGAGGCAGAGTCACAAGAGTGACAAGTTTGTCTCATCACCCTACTGTGTAGACGTGTAGCCCCTGTTTAGAAGCCAGACATTAAAAAGGTGGAGAACAGTCTCAGTTCTGCTAGACTCATGGAACAACTCTTTAGCTCTATTTATTGAGACACTACAATGACTCTATAATCTCTGACACAGAGTCACACAGGAGCAAGACAAGTAAGGCGAGCTGTAAGAGCAAGAACATTGAGAGCCTACTACCTCAAAATGCTATTTTTTATCATCTACATTAAGTAAGTGACATAGGTGGCTTTAGTTACATTTTACAGAAATGAGACTCAGAAGGGTCTACTCAAGATCCCATTGCCTAGTTTATTTTTAAATATTAATTTATTTATGCATACAGAACTGGGGTGCAGGCCAGAGGTGTGGAGGGTGAAAGGATTCACCAAAGACAGAGTGGGGAGCAGAAAGGCAGATTGACTGAAATACACTGCTGAGGGGAGAAGCAGGCAGGTCAGGAGAGGTCTGCTGCACCATGAGGGTCACTTATCTGGCCTGGAATCAAACTCGTGCTACAGTGACTGTGATAGCTTCATAGTGATGCTCTCTGGGAGACCAGAGAGGTCTCCCAAGTCCCCATTACCTATTAAAGACCTATAGTAGGACTTGAAGCCAGATCTCTCAGACTGAACAGGAGCCAGACCAGGCTTAAGAAGTGACTGTTTCTAGTCTCACCTATAGCTCAAGCATCTCCATAAAACATAAAACCCTTTAGTAAGCACAAAAGTCACACTCAGCTCCAACTTGACTTGCAACCCTTCTATCCGATGTCCTATCCAGTGGGACTCCTACTCCCCACCACTCTCAGGAGCCACCTGTAAGGTTCTGCATGAACTCAGGTATTAGCCCTTCTGCTTCTTTGCTCACCAGGCTTACCAGATTGCAGGGTTATCCTCTCCAATACCTTCAAATGGTGCTCCTTCACTCAGAACTATATCTAAGCCCATCATAGGCCTTCCTTGACTACTCCAGTCCTTGCTGATTTCCACCATTTGGTAAACCCAGAATCCTTATCATACCTGCCAATGAGGACAACTCCCCCTCTTGCTGCCCAAACCATCTCCCCAGACTGGAAAGGGAGGGAGGGACTACTCCAATCTATTTTATATGACTTACACCAAACCCTCCCATGGTGCTTAAGTTACATGGTCAGTCTGTAAGAGTGAATCTAAGGGATAGAAGAAGTTCCAGCTCACAGAATTATTTTTAATATAGTCTTACATCATTTTTCATTTTTGTACAATGTATGTTTCTTTTCATCTCTGTTGTAATCCCTGTGGATTCCCACCACCAATTCACCCATGTGCCACCAGCATAGTCCTTTGTGCTCTTTCCATCCCTGTTTTTATCCTATTTCCCTGCTCCCTGCTGTAGAATGTCTCTGGTTTAGAGTGTTGATTTTGGTTTTTACCTTATTACAATTACCTTTTCCCCCTAATATCTTACATTCCTCCTAAGAATGAAACCATCTAGCATTTTATTTTTCTTTCTGACTTATTTCACTGAACATGACCCCATCCAGCTCCACCCATATTGCCACAAATGGCATGAGTGCTGAATAATATTCCACAATGTAACTATACCACATCTTCTTGATCCAGTCATTTATTTTGGGGCATTTGGATTGATTCCACATCTTACCTATTATAAATAAATACAGGGGTGCAGGTATCCTTCTGAATTAATATTTTTCACAGAAATATTTATTTTCTTCCTCTACCATCTAATCCCAGACTACTATTTCCTCAGCTTCCTGAGAACACATTTTCATGTTTTGTTTGTTGGTTGGTTTTGTACATGCCACATCTCTGTATGCTCTACAGGGGAACTGGAAGGAACAGGGAGTGCGGGCATGTGCCCTGCTGTGCCTCTGACTTCTCTTGAGGAACAGAAGGTTCACCACCTCTTTTCCTTGTCACTTGTCTAAAGCATTTTTAATCCTCTGTGGGTCTACCTATAAACAATTTCAATAAAACCACCAGGTTATAGACCATCATTTATAGGCCCAGGACTAATGACTGAGCATCACTGTTTTTGAGCAGGCTCAGTGCAGGATATTTGAAGGGTCAGGATATGGGGTGGAGGAGGACATTCTCCAAATGCATATGCTAATACAGAATGCTGAGAAGGAAGCTCAGGGCCCCTTGATATAGAACAATATTCAATAAGGTCTTTCAAACTTACACCTAACATGAGGCAGTTTACACCAAGCAAGCAAAAGACAGAGATATATTTATTCTTCCACACAAATATAATCCTCTGGTAGACAACAATAAAATGAGCTTCTTCTCTTTAGCTTTCACTATGATGGAGATTCTAAATAAACTTCTGGACTAATTTTATTTGTTTCTTAATATTCTTCCTTAGGGTAAAAAATAAGTAAATAGAAAGCATTAGGAAAGAAATCTCACTTCCAGTGTTTACACAACTCACACACACATTTTACCTCATTACCCCTCTGGTAACCGATGACTCTAGCCTGCTGTAATTTTTCTCCTATGAAAACTTTGTTTCACTCACTTGTCACTGCAAACATGCAACCTTGTTAGTTTCAAATTATCACAGATACTGTCTCTCATCTGACCTCAAATACCTTAATAGCAAAAATTTTTAAAAGTCTGCCACTACAACTAATACAATCTGAATTAGCACCCCTCTATATAGGTGCTTAATACATGTTCTCACTGTCATTAAGTTAAGTGCTGGGTCCCACGTGGTGAGGCCAGGCAGTGGTTTAGTCCTATTAACCAGGGCTGGAGTCCTGGTCCATTCTGGCCAGCTAAGTGACCTTGAGCAAAATGTTCAAGTTGTCTCAGCCTCCGATCCTTCAACTGTAGAATATAAATAACAAATCTCACTTTACAGGGTTGCAAGAAATAAATAAGGTGACATTATCATATATAAAAGTACTTTATGCAGTTCTTGGCCCTTCATAAGCATTCAATAAATGGCAGTTATCTCTATTTAATATTCCTATTTGCTGTGGAAAGTCAGAACTAAATCAATAGACAGTATATAACCTGGCATGGAGCCAAGAGGAAGGAAAGCTTCTAAGGATAATTTCCAAGCTGATGGTCAACTCAAAAGATAGGCAGGGCTGGTACTCATGATGGACTTTGAACTTCCCATCTCCAAAGTAAAAATAAAAACTAATATATAGATATAGATACACATGCACACACATATACACACACTCCTGTCATATATGTATGTGTTTATCACCTAGTATGATGCTTATAATATGCATAAGTTTGTTAATGGTGGACTGTCCTTGTGTCTCTTTCGCATACATACACACACACACTATACACATGCACGGACAGATTTTGGATTCATTACCATGAACATCATTCTCCCCTCAGTGTGGGCCACTGACCAAGCTCCAACAATGAAGTCCAAGCATAAATGTGGCAGCAGATGGCCCTCTTAGTTTCCAAAGTCAGAAGAACCTATGATTTGGCATGACCAATGTCACATCTGCATCTGTGGTCTTGCTAACAGGCATCAGTAAACTAACTGTGCCTGCTGAGCTGCAGCTGACGTACAACCAGGGGCCCAGAGTCCCAACTGCGAGGGACCATGGACAGCACCATTTTCATGCTTTATAGGCTGTTAACAGTGGTCAGGATCGGCCAAAAACATAAGTGAAGCACTAGAAATAGAAAATCAGAACTCAGTTTGACTTGTAAGCAGGTCATCAAAAACACCTTAAGACCTAAGGCTCAATAAAGGTCAAAAGATTCCAGATTAACTTAAAGCCAGTGTCAAAATATAGGTGATTAATTAAGTTCTAAAAAGCTGTGTGATCCAACATTTGGTGGATCTGGAGGTTTGGATCCCAACAGAGCCACCTGGGGATGGCTTTGATTTGTGGTCACACATTTAAGAGAGTAGGGGCACAAGCTAGAATAATGGGGAAGATTCCAACTGATATTGAATCAAAAGTCTTCCATTTCTACCTCCTTTTTTGAGGATAATTAGCAGTCATGGAGGTTTGCAAGCAGGAGTGGGAAGGAGAAAAGGGGAAGGGAGTGAGGAAGAACATGCACTCTGTGAGCAACTCAGTTACTCTGCTGTCTTGAATCAAAGGGCGTTAGGTGCCAGCTGAGTCTTTCTAATAATGCAAGTCATTACCATTTACTCTCAAAACTTAGACAAACGTTCATTTGCCTGATGGGTTCTTTGTGAAAGGGAAATGATCAGATCAGTTTTTGTTCAGCTACAGATGGAGATGCTGAGAAAGATTTCCAACCCTTGGCACCATTTACAGTGAAGGTGTCAATTTTATTCTTCTTGAGAAAGAGAACTTTGTTAGGACCCTCATGCAATTAAAACTGCTGATCAGGAACAGGCTGCCATATGTTCATGTATCCCACAGAAGAAACTTCAGACAATTAAGCTTCTTGGGTATTTTAAGATACTGTAAAGGCTCAGCCTATCATAAAATAAGATTTGCTGACTCAGGTTTTATCATCTTCACAGAGATTACTAAGTATCTACTAAGTTAATGAAGCAATAATTTGGCATAGACAGACTCAGGCAAAGAAATAAAGACATGTGCTTTCATGTATGGCCATACCAAGGAAGCTTCTAGATTATCTAGAAAAGTTTGCCAGATGATTGTTTTAGTCACACCTGGATAACAAGCACTCCCATCTTTTAGAGACATACTGGCAAATACATGCCTCTTCTCTCCATTCCTAGAAGATGGCATCCATGGGTAACTGATATCATTTTACTCCTTCCCATCTCCCAATAACCCAGATGAAGCCTTAGACTTCTTCTGAAGGCAGTGCTCTATGAATTACCATCAGTCACTAGGAGCTAGAACTTCAGATGAATTTACCCCCCATCATTGTCATACCCTAATACCAAAGTCAACTTAATATTAGTTGACTACCTATACTAGAATATGTGGCACACAAAAATGCATATAAATATGTTAACTAACTACTATGGCTTTAGTTCCAGATTACAGAGCTTACAATGGAGCATGAGTTATAACTATGCCATCAACAGACATAGAAAATATCTGAGAACGTCTTAAAGCTGCTGGTAGAGGAGGCTTGCAGGGGGTGGTATAGTTTGTATCAGAATTGGAATGAGTTGTGTTGGCCATTCTATTGCAGGAATGTGCATGTGCCTATGATCAGAAGCTTGACTTTAGTACTTCTCTTTCCTCTGCTTTTCCAGTATTGAAAATGTATGAACTTCTAGAGTATAAACTTCACAAACAAGGAGGTTGTGTGTTTCTGATGTGGTAAGCCAATTCATTTCCAGTGTTTAATAAAGTGTTGGGGACATAGTAAAGGCTCAATAATACACATTCTAACTTCTTGCATTTACCCATGTACTAAACAAACACACCCAGTGAACACCTACATTTCCTTCTGTCTCAGAATATTTGACAAAGGAACCAACCTGACTAGAGTGAATGTTACATGTCACAAAGCAGAGGAACTAAAATCAGATAAGTAGGTGGTACCTGATTATGAAAAGCTCTAAAAATATAGACGTTATGCATTTGGGGGAAAGAGGAAGCCATTAGGATAAAAAGGAAGACTTTAGCAGTTTGATTATAAAAGTGACACAATTTAAAAGGTGTTTTTCTGAATCACTAGGAATCCACTGATATTTTTATTCTGAAGACTAGAAATGACTCTAATTATTTCCCTGTTTTCCCTGAGGATAATATGCCATTCCTTGCCTAAAAATCCTTGAATGGCTCACTATCAACCTCAGAATAAAATGCTAACTTTTAAGCACTACTTAAAAGACTTTTCCTGATCTATTTCCCACTTCATTGTCACCAGTCTTACCAAAACCCTGCTGAATTTTGCAGGAATCAACCTTACCTGAATTCTCTATCTAAATAAGTACTTCTTACCATCAGAGGCACGGTTCAACTAACACCTTCTTTGAAAAGACTTTTCTAACCTTCTTAACTACTCAACCCATTTTAACAGCTGGTTTCCTCTTCTCTGCTCCCATAGCTTCATGTTCTAACTGCTATCATAGGACATAACATATTTTATTGCAATTATCTACCTCCCTCACTAGAGAGAGATTCTCAAGTGGATTAAATTGTGCTTTTCTTCTCGGTGTTTCCCAGTTCCTAGACTAATGGCTGACATAAAGTCAATGCATGTCTTCAGGACAATGTGGAAGAACAGATAGGAGGGAGGGCATGGAAGACCACACAGTCTATACCTTGATGCCTGTAAGTCAAAGTGGACTCTATGCAGATACTAGTCTCTATATGTATGTTTGATGGCAATAAGATGAAAGGGTAGAAACCTAATGTACTAGTTAACAAAAGACAACATGATGGAAACACAGACTATTCAGTTGAGTTTTTCCTGTTGTGCATTCTTAGCAAATGTGCTTATATTTTAAGGTTATCAGTCTGGAAAATTCTGTGCCCTAGAGAGGCAGCTGTCATTAGTTCATACATCTTAGTAGAACAGTAACATAAGAAACAACAAAAATCCTTCACAAATTCTAATAAGATCCTGTTAGAGACTGGCTAACAGCTCAGTACAATACTGTTCCCATTCTGGAGTATGCCAGGGGCCACTGTATACTTCTTTATGACAAAGAAACTTGAAATGCTATAGAAAAACACAATGAACTTTTTAAATAGTACCTCAGAACATTTATATTCAGAGTCAATAAAAGCAAGAATATATTCCCAACAATGAAGCCTTTGACCATTCTTAGCAACTTCTGGCTGCCACCCACTTTCCTGAAAGAAGACAGATTACAATAAGACAGCTAAGTTGCTTTTAGAGAAAGAGAAGAGATATAATAGGAAAGGTCCAAAAGCAAAAGAGAAAGGGGAAATCCAATATAAAAAGATTCAATGAAACATAATTGCTGACTGGAAACCACAAAAGTATATGAAGAAAGCAAGTGTTCTATGCAGTCCAGTAGCCAGAAACAATGAGTTCAGAACCATGGATAGTGGCATTTGCTGGCCAATGGCCAAGTTCCAAAAAAGGCTCTGAAGCTCAGAAGGCAAGTTCATGCATGGATTTTACAGTTCATCCTTCTACAATGTGAAGCTTGTTCATTTATCCAAAGTACACCAGCAAACCAGAGCTGTATGACTCCTCAATAGCTGAGCAACTTCCAAAGAAGGAACTCTGCCTGTCAGAAGCAATTACAAACTATTTCTTGCCTCGCCTGCTAAGTAGTTCTGCTTCTAGCCTAATGAAGGCTCTAATCAGATGGGTTTTTAAAGTGGCCCAAAGAGCCCCTCTGCAATCAGAGGAAGAGGTAAGAAAAAGTAGAAGAATATGCCAAGCTGGCAGGTAGCTGATAACAGAATCATTTCCAACCTGATGCAAATATTGCAAATAAAAACTGGGTTCAAACTGACAGTAATATAGATAGAAATGCCAGGACTCAAATAGATTTTTTGTAACAGTTTATTTACCTTTACTAACTTCAAAATAAAAAGTCACACAACACACGAGGCCAGTCTTCTTTAGAAGAGCTCCCTTTGTAGGTTACAGAACGTACTTGTATCTATGACTTCACATTACCTTTTATCAATCTGCAGAGACCTACATAACCACTAGATGTCCCTTAGGCTATGCAAAACCAATCTGAGATGAATTTCACAAATAACATTTAAAGATAGCTCTTCTAAATCTTGGATCTCAGGTGTCAAATGTAATTCTTACAATGACTCACTCTTATTTATATTGTGCCCATTTCTATGTATTTCAATGACTTTTTATCATAAGATACCAAATTATAGGCAGAGAGTTGGAAACGATTATGAATTAAACTTTTTGAGAGGGAGAAATCAGTGAAGACTGCTGGAGGGAAGGCCTAAGGGGTGTCTAAAGAGATTCAAAATTCATTGTCACCTTTAGGGAGCAAATAAGTTTCAATGCAAATGGAAAATACCACAAGCTCAGCTTAAAGGTGGACTCTCCACTCTCTCCTTACACTGAGATCTGCCAATGAAACAGGTATAGAAGGTAATTTTAATTTCACATGTGAAGTTTGATCAATATGAGTGACTACCTAGGACAGAAGCAGGGAAGATTGCTGCGCTATGAACAGGAACAAAGCCTGTGATAGGTCTGAGACCACATGGTGGTGGTTTCCATCGTGTGCATCTGCAGAACCTGAGTTAACCCCCCAGCCCTCAGCCTCACAGACTTGGGGTGACTATGGTTAGGGTGGTGAAGGTAATGTTACTTAAGGAAAGTTTATTTGTGGGCCAAACATTCTTCCTACTATTTTATGTATAATTGCTTAATTTTCAAGGGACAAATACCCAACTCAAGATACAATGCTTTTCTTAAGAGAAAAAAATGGGGCACATTTAATAAAGATGAAGGCCAGGCTTTCCAAGGCCACTTGGGATAGCTGGCTATCCTATTTGACCCCACAATAATCTGAGGAATGAGAAGCAACACAAACTATAGTTCAGAACACATTTGCTAAAAACAATTTGAATTCAAATTCTTGCTTTACTGTTTGTTGCTGTATAGCCCAGATAGTTAATTGCTCTGCACCTCAGTGTCCAGATTTCTGAAATGATATAAAAGTAGTACATTAACTTCATAAAGTTACTGAGAGGACTAGAATATTAAGTAATTGAAGTCTTAGTATCACTTAGTATCACTTCTGGCACACTGGAAGTGTGGAAGCTGCTGTCCACATCCTCATTGTACAGGAAAGGGAACCAGGAATCAGAGATTTTCATTTCTGCCTAAGGTCAGTGCAGTCAGAATGAAAGGCAGGTTAAGTCTGGCTTGTAAACCTATGTGCTCAAGAATTACATCTTTCCCACCTTTACACAACAGAAAATAAATCAAGGTCTCTTTAAGATCCCTTCTCCAACCACTTGTTTTATACAAGAAGTTGCTAGGTAAGTAAGTCTCTGCTACCTGTGGATTATACTGGCAGGTCCAGGCAAGGAGGTAAAACAATAATGTATGACAGATCTCTCCTAAGGAGAGATCTCTCCCACATCTTCCACATCTACCACATCTCCCTTGGACTGTAAGAGAGACACGAAAGGATGAACCGAGGAGCCAAGAGTCACCTCCATGCCCAGCTCTTCTACCAAAGTTCTTCCTTAATTTGCAAATTGATCAAGTCTCTGCTCTGACCTCACACATGACAACCCCACTTTAATACCTCTCCACTCCCCAGTGACCACCTTATGAAACAGATGGCAAGAGCTGCTGCTAGACACAGCAAGGGCAGACCAGCTGAGCACACCTGTTCTCCTAGAACTGGATCATGATGCACCCACAATGGGGACATATGTTAGAAACTGGCTGCCACTCCAGCTTATCCAGAACTTCACCAGTTCCTTAAGTCCCTTCATCGGCTCCTCAATAAGTATTAATTGTCTATCTGTGCAATGATAGCTGGCAGAATAGCCATGCTCATTCGTCCAGTGGCATAAGACTAACCTATATCAGCCTTTTCCTGACAGCAGCTTCCAGCATTGTTTAAATGGACCATCAATTTGGAAATTGTTTACTCATGAGGTAAGTCAGTAAGTAAAACAAGTTTCTAGAAGAATAAGCACTTTGATTCAGCAAAAAGGGAAAGATATCTGTCTCTATGGTAATCTAGAAAATGTCCCCCCAAGATAATAGGCTCTAATCCCTGATTCTAATAAATGTTAACGTATTAGAAAAGTCTTTACAAATGTAAATATTCTAAGGCTCTTGAGATTTTCTTGACTTGTCTAGGTTAATCCCTTAAATATAATCATCTGTATCCTTATGTGAGGGGCAAAGAGACATTAGGCAGGCACAGAGAGATTACATGAAAGTGGAGGCAGAAAAAGAATAAGAAAGTAGATGGGTGCAGCCAGCAGTGAAGGACTCTTAATAACCACCAAAAACTAGAAGACACAGAGAATAGATTCTGCCCTAGAGCTTCCATAGTAAACACTACCCAGATGATCCTTTGATTACTGTCCAGCCAAACTAGAAACTGACTTTAAATTTCTGACTTACAGAACTGTACTGTTTTAAGTCACCAAGTTTGTGAATGTATTGTAACAGTCACAGGAATTTAATGTACCTTCTGTTCATACTTTTCTTACAATAATTCCAGGGCAAGCCTGTCTCACTCAAGCCTTGCCACACATGGACTTCTTAAAGTAAAGAATCAAAGGCTAGAAAATTCTCTGGACCTATCAATACTAGTAATATGGATGAACTTGGATGCTGAAGTTAAAATTACTGGCTGAAGAACAAAAAGACAGGAAAAAGACATACAAGGAATCCAAATAAGAAAGAAGAAGTAAAACTGTCCTTATTTGCACACAATATGTTAATTTACATGGAAAACCCTAAAACCATAGAATTTTCAATTCACCCATGTACCATCACCTCAGTCCTTTGGGCTCTTCCCACCCATGTTTTGTATCTTCTCCCTCTCACCCTCCCTGAAAAATGTCTGAATTATAGCTGTTATTTTATTGTACTGTTTTTTTAGATAGATAGATAGATATTATTTTTAAACTGATCCAATATTTGGTTTCCCTATATTCCTCCTATAATTGAAACCTAATGATACTTTTTCTTTTTCTTTCCGATTTATCTCACTGAGCATAATCCCTTCTAGCTCCATCCATGTTGCAGTGAATGACATTAACTTATCTTTTTTATTGCTGAATAATATTCCATTGTGTATATGCACCAATCTTGATCTAGTCATCTATTTTCTGGGAATTTGGGTTGTTCCCAAGTCTTACCTATTATAAGTAGTGTTGCAATAAACATGGGGGTGCAGGTGTCCTTTTGAATTAATATTTTTGTGTCTTTTGGGTAGATCCCTAGGAGTGGAATTGCTGGGTCCAATGGCTTTCTAAACAGTTGCTAACACTAAAATAATTGGATAGTAAAGTGTTTCAATCTGTAAACCAAGTAAATAATGTATAAGTAACTTTATGGCCCCAGAAATCACCAAGAAATTTCCCTGGAATTACACAATATTGAGCCCACCTGATCCCTATTTTCTCCAATGCTAATGGACCATTTATTGGCCATCCTCTTGTATTTTTTTTTTCTTTCATCGTGGTGGTAGAAAAATTTTGGCTTCCTATTGGACAAATTTTGACCAATGTCTTATTTCTGTATTTACCACAATCCAAATATTTTAAAGAGAAGTGAATAATGGCATCATCTTTCCTGGCCTCCTTTTGTGTTGTCCTGAAGAAAATAATAACACTATGACCTACTACACCTAAGGTGTTATTAGAATCTATCTAGCATCCATTTATTTTAATTCAAACTGTGAAGGCACAGAAAAGGATAAAAAACAAGATCAGGGCCCTCCCTGGTGGCACAGTGGGTTAAAGTACTGCACTAAGAAGCTTAAGCCAAGTCCACATGAGTTCGATCCCCGCCTGCCCCGGAGGAGATCCACAAGGCGCCTGCAGCCTTTCCTGACCTGCCCGCTGCTCCCCTCAGCAGTGTCCTTCGTTGATCTTCCTGTTCTGCTCCCCACTCTGTTCCTGGTGAATCCTCTCACCCTCCACATCTCTGGCCTGTACCCCAGTTCTATCTAAATAAATAAATAAAGCTAAAACAAAAGAAATATTAAAAAAAAATCAAAGACCAATTAGAATGTCCCTAGATCTAGAGCAAAGAAGAAAAAGGCATCAAGTAGAATAAGTAGAATTCTACAGTGACCCCTAAATCTATTGTTAAATATCTAATAATGAGCAGAGAAAGTAGAAAATGAAACCAAGATAAATCGAAACACTTAGCATTTCTCTCTTTGGTCCTGTTGCTAGATTCTACTTGACTGTGACTATAAGATACAATTCCAAGAAATGGAGTTTTATTTAGCCACAGATGAAATAAGAGAGAATATTTACCTCCTTGTGTCTGCAGCATTCAAAATACTATGTATTTTTCTTCTTCATATAAAACATTTAACTCATCAGTTAAAAATTCTGAATTAAGACTACTAATGTTTTATTGATTAAACTTAAATATCCCTCAGTTCTCAGGGTACTTGACAGCTGTGCAGTAGCTGACATTATTTTCTATCATTCCCCTTACTCTCAGAATTCTCTTGTTCAAGAAATGGATCTTCCTGACTGTATACATTTTCCACGTAACTCTGTGATGACTCATTTTTGGCTTGTGTCATTAGCTCTTTTTCAAAATTCTTAACAACAGGCTTTCCCTAAGCATATGATGAGGCTCTCTTTTCCTTTTCACTATTCTAGCTCTGTAATTCCTCCAGTCACTCATTTCTAAGCCTAAACAATCTACAAAATTTCAGGTACCAAACCTGAATTGTCTGCTGGAATAAATCTCTATCCAAAATTACAATTCTTTGCAAAACCTTAATATCAACCTGCCTAAAAGCAAACTCATCAAGACCTCCTTCTGACTTTCTAAACCCAGCTAATTTCACTCAAGGTTAAATTTTTATAGCTATATCTGATTCATCCCAATCATTGCCACTTTTATCATTTGGTTACAAGTCCTTTTGATTCCATATTCAACAAGTGTTTCACATTTTCCTACTCCATTCCTGATGACACTGGTCTTATTTAGATCTCTTTTTTTATTTAATCATCCAGCAAACAACCATGGAAAACTTACTAAATGTTACATTCCATAAAGAATGAGATGGTCTCTAATATTAAGATGCTTACCTTAGTAGACATGTTACACATATATGTAAAGTGACATTAGAAGATAAATATGTATGGAATATAATGGGTTTTTAATGCAGAATGGTCAATTGTGCCCTTGATGAGTGGAGTATAAAGTAAGTTTCACATATATATAGCTTCCTAACTAGTTCTAGTGACACCTCCTAATGGCTCCCTCATCCAATATGTTCCTCACACTTCTGCCATGCAGTTGGTTTGTGGTCCATATCAATTTAATAATCCAGAAAACAATGAACAAATGAACTAAAATAGTGGCAATCAGAATGATAGGAATGAATCAAGTCAAGATGCTGTAAGTACAAATGAGTATTGAAGGAATTTTCAAGGAAAGAAGGTTTTCAATAGTAACCTTAGAACTCTGGCTTGGATACTAGCTACTTATCAAGTCACTGATAGAAGGAATTAAGTCAGAAGAATAAGAAATATTAGGGAAGAAGGAAGGAGGCTGGGAGAATTAAGAGGAACAAGATAAAAGGTAGGAGGGTGAGTAAAGTGTGAATCAAGGAATCTAACAGACCCAGAAAACTGAAAAAGAGCCAATATACACAAAAGGAGAGGTGTCATATGACCACAATATTCCCAATTTGAAAAAAGGAAATGGTCCACTAAAAAATTCCACTTGACTATGTAGTCATCTCTTTGCCCTGTATTTACATTCCAGAACTATTCATCTACATACACTCCAATAGACAGAGAAGAAATTCTGAATAGAGAATTTCTGTCTGATTATTCCAAAGATACCATATATTATAGTCCCAACCTCTTCTATTCCTCTGAACATGTATTTTGCTCCTGATTCTGTTATCTTTCCTAGGAAACTGAAGTGAAACAACTTAGGGCAGGAATAACACACTACTTAGAAATAATCATTCAGTAATAATAATTCAGAATAAGCATTCATACTCAACATATAATTTTTTTAAATGTTAATATTTTCTATGATGCAAAAATACTTAGGAGGAGTTCAAATCAAATTATGTAAGCTATGTATTTAACCAACTACAGTAAAGTTTACTGCAATTTTGACCTAAAAGTACAGAATATATAATACATAGTTATGAAAACATAGAATTTGAATCAAAACCTCTTGAAAGGGAATTGGAGCTTACCTTGATTTCTAGGACATATAATCTATTCCACCTATTTTCTCTCAACTCTTAATGACCTATATTTTCTTCTGATTTTATTAATTTGTGGGTTCCTTAAGGCTCAGTATTTATCTCTACCATTTTCACTACATTTTTCCTATCAGAAATCATCTACAATCCCAGCTCCAACTTTTGTCTATGCAGAGGGATCCTAAGTATTTATGTCAGAACTGATTTTTCACTATGCTGAAAATTGCAATCCAACTAATGGCAAGGTATTTTTCCTCTTTCTGCCTTTTCTTAAATCAAAATATCTCACATGACTAAATCATCATCTTTCCCTTTAAAAACCTGTTCTCCCTTCTGCCCTCTTATCTCTTGATACCATGTCCCTACTCACTATCAACACTATTTAACTGCTATGATCACAGAAAAACTTCCAAAAGTTGTCTATACCTAATTTCATCAATATTATACTAAACCAACAATCAATTTCATATCACTGAGAGGTCAGTTTATTGCCAGAATCAATGATTAATTCTCATTTCCTTTCTTGAAAAATTTACTTGTTAAGAGCATTCAAGACACTATGTTCTCTCATGTCTCTATTTACCAATATACTCTTTCACAATTTTCCTTATTAGCATTTTTCTCCAAATGACCTTAGCTTGTTAAGGATCCAAGAGTTCTGTCTTTGGCCATCTTCTTTAATTTTAATGACCCATATTCTCTATTACTTTAAACATTACATATATGTTGTTGATACTCACATTTATTTCTCTAGTCATATATTTCCTCTAGATTCATGTTTCTGTCATGTGAATTACAAAATACCCCAACTAGCCAAAATCCTCCTTTATAAAATGGAGAATAAGAGTATTAAAATTTCAGACTTCTAACCATATTACAAACCCATAATACTTAAAACAGTATGGTACTAGTATAAAAACAGACACAATGAATAGAACCAAAACCCCAGAAATAAAACCACACATATATAGTCAACTAGCCTATGACAAAGGGACCAGGAATAAATGCTGAAATAAGGAGTCTTTTCAACAAATGGTACTAGGAAAACTGTACCAACCCATGCAAAAGAATGAAACTCCATGCGTAAAAATCAACTCAAAAGGGATATAAGATTTGGATGTAAGATCTGAAACCATAAAATATATTGAAGAAAACAAGAAAAAGATTCCATGACATAAACTTGAGAAACATCTTAGAAAGCTTGTTTCCAGAAGCAAAGAAATCAAAAGAGACCCAACAAAACGTGACACAAGCTCTGCGACATCTCTTGTCTGACAGATTTTGGGTAGATCAGGAAAAGCTCTGAAAAATCAGACTTTCCACTGCTAACTTATGTTTTGATCTCCCTTTTTTGTATAACCATAATATCAAAATATTCTCAGCAACCTTCAGCTTACAATTGGATTGAGTCAGCCTCAGAAGGTGCTACCTGGCCCTGACAAGCAAGTACTGCACCAGGGTGAGAAATTCCTCTTGAAGTCAAAAGTCATTACTAAAAACAAATGGCTGTTACTGCAAAGTCTCTCTCACTGCCAGATTGAGGAAAACCCAAATCTTATCACTCTATCTCATATAGCCTTCTATTCAGTTTCTAAATAACCACTCAAGTTTTCTACTATCTAGTCTTTGGATATGGATATTCACCCAAGTGCCTATGCAGTGCTAATCAGGTTTTCTACCATCTAGACTTCAAGAAAACTCACTTAAACTTTTTAACAAGTTTTTCAAAGAACATTACTTTAATTTGATTTACAAGAAATTTCCTCTTCCTGCCCTCACTTTACTTTACCCTCTAGGATGTCTCTATGAGAATCAAAGCCCTTAAGTAAAAGATAATGTTTCAGGGACTTTATTTTGGTTAATCTTCTCTGTGGTAAATATAGTAATATTAGTCTTAAACGTTGTGAATCTATGTACCTGTTTTAACCTTGATAGATTGATTTTAGAAATGTTCTAATCTCAACTGAAGGTCAAAAAAAAAAAAAAAAACAGGACCCCAGACTATTCTTAGCAAAAAGGTGATTGTGATCTCAGCCCATTTCATATGCTAATGTTATCCCTCTGCCTGCCTGAAGTATATAAAATACACCACTGCTAAATTCAGAGCAGGGAGACTTGCACCCAACTCCCATTTCTGTGTCTTCCTCACGCCCGCTCCCTTTTTTCCCTTTTCCCCCTTTTTCTAGGAATCTCTGCTCACCGTCGCCATTCCCACCTTGAGACCCTGCCTGTTCTGTGATAATAATCCGTGATTGGGGACAAAGTCTCCGACAAAACAGTGGGCACTGTATCAATCTACTTAACAGGCTTTTAAAGTAAACATTACTACAACAGAAATATTGATTTCACCTTCCTCAATCCCATCCCTCCCAAGCATCACCATTTACATAATGTTACTAACAGTCATCCCAATGTATGGTAGTGTGGAGTCATTTTTGCTGCAGTCTGTCTAATTGTGATACTTTTTCTTGGTTACCTTGTTATAGGTGAAGCTGTGTGATAACTCTGGCCAACTTTTTTTGAGTATATGTGTCAATTACGGCCTCCAAATTTAATTGCTCAAATGAGAAAAATTCTAAATCTCTCTTTTCCCCTTCCAATGGCAACCACCAATGTTGCAGTTATCCTAGATTCCCTGTCATCTTATATTACAGAGTGAGGACAATAACAAGAATATTAAGACCAGTTAACACAAAAATGACACAAATGTCCATGCAAGGTAGCCCCTCCTTTTGTTTTAAGTACTTTAAGCCTCCGACATTTTGAAATGGTTTGTTATGACAACACAACCTAAGTTACTTTCACTAATAAAAAAATTCTCAACTATTCACTTCTCACACCCAACATACAGTTAAACAATATATTGGATTGACTCTACCTCCAAAATACATGTCACATCGCCATCCTCCATGGCTAATATTCTAATTCACACTGCTATATTCTCTATTTGGATGGCATCAATAGCCAATCTTTGTCTCTACAAGTATACACTAATGGTTTATGTTCCAAAGACCAGCCAAAGGGATTTTTCTAAATTCAGGTCTATCACTGCCCTACTAAAAAGTGCCCAGTGGCTTTCACTGTAATCAGAATAAAATCCAAACTCTTGCCATGACTTAGAGGTTCTACATAATTTAGTTTCACTTAATTCCTTTTGATATCCCTTGAATCCAACAAATATATACTTTTCAAGTCTTTGTATTTGCTGGCCTCAACTTCTTAGTAAGTATGACTTAGCTCCCCATCAACTAAATTCTCTAAAATGGCACTCCAGGGCCTCCTTCGTGGCACAGGGGCTGTGTCAGTGCACCAGCCACTGTGGCATAAATTTGATTCTCAGACAGGGAGGCTACTCACATGGCCCAGCAGACCTCTTCTGCCTTGCCTGATGTTCCCCTCCGCAGTGTATTTCAGTAGATCTGCCTGCTCTGATCCCCACTCTGTCTCTGCTCCTTTCACTCCCTCACCTCTGGCCTAAATATATATATATTTTTAAAGATTTATTTATTTGTGCATACAGAACTGGGGTACAGGCCAGAGGCTCAGGGGCGGTGAGAGGCTTCACCAGAGACAGAGTGGGGAGCAGAACAGGCAGATTGAGGAAGTACACTGCTGAGGGGAGCAGTGGGCGGGTCAGGAGAGGTCTGCCTCGCCATGTGGTCTCCTCCAGGGCAGGCGGCAGGCGGGAATCGAACTCATGCGGAAGTGGCTTCAGATTCTCAGTGCTGTGCTTTAACCCGCTGCACCACCAGGGAGGGCCTAAATATATATTTTTTTAATCCTAAAAAACAAGTACTCCATTATCTTCTTCTCCCTCATCATGCCTTATTTTATTCTCTTCACAGTATTTATGAACCACCATAGATGTGCTTAAGCTTATTTTCCTATTCTTTGTTTTCACCTATGAGAATATAAGCTCTATGAAAGTAGGGACCATTATTGCTATTATTCACAAACATACATCAAGCTTCAGAAGAAAAGAATGTCAAGTAAACTGGAATTGAACTAGAGAAATTATTCATATTTTCCCTGCATTTCTAATCCCCTCAGCATCAAGTATTCTGGTGAGACCTTTGAAGGTTCCAGTCTTTGGACTTTTGGGATTCTGAATTTTAGCTTACACATGTCTCTACTTACACATATAAAGGTTTTTATATAGGCTAGCAATTTACATGGATCAAAGTGTACAGGCACACCTGCACACAAAGATGCTCATTCATACCCGTATACACACACATACTTTTAGTCTAAGAGCTACCCAAGTTTTACCAGTACAGATTTTCAACATGAGGCTGGCTTTGTGACAAGATCAATTCTTTCATTCCCTCTCCCCATATCCAAACTCTTTCTTGAAGAAACCTTCATTTTCAGTACTGTGTGGTCATTTCCATTTGTGAGTGAGATGCGATCTTGGCAGAATCTAAGAGCTCCTGACAAATCCTGATTAGTCTTTTGTCCCAATAAAGAACTGTAAAGTCATCCCAGAGAATCGTTCATTGGAAAATAATAGCTTCTCCTGGTGCCAAGAGAATATAGTCATTATTTATTTATCCATTCACTCGTTAGACAAATGTATGTGGAAGTCATTCAAATTATTCATTCAACAAATAATTGCTGAGTGAATCTCTATGCCAGGGACTGTTCCAAAGTGGACAAACTAGACCAATCTTAGCATTATGGACATAAACACCTGCACTGGAGGTAATGAAATAAATGCATATGGGAACTTATCATACATCAGATGATGATAAGCAAGATGAAGGGGAAGGGTCTCCCTGGTGGCGCAGGGGTTGAGGTCTTGGGTTATCAAGCTATTGCCAACACCGCTGCATGAGTTCAATACCCAACCAGGGAGCTGACCCACATGGTTCAGCAGACCTCTCCTGTCTCTTCCACTGCTCCCCTCAGCAGTGATTTTCAGTATATCTGCCTATTCTGCTCCCCACTCTGTCTCTGGTAGATCCTCACTCCCCATGCCTCTAGCCTATATCCCAGTTCTTGTGTGCATAAATAAATTTAAAAAATCTTTAAAAAAACAAAGCAAGATGAAGGGGAGCTAGAATGTTTATGGGATAAATGCCTATTACTTTGTTACTATACATACAGAATAGGCAGAGAAGATCTATATAATAGTGACATTTTGATAGGGATATGAAAACTCTGGGAAAGAAGCTGTCAGACATTTGGGGAAGGAAGATTCCCAGCAAACAGCAAGTAATAAGTCCTGGGTGGGGGGAGAATGAGGAACAGTAATAATATAAGTCAATGTTACCTTTCAATTAATGAAAAAGTTAATTATTTTTTTGTAAAACTCATGAGAACTTATGTGAATGATAACTTCAAAGAACGTAGGAGGCTAATGCGGTTCCAATCAGGGCAAATGAAGAGTAGCTTACCAGACATGAAGGCAAAGAGAGAGGCAGCCACGTCTGACAAGGTCTCATGGGCCTCCTACAACTTGAGTTCTGCTTTAGAGCAAGATGGAAAGCCACAGGAGCATTCGAGCAGAGGGGTCTATATGTTTTTCTTATTTGTTAAGAGGAGTACTCCATCTGCTAAGAAACTGTCGACTTGGGGAAGAGGGAGAACCGGGGCAAAAAGAGAAGCAGAGGGACCTGCCTAGTGGCACAGGGGTTAAGTATCAGCACTATGAAGCTATCAGCTGCCACTGCAGCACAAGTTTCATCCCAAGCCAGGAAGCTGACCCTCATGGCACAGCAGACCTCTCCTGTCTTTCCCATGTGCCCCTCAGCAGTATATTTCAGTAGATCCACCCTTTCTGCTCCCCACTCTGTCTCTGGTGAATCCTCTCACACCCACACTTCTGGTCTATACCCAGTTCTTATATGCATAAATAAATCTATCTTTAAAAAAACAAAAACAAAAAACAAGAACAAAAAACGGAAGCAGAGAGTTGAAATGCTGCTGTCACAATCTAGTGAGAAAATATGGCAGCTTGGCCCTAGGCACCCCAATGTATAGCCTCCCCTGACCCCTAGTTCTCTACAGTGGCCACATCTCTGTGATCCTGAGCTCTGAGGCAATGCCTCATGAAAGCACTCCTCAACCTGCATTATAACCATTTGTTTACATGTCTTTTTCTCTGACCAGAAAAATCATTAAGATGTCCATAACACAAAATAAATAGAAAATTTGGAAATTTTAATATGTTATCAATAATGAAACCAATCACAAAATATTACTTTGATCAATAAAAACTTCTGAAAG
>NW_004567114.1:17935306-17956732 GCF_000260355.1 Condylura cristata
TGACCCGCCCGCTGCTCCCCTCAGCAGTGTACTTCGTGGATCTGCCTGTTCTGTTCCCCACACTGTCTCTGGTGAAGACTCTCACCCTCCGCATCTCTGGCCTGTGCCCAAGTTCTGTATGAATAAATAAATAAATCTTTAAAAAAAAAAAAAAACTGCTTCAAACTGACCACAAGCTAACCCAAGTAAATGACTAAGTTTCACAGGTATGAAAAGGGGAATTTTACATTATTCATATGCTTTTTACTCTCTAGAACACTGCTGTCCAAAAGAAATATAATGTAAGTCACAGATATAATTTTAAATTTTCTAGAAGAAACAGGTGGAATTAATTTTAATGTACGTCAGCTAACCTAATATATCCAAAGCAAAAAAATTTTTTGCACTAAGTCTCCCAAAATCCAGCATACATTTTACACTTACAGCACACCTTACTTCACTCCAGGTATACACTTAGTAGGTAGGCATTGCTGTGTCAATTATATCAGACAGGGACACCCTGGAATAATTATCCTCTTGTAAATTAGTATGTTAGTGTCCTGATATATTACTAACTAAATCTCCGTTAGTCCAGAAAACAATTTCTCCCATCCTGACACTTCCTGAGCAACTATTGAGGAATACTGGTAACAGGCATGGGCTGAGTTCAGACTGTGGATTTTAATCCCAGCTCTAACCCTTTGTTAGCTGTGTGGACTTGCACAAACTATTCATAATTGGCTTCCTTTCTTCCCCAAAGAGAGTGTATTTCCCAGAGTTAGTGTAAGAATTAGATAAATTCCTAAGTACTTAGGACACTGCTTACTATACAGTAGGTGCTCAATTAATGTTGACCTTGATGATGATGATTTACCTGACACTGACATTTTGCTGGGCTGAACATCAGGCTATGGCTGAGATAATTCCACAAGGGTACAGAGCTTACTAAGCCCCAGGCTCAAATCACCACTGACTATCAGGCTATCCCTACCTTTTTAGCCCTTGACTGCTTCTCTCTGTGTGACAGAAACCTGCCTATCTTCCCCTGTAGTGACCATCCTCACTGTTTACATTATGATGCAGCAAGGCTCACATTCCTCATGGCTTTGAGGGAACAGAGCAAAGACTAAACACACAATTGAAACTGAATCTGCAGAACCTAAAAAAAAAAAAAAAAAACCTAGTTCCAGGTTGGTTTGGCAAATTCTCAGCTCTGGAAAGAACCAGTCAAGAAGCATCAGTCATAGACTGAGGGGAAAAGTGTGTGCCCTCCAATGCATCTTCTACACAGACTAGCTTCGCATTTCCATCACGATAGGATAGTAAGCCACATGTGAGATGGGTTTGGGAAACTAAGCAGGATATCCACTTTTGCAAAAACCTATCCTGACAAAATCTAGCAAGTTTCCTTAGACTTAAGGAATTAATAAAATAAGCCAAGTCCATTATTCACTGAAAATTCACTACCTGTGAGTGACTTAGTTTCCAAAGGAAAGAAAGACACACTTCTCTTTTCTCCTCCGGCATAATCTAGAGGACAATTTACATACCACTAGCATAAAATATATCACAATAATAAAAACAGAGAGTCTTGCTATGAAGACTCAGGCAATTCCAATTCATGCTCATTTCAATTTTTTTAATTTTTCCTCTTAGGTATTTGTGTCTCTATGGGAATGAATGCTCTAGCACACTGCAAAGCTGGAGGCAAAGCCATTTATACAGGACATATGTACATGGATGCTGCTTCACCTTGAAGATGAGAATGTGGACTTGCTATGTTATAGCTGGACCAGCAGCCAAAAGAGTTCAATACCTGAAAACATTCCTTTAAGTAAACACGTGCAGCTATCGTTTATCTATCACATTCTCTTGCAATGTGGCATAAGTTGCAAGCACATAAGGCAGGGTCGTTATAAGAACTGAGCTTTCCAGAGAGCTTTGGAAGGACTCACCCCAAATAATGTGTTTCTTAGCTGCTCACTGCCATGAAGGACTCAAGTACCAAGTGAGGCTGTATCAAGCACATTAAAGCTGACCTTTGCTTATGGGGCCCCCATATTTCTGACATCCCTGGGTAATTAGTTCAAAAATTAAATGAGGCCCTCCCTGGTGGCACAATGAGTGCAGCACTGCAAGCTAGCAGCAGCCGCTTCAGTGCGAGCTCAATCTACTCCTACGCTGGAGGTGATCCACATGGCACAGCAAACCTCTCCTGACCCGCCCACTGTTCCCCTCAGCAGTGTACTTCTTTGACCTGCCTGTTCTGCTCCCCACTCTGTCTTGTGAAACCTTTCACCACCTCTGCTCCTGTGTCCTGTAACCCAATTCTGTATGCATAAATGAATAAAATCTTTTTAAAAAATTAAGGGAAGTGTATGTTTATGGGATTCCTGCCAGTCCATGGCTCATCTGAAATACTAAAGAGTCATATCAGAGAAACTTTCCTCAAATTGTGGACAACTTAATTCAGCAGTTGGGTGCTCAGGCCATCTTAAACCTGGGGGAATCACTTAAACGGCATCTGAAAAAACAACTACAAAAAAGTTGTTTGTACAAGATGAAAAGATCAAACCACTCTACTTTGGGACAAGTCAAGAAACCAATTTAAAATAAGATAGGTCTCTATACTCTTGTACCAGCTAGGAAAAGACAGGAGTCAAGTTCTAAACTCAGAATCCATTGACAGAGTCATTCTTTCTCTTCTGGTATTTCAAATGCAGCCCAATCTCCAAAAGCCTGTGTTTTAATTTCTGCTGAGAACCCTGTTATTTCTATACATGTTCTGCAGTCAGTTTATATGACTCAACAAACAGAATCCAATCTCTCTCTTTAGCTTCATCTCCTACCCTTCTCTCCATATATACCTCATGTTCAAGTTACATTCCAATACTTGAAAATAACATGAATCCTCCCACTTCTGTGTATCTGACTGAAATTGTTCCTACAGTGGAACAGCCCCCTTACTCTTTGTCTGGGAAGTACATGGTAAGTTTTTAAATTCACTTCAAATCTTCTTATGCAAAATATATTGAATCTAGCTGACTTTTTTCAGTTTTTCATTAAATTATAGCTTACATTCAGAAAATTATACAATTAAAAAATCAATAGCTTAAACAATTTTCAGAATGAGCATACTTAAATATTTACCATTCAGACCAAGTAATGAAACAGTATCACACCTCCAAAGTTTTCTTGCCTCATTCACTACATTCTTCTTCAGAGATGAGACTTCTATTAGCAATGATCAGTCTCGTTTGTTTTAAATGTTACATAAAGTGAAAATTATAAGATTTATACTTTTGGTGTCTGGTTTGATTTATTCAGTCAATTTTGTGAGATATATCTATGCTGTTTATATAGCTCATTCATTTTTATTTTATATGACATTCTATTGTGTGACTACAACACAATCAACTTATTTATTCTATTGTCTGTTGCCTTTTGGGTTGTTTCCAGTCTGAAATTATTTTTTTTTAAGATTGATTCATTTATGCATACAGAACTGGGGTACAGGCCAGAAGTGCAGGGGCGGTAAGAGGATTCACTAGAGATAGAGTGGAGAGAAGAACAGGCTGAGTGACCAAGTAAACTGCTGAGGGGAGCAGTGGGAGAGTCAGGAGAGGTCTGCCAGGCCATGTGGGTCACCTCCAGGGCGGGGATCAAACTTGTGCTGAAGTGGCTTTAGCTTCGTAGTGCTGTGCTTTAACCCACTGGAACTTCTTTTCAAATTCAACTTCTTAAATAGATTTCCCCAACTTTTCTGTATAGGCTTTTTTTTTTTTTTTTTTGACTAGGCTTTCAGGCAACCCAAGTTTCTTAGAACTCTTTATTTACCCTCTTCCTGATGCTTCTGCTACTTTTATCATTTTTAAAAATTCAAAATGTATCTGAAATGCCATTTCTGAAATAACACATTTTTTCACCTGACCATCCTGGGAGTCAGAAGTCCAGAATGGATTTTAGTAGATTGAAGTCATGATGTCAGTAAGAATAAGGTTCTGAGGGAGAATTTCTTTCCTTATGGTTTCCAGTTTCAAACGATTCCTACATCTTTGACTTGCAATGCCTTTCTCCATTGTAAAGCAAGTGGCGGAGTAGTTTTGAAATCTCTATAATCACTTTTGTACTATGCCTACACAGTTCTCTATACTTTCTATTTCTCTACACTTCCCTTTTCCTTTCCATCTATGTGGTGTCATCTTCCTCCTGCCTAAAGAATATCATGTAGTTTTTTTTTTTTTTTAAAGAAATAAGCCAGGAATGAATGCTGTTGTTTTTTAGCTGCAAACAGATAATTTTCCTTCCTCATTCCTCTCTCCCTCCCTGCCTTCTTTTCTATTGATTTGCCATGCTCTATAAATTTGAGAGGTACATATTCACCTAAGAGGGTGTATAAGCCTCACTTCACCCACCACCACCACCGAAGGTCCAATTGTTTTCCCACTATCAGACTGGCATCCCCTATCTTCCCATTCCACTACCCTTTCACTCTCACTTTCCATTTGTTTAAAGATTTATTTACTTATGCATACAGAACTGGGGTACAAGCCAGAGGTGCAGGGTGGTGAGAGGATTCACCAGAGACAGAGTGGGGAGCAGAACAGGCAGATCAATGAAGTACACTGCTGAGGGGAGCAGCAGACAAGTCAGGAGAGGTCTGCCACATCATGTGGGACACCTCCCTGGCCGGGGATTGAACTCATGAAGAGGCTGAGGCTAGCTTTGTAGTGCTGTGCTTTAACTAATTGCACTACCAGGGAGAGCACTCATTTTCCATTCTTTATACACTATTTTTGCTGATTATAGAGTCTAGCTGAGGGAACAATTATCTTCTGTTAGCATTTTTAAAGCTATGATTGTATTGTCTTTTGGCTTCCAGCATTTCTCTTGAGGAGACCACTTTAGTCTTCTTGCTGCTTCTATGAAGGTAATACACATTTTTCTCTGGTTTCTTTGCAAAATTTCTTTCTGTGTTTGGTTTTCAGGAGTGTTACTGAGATGTTTCATTTCATTTATTTGTTTGCACTATCTGGCAATGCTTCATTGATGGTTTGATGTCTTCTTTCCATTTTGGAAAATGTTCAGTGGACATATCTTCAACTGTTGTTTTTTCTTCACCCTTTCTCTCTAGTCCTCTGACCCAATTTAACATGTAGATTTTTCACTCTATCATACATACTTGCGTCTTTCTTTTTTCCCACTGTATATGTCCTACTAATCTTCTAGATCACAATGCTTTCCTCAGCAGCATCTTATGTTCTTAGACATAGCTACTGAAATTTAAATTTATATTAACATTTGATTTTATTTTGTGTCTTCCATTTTTCCATGTTTCATTTTCCTTTCTAAAATTTCCACTTGATACTTTCACATACTTATGAGATGAAATTTTCCATCCTGTTTTCTATTTTTTGAGGTTACTATTAGTTATTGTAATATTATTTTTTATATTTCTAACATACGGCCATCTTATTTATTTCTATTGTTTATTTTTCATATCTAAGTTTTTGGTACTTGGCCTTATCTCCTGGTGTACCTGACAACATTGAACTAACGGTTCAGGCCTATGTATAAAAACCTAGAAGAACCATATAAGGCTCTGGATATAAGCTTATCTCCTCCAGTGAGAAAAAATCTTCTCCAGAAGAGGAGGAACAATAAAATGCATTTTTGCTTTCAGGAAGACACAAAAGTGATGGATCATTGCTATCCATTCTGAAACCTAACTGACTGAAAACTGTGTTCACCTTTGTGAAATTGTTCTATTTGTGTTAGCTCCTCTAAGTCCTAAGGTGTACCCTTCTGGGGGTGACAAATGAAACCCTGGAGAGTTTTCATTTGTAAGTTAAAGTTGTAAAGAACTCTCCTTGGATGAATGTTGACTTATTTGTATCCCTGGCTCCATGAGGCTAAAATTTCTGCTCATGTAGCAAGCCTCCTGGATAACACTTTCTGTTTGGCCTCTTGAAAAATGTCTTGAGGAAAAGAAATACATTCAGCTTTTGTCTCTCCACATTGTGCTTCCCTTCTTTTCACTCAGGATCGTGGCCTTTCAAGCTCTTTCTGCCGTGGTAGGTTTTTGATGCCTTCACACTGATCATTTTTATTTTTTACCAATTCTACTATTTGGCCTTAGGGATAGGGTCACTCCTATACAGGGAATCCATCATAACCAGACACCTCTCAGAGTATTTTTAAAATCTTTCCAATATACCAATTTATAATAAAACTTTTTTTTATTCTTCATCATAATTTCTACACTTACTTTAAACTTGTTTGCCAATATTTCTCACTAGTTGCAGGCCCCTTAAAGTGAGGAACCACTGTAATAATTTTGTATCCCTGAGGCTATTGCTTAACACATAACAAATATTTAATATACATTGGCTAAACTGAATTTAATTAAATTGGAGAAAAACGCCATCAAAATATCATCAAGGGAAAATGTCTTTTTAGCTTTTAGCACTATTTGAAGATAGATTAAACTTTTTTTACACAAGGGAATATAGTGAAGGTTCATGTGTGATGAGATGGTGGGAGAACTATGGGAGCTACAAGTAAAGGGAGAAACTAACTACTGTACAAAAATGAACAACAAAAATAAATAATTAGAAAAAATGAATGTATAATTTTGTTCTTATAAAAATTACATACATTGGCCCTCCCTGGTGGCGCAGTGGGTTAAAGCACAGCACTGAAAAGCTGAAGCCACTTCCTCATGAGTTCGATTCCCACCTGTCCTGGAGGTGACTACATGGCGCAGCAGACCTCTCCTGACCCACCCGCTGCTCCCCTCAGCAGTGTACTTCATCGAGCTGCCTGTTCTGCTCCCCACTCTGTCCCTGGTGAAGCTTCTCGCTGCCCTTGAGCCTCTGCCCTGTACCCCAGTTCTGTATGCACAAATAAATAAATATTTAAAAAAATTACATACATTATCAGAATTTTCAGTCTCTGACCTCTGTTCCTATGCAAGTTAAAAACTAACCCCCTCCTGTGATTTTTTTTCTGTTTCTGTGTCTCTGTCTCCATCTTTCACCTCTTCAACAATGAATACAAGACCCATTTATAATAAAATTCCTACTGTGTCAAAATATTCAGACTCTAATAGAAAGACACATACCTATGTAAGTAAGGTTAGTTATGATATTACTTTTCAAGCTGAATGCAACAGTTATAAAGATATAGGGTTCTTTCCATTTAGCTGTGGAATCTCACTGAACCACAGTGCTTCAAAATATAATGGAAACTAGGCTCAGAGTGGAGTATCTTCTTTCTGAGCCTCATTTTACCTCCAACACTTAGATAACACCTAACTTATAGACATATTTAATATAGAGTTATGCAATAAATCAATCATTGAATGCTTGGAAGTTTATTTAAGCCCAATTACTCAACAATCTCAAAGGTTTCACCCTTATCTAACTACTTGTTTAGATTGTCTATCAGGTCATTGTAGCATCAAACTTTACTCTTCACACACAGAATCCCAAGCCTGACAATACTCTTGGTGGAAAACTCTTCAAGGTGCTTATCCTGAAAATTGTAACAGTTTTCCATACACTGGCATGCAATTTAATTAATTTGTCACATTGAAGTTAGTTAATTTAAGGCAGGAAATCTTTCTTTTGCAAAGCTGGTTCAGGCTAAGCTACATGATCTAGTTTGTTTTATTTCCTTATCAGATACTTTGACTTAACTATTGTAGAAAATGTAAGAGAGAGGGGAAAAAAAAACACAACAATTTATAAGCAAAATATCCAAGCTCACAGGAACCAGAGATTAGATCAACTAAATGGCCCTACAAAGACTATGAGACAGAACTGGTGTGAGCAAAAGATCTAAGAGATTCAAGAACTTATCACACATTCTAAGTCCTAGAGAGGACACAAGTGTTTCCTACCTCCCCATCAACACCCCAGGATTCTACAGTCTACACTGGAAAAGAAAGAATATCTTCAGGGAGTGTTTTTTTGTTTGTTTGTTTTTTGTTTTTGTTTTTGTTTTTTTGGCTTGATTTTTGTAACAGTTTTGATACTTTTTTTTTTTTTTCCAGTTGCATGGAAATCATATCTGCTTTGGAGACTTGGTTTGTTCTGTTTTATTTTCTGTATGCAGTGACAGTGATCTTGCCATACAGCCTGCCATTTGAAAGATAGTACATGTGAGATACTGGGGCTGGGGTAATAAAATTATGTAAGGACTGGCAGAACTACAACAGATTTAAGTGGACTGACAGCAAGATGAAAAGAGACCACCTGCAAGCTAACATTTGAATGGGCGGACTTTCTTGGGGGTTTAGTAGAATAAGAATAAGTACTAAGAAACATGCAATTTATACTGTTGAGGTCTCTAGATTTTCAGTAGGAGCAAGGAACTTGAAATGAGAGATTATAGGCACACACTTTATAAGAAAAACCTGGTTTACACTTTACTGAATTAGTTTATACTACATTATCTAATTTACTGGCAATGCCAAATATTGTCAAGGATGCAGGGAACTAGAACATTACCTGCCACTGTACCACTGGTAAGAATGTAAAGTTGTACATCACTTAGGCAATTTGAAAATACTTGGCAGAATTAAAGATGCACCCAACTTATGAGCCAGCAGGGAACTGTACTTCGAGGGCTATGTTCTGAATAAATGCTGGCATAGATGTGGTCCAGAAACACATGGGAGTGCTCACTGTAGACAATTGCAATATTGAAAATTGGAAACACTCTAAATGCCTAGCTACACTACAGAAGTTAAGTGAAACAAAGCATATTCCTACCATGGAACACTAAATAACAGCTAATATGAAAAAATGATATCCACATGAATTAATATAGATAAATCTTAAAAATGTCATGTTGAATAAAACAAGTAAATTATACAGAGATATTAGAGGAAGAGGCCATTTATATAAATTTGAAGCACTCATAATATTGTACATATTACTTAAGGTTATAAAAACATATAATCAATTTTAAAACATGGCCTAAAAAACAACACAGCAACTAAAAGATAGCCCTTTCCTAGAACACCAGAAGACTTCACAGCACTACCACTATCAATCTATTTGAGCTGGCATTATAATAAAAATTATTTGCTCCTATAATTTCCTGAGGGGAAGTTCAAAGCTCCTCATCCTACCTGTAAGCTATGAAATTGGTCTCAAGCAAAATTAACTCATCAGTTGCAATGGACTATTCTAGGAGGTCTGAAAGCTTTTTGCCAGCCACAGATTTAATAAAAGGGGATGAAATTGGCCAGGAGCTGCCCTGAATCTGCACATGGCTCTCTTCTTGGGGTCTCTCTCTTACTTTGATTCTGTTCTATATAATGGGCTCTCAGAAGAAGCATCCCTAGAAGAAGCATCCCTAGGTTGTTTTATTTTTTTTTTTTCTTTTTTTTTTTTTTAACTAATTCTTGTTTGGGAAATCTTTCCTGCCTCCACTATTTGAAAGTCCAGGGGTCAAGCAGATGAGGCTTAAGGTAAAGATCAGGCCCCCCATGGTGGTGCAATGGGTTAAAGCACAGCATTACAAAGCTATTACAGCCACTGCAGCTCGAGTTTAATCTCTGGCCAGGGAGCTGACTCCCATGACTCAGCAGACCTCTCCTGTCTCACCCATAGCTCCCCTCAGCAGTATTTTAGTGGATTTAGTGGATCTGCCTGTTCTGCTACCTGCTCGGTCTCTGGTGAATTCTCTCACCCCCAACTCTGGCCTATATCCCATTTCTATATGCATTAATCAATAAATATTGAAATAAAAAATAAAGAAGAACTCTCAACCTAAAAGCCCAAAAACAGATGACTGGATCAAAAAGATGTATATATAAACAAAAGAATACTACTCAGCAATCAACAAGGTAAACTAATAGATGGGGCCAGATGGGATTATACTCAATGAAATGAACCAGAAAGAAAAAGAAAAATGTTGGATAGCTTCACTTATAGGAGGAATCTAGAGAAAACCAAATAAGGGATCAGGAAAAAAATACAATAATAAAAAAAAATAAATGAAAACAAAATTTGCAGGTAACTATACATCAGAGACATCCTATAAGGGAGGGGAGTCAGAGGGATAAAAACAGGGAAGGAAAGAGCTTAAGGGACTATGGTTATGGTTCAGGGTGAATTTTTTGTGGAAGTACACTTGAGAGGACAAAGCATACACTGCACCAAAATGAACAATGATTTATATTAATTAAAAGAAAAAGACCTCTCACTTTTGCCTGTCATCTAAATCAGCTCCCAAGCCAGGAAGTCAAGTCCAGATACAGCTCCAAAATTGCATTTGCTCTGATACATTTTATACCCGCGGTAGGTGCAGCTTCTCCTCTCCCACCACCGACTTGGCCTTCACAGTGATCTGGACACAAGCCCTGGCCACCACCCGCACTGAGCACCTGCTGCGTGGAGGACACGCTGATACCTGCATGTTCCTTCTTTCCAGCTCATTCTTCCACTGCGTCCTATGTCTATAACAGCCTGTTCTACCCTTAAGTCAAGAAAGCTTTGCTCATCTTTTGTAAGGTGAATTATGAAGATTGCAGAACGCTTTCCAAGACAGGGAATTGAGAAACAGAAAGACACCATTCCTAATTCAAGTAAAGCATTTACATGTGACCTGAGAGATATAAAAGCTATTGTATAAAGCAGACAAGTTACTTGCCTCCCCCAAGCCTCTTTCCTGCTACTGTCTATAAATACCAGGTTGTTTTTACCCTGGGGGGCAATTAAAGAACTTTTACCCACCACTCTCACTTCTAATGGATCAGCACTAAAACCACAACTTATTTTGCCCCCACATAAACACTCACAGTGTGGTAAAAAAAAAAAAAATGCTGTTTCCCACAAAATGACCTGGACACAAACCCTAGGCATGAAAGGCTCTATGTGCCTTTATGGACACTAATGATTCATCTGAAGAGACCACTGAAGTAATGATTTTCTTATGCTTGAGATGCTGACAGTCCCTCATTCTTAATTATGGGATGTCAATGTACTGAGAATAGGGTACATTAGCCAAGACTCTGGGGCTTTAGAAAGCTCCCCGATTCTGTGCAGAAAGATCAATCAGTGCCGACAAATGTATTTGAAGTCCTTAAACACCAAACAACAACCCCCTTTTATGAGTAAATGAGGCTATAAGACTATCAGACCAGCTCTTGCCTAGTTTTACCCTCCAGTCTAGCAGGACTCTAACCTCCCTTCCTTTCTGATGCAACCCTTATGGGTCAGGAGGCCCACTGCCCACTTCTGCCCCAGTTTCTGATAAGTGATGGAATTAGGTCAGCAGGTTGCACGCTTAAGCGTGGATAGTTTCTACTCTGTCACATCACAGGTTTGACTTCTCTTCAGTAGGTCACCTGTGCTCATTCCCTTTGAGTTCCTGAGACAACTATAAACCTTAATCTGCTTAGGTTGTGCCTTTCTTGCTCTGAATCCAAGCCATCTCTATCTAGTTCTGTGGCCAGAATGTCTGTGTCCTTCTTCCCACCATACAACTAAGTTGAAGTCCAATTCCATGTGTGATGGTATTAGGAGTCTTTGCAAAGCAATTTGGTCATGATGGTGGCACTCTCATTTAGGAAACTGCCCTTACAGAAAGAGAAAAATGTGCAATGATCTCTTTTGCTACCATTCGAGGGCACAACAAGAAACAGCTATCTGCAAAACACCAGAGGCTTCCCCAGACATCTGCAGTCACCTTGATTTGGACTTCTCAGCATTCAGGGCAATAAGAGATAAATATCTGTTGCTTAAGCCACCCAGTCAAGGCACTTGTTATAGCAGCCTGAGCTGCTATAACAGCTCAGACACTCGGGGATTTGAGACACTATCTTTGTGTCTATACCCCTAACCTGGCAGTCTCTTGGAACTACAACACAGTTCTCCCTGAATTATACAACTGCTAAATGTTCCATGTCATCCAGTGAGTGGCATCTGGTTGCTCGGACTGTCTGGCTGCTCCGTAAAATGAAGCAAAATCCAATCAAAACAAAAACACCTAACCATCTCAGCAGCATAACGATCTCCATCAGCCTTTGTGAGGCAGTGCAAAGAGGGAGCCCCACCTACTCTGGCTTAATGCAATCACCCATTTGCTGGGGTCCTTTGTTACTGCCAATCCCAGCAGGGTTAGTACATAGTTCTGTTAATTTACGACCAGCGAATTAGCTTTCAGGTCACAGGATTTAACCTACAATAAATTCAAATTTGCATAAGGATAATGGGCATTCTACTATGCTTTATGCCAGCAAGCCCTAGTGTGATAATTAACTACTGAGCACATTTACTGATAAGCTGTTCATTAGAGAAGAACCTGACAACTAGCTGTGTTATCAGAGTCCACAATTTTCAAATCTCTTTCAGAAATGCTTTTTTGCTTAGAGGGAATAAAAGCTAGCAAAATCAGAGTGGGCATTCTCAACAATATTGTCATGAAGTTACCAGCATGATAAAAGATACCAGTGACAACAGTTTTGTGGGTCTCACTTTATTTTTTTCATACAAGCTTTATCTTAACCTGAAATTTCTTCCCTAAGAAACTACAATGGTGGAAACATCTGCTATTACATTGTTTGTATGTCCATCTTAAGTCAGACAATTCTCATTCCTCACAGAGGAAGCACATTTTTAGGAATCAGTACAATTAGAAGAAAGGGAGGTACCCAGTGGAAATGGCCAATTCCCATTGATAGTGCATGAACACTGAGTCTTCTCTTCACTTGCAAGGATTTTTTTCACAGTCCCCCTGTAGGTAGAATTCTCACAATTCATTTCTTGAACTTTGATGTTTTTGTTATTCACACCATGGTTTGGAGAACGTGACAAGGCACACGGATCCACCAACCTACATCAGCTGCTCTAACTCAATGGTCAAGTATACTCAACTCAGCACTGACTAAAAACTCGCACTACAACGTAATAGGCTGTAGCCATGGGGCATAAGGGGTTAAAGCCATCACTAGGAAGCTCTCCACAGTCACTGCATCATGAGAGTTCAATCCCCAGCCTTGGAACTAACTTACATGTCACAGCAGACCTCTCCTGTCTCACCCACTGCTCCCCTCAGCAGTGTATTTCAGTAGATCTGCCTGTTCTGCTCCCCACTCTGTCTCTAGTGAACACTCTCAACAACCCCCTCCACACACACACACACACACACACACACACACACACACATCTCTGGGCTGTACCCCTATACCCCAGTAATTGTATTCATAAGTATATACATCTTAAAAAAAAAAAGTTGTAGTTATGGTGCCTAGGATTGGAGGCAATACAAAGATAAGACACTGTCCTCAAGAAACAAACAATATTTTTGATGCCTGGAATCCCCCTTCTCTTTGTTCTTCATTTTCATTTGTTTCTCTGGCATTGTTGACTGTTGAGAATAATTTAGTTGAATTCTCTCTAAGGAAGAATACTTTATAGGCAGAGCTATAAATCAAGATGCTCCCAATATTCTAGAATGTGTCAGACTCACCCTTTCTGACAGTCTCTAGTCCTTGTGTTTGTACTACTGATTCTGACATATGATAACAGTATTTTGTTACATTTCTTAATGATTAGATTCTCCAAATACTCTGTGTATGTAAATCTTTTCTCATCAACTATGTTCTTAGTTGCTGTAAATCCTTTGTGCAATAAATTTACAAAGCAGTAAGAGGACAAGCTGTTCGAGGCAAAAAATACAGTCATATTATGGTTAACAAGAATGCATGTAGTTGATGAATGGAATTCAGCTGATTCAATTGAATGTAACTCAACTGAATTGATAGTTTTCTAGAGAGTCTTTGATGTTTCATTGTCTAGATATTCTCAAAGTTTCAAAGCTGTGAGGTTTATGCCGCATTTGCTAATCACGTAAAAATATGTGCACATTTTTATTATTCTACAACTGAGGCTTTTAACACTTACCATAACTTTTTTTATATTAAGCACCTCAAGCCCATAGCAAGTAAAATCTAACATCAGAGCTAATCAATTAAGGGAGGAGGGTATAGTACAAAACATGAATTACTAAGACTATATTTAAAAATGCATTGTTTAAAAATTCATGGCAACTCAAAATAAGCCTACAAAATAGTTCTTACTAAGATTCCTTGTATGTTCTTCATTTAATGAATATGTAAGAAAAGCTTGGAATTATCTCTTGAGACATTGTTTCAACATTTTTATTTCTTATGTTTTTAGCTTCACTACTTTCACTGGCTTTTTTTGCCTCCGAATTTCAAAATGATTAAGTCTCTTGATTCAAAAACAAAACAAAATTGCCTACAACATCTGAATCCTTAGCTAGGATGGCACTTTAATCCGCAACTTACTGTCCTTGTCCTGGGCACTGAGTGCTACTACTATACTGCTCACTTGGAAACTTCCTGCTTTCTTAGCTGCCATGATAAGACTATCTGATTCACCTCTTGGCTCTCTGAATTTTCCTTTTAAATCCGCTTTACTCTTAGATATTAGTGACTTGCAGGATTCTTTTTTAAAATTCATTGTTCTTCTATTACCTGATTTCACGAATCCTAATTAATTCAACTATATCTCTTATATTCTAGTTACACTTACAGCTCCAGTGATCTGAACTTGACTCTGATTTCCAGATAACACAAGAACTTCCAGCACAATCCATTCAAAGCTAAACTTAGCATTTTCCCCATTAAGTCTGTTCTCCCCCATTATTTCTATATTCCATTAATGTCACTCAAACCAGAAACTTATGACCCCTCTCTACACTTCCTGCTAAAAGCCAGTCAAGTGATTAAGCCTTTCTAATTACTTCCTCCCTGCTCTTCTCATTCCTATTTTTACCCACCTGTAGAATGATGTCTTACCTCTGGTGCACACACACTTCCAACTTTATGTCTCACCAATTTTTATGCCCTTAATAATGTTATTTCCTATCTCTAGAATTACTCTTCCTAACTTCACACTCCGGAAAACAAAAATTCTCTCTCTCTGCTCTTTGTTTTTCAGAAAACCATCTCCATTACATCAGGTCATGTGAAAGGCCTATATTTCAATGTAAACCTGATCATGCCCCTTGATATGGTGTAACGATCTGTTGTTATCTGTCCAACTCTAGGAACATCAGCAAATTCTAGCTCCAGAGTCTAATTCAATGCACTTACTGGTCCTATAAGTAGAATTTTACTGAAACACAAACATAGCCATTTGTTTCGGTATGATCTGTGACTGTTATGCTACAAACACAGTTGGGATCCTATGACCTCTAAACCATACTTTTACTTCCTTTTTTTTTCTTTCTTTCAGAAAGATTTTAAATTATATATTTTGTTCTTAATTGGATAATGACCTATTCAGATTTTGATTTCTTTACTAGTATTATTTCAGTTTTCATCACTTGTATTATTTCAGTTTTTTTTTTTAAAGCCCTGGGTTTTTTGGGGTTTTTTTAGACTTAATTACTTATGCATGCAAGAATTGGGGTACAGGCCAGAGGTGCAGAGGTGATTCACTAGAGACAGAGAGAACAGAACATGCCATTCGCAGCAACATGAATGAAACTAGAAGGGACCATCCTCAGTAAAATTAGCGAGAAGGAAAAAGAAAAATATCAGATGGCTTCATTTATCGGAAAATACAGGGGAACTGAATAAGATAAGACATAAGGGGAAAATAATAACAATATAAATAAATAAAACAAAAACAGACCATTATAAACCAGAGACATCCAGCAGGGGAGGAAGGAAGAGAGGGATCAGATGGAGGAGGGACTCTAGTGATGGTATACAGGTCAATTGGGGGAGGAAATTCTATAAGGTCTACAACTGAGGGTGAGGGTAAGTAAACATTGTTTAAAATGAACATTGACGTAAAATAAATAAATAAGTTGAAAACAAAATAACAGACAGATTGACTGAAATACACTGTTGAGGGGTGCAGTGGACCAGCCAGGAAAGGTCTCCTTTCCTGGAGTGATGATGCATCACCTTCCTGGCCTGGAATCAAACTCTTGCTGCAGTGGCTGGGTACAGCTTCATAGTGCTGCACTTTAACCCATTGTCCTACCAGTGAGGTCCCTCAAGGTCCTTTTTTCTTAACTGAGGTACAATAGACTTCATATTAGTTTCATGTTTACAACATGATTTAGTAATTACATATTTTAAAGTGATCATGACAATTAGTCTTGTTCACTATTTCCTTGTGATAAAAACTACAACTCTATTAGCAATTATCAATTTTGAATACAATATTAACAACACTAGGGGTACATTATATCCCTATAACATTTATAGCTGGAAGTTTGTAACTCCTGACTCCCACATTTCACCAATATGTTCTCTGCATGAGTTTTTTTAGGTTATTACTGTTTCGTTTTGCTCCTTAGATTCCAAATATAGGTGAGATTACAGAGTGTTTGTGTTTATCTACCTGGCCTCTTTCACTTAGGGTGCCTTCACAGTCGAGTTCCATCCATGTTGTCATAAGTGGCAATATTTCATTATTTTTATGACTGAATTATACTCCATTAAATGTGTGTGTGTTTCCCTGCTGATAGGCTATCTAGGTAATTTATCAGTTGAGCTACATGTGGTGCTAAAGTCCCCTACTATTATTTTGTTGCTGTTAATTTCTCCCTTTAGGTCTGTTAATATTTCAGTATGTATCTACAAATACATATTTGTAACTCTTCCTATATATTTACAACTAAATAATGTATTTACCCCTTTGTCATTATGTAATAGCCTTCTTTGTTTCTTATAGTCTTTGTTTTAAAGTCTATTTTGTCTAATATAAATATAGCTATCCCAGCTTTATTTTAGTTTCACTTTGCATGATTTTTCTCCTACCCCTTCATAGTTATTCTATGTGTCCTTACATCTGAAGTAATTTCTTATGTCTCTTATAGATAGCACATAGCTAGGCCTCATTTTTCATTCATTCCAGCTACTCTGTGTCTTTTGATGAGAGAATTGAGCCCATTTAAAGTAATGATTAATACTATGCACTTATTGATGTTTTGTACATTGTTTTCTAGCTGCCTTGTAGTTCCAATAGTCTTTGCTCTTTTGTTCTCTTTGTAGTTTTATGACTTTCTTTAGTGGCATGATTAAATTCATATGTCATTGTTTGTGTATCTACTATAGGTTTTTTGTTCCATGGTTAATATTAGGCTTACATCAAATAACTTACATTTATAGCAGCCTATTTTAACTTGATAACTTTAGTTATGTTTATTCCCAGAATCTACATATATTTTAAAATATTCAAGAGACTTTTAAAAGGCCCAACGGCTCAAAGATGTCTGGGCTTAATATAAGATCATACTGAAGTAATATTGTTGATTTCTCCATTGCTAGAGACTCATTACTAAATCTTGGTTAATATTATTCCCTAATAATTCTTCTAGTTGGGTAATGTTCATTTCTTCTGACTCCTGGCATCTTTTATAAATGGCTTCTAGGTCATAAGCAACAAAAAATGTTGTTCTAACTACATGAGAACTAATCATGAAACATTTGCAGTTTCTACTTAAATACACTTTTTACATTATTCTTTAAAAACATTTCTCTGATTATCAGTCTCAATAGCTGAGACTATGATGAGTCTCCTGATACCACATGCCATTCTTTTAGAACAAAATTCAGTAAATACCCTTTAGATGAAAAACTCCTGGTGGTAGTCACAAAACATGAAACTAGAAATGAATATATAAGCTCCTTTTAGGAAATTCCATTGAGTTACAGCAAAGCAGGAGTTAGCAAAGATGGCATCGCTTACTTATATTCCATGAGAACCTCTCCATAGGCCCCTAGATGAATGCCAAACCTGAAGCCTGTCCTTCAAATCTCCAGGACAAGCAAATAGCCTGCTTTCACAGAAATACTGGGTTTCAGTGCTGTCCATCCTAGGGTACCCAGGAAATTAAACCCCCTGGTCACCAAACTCAGGTGAGGAAGGGCCATTTCCTGGGTGGCAGTGACAAAAATCAGGCCATCAGACAGGAAAATTGGGGCACTAGGCACATATATGAATTCTCCTCAAAAAGATACTGGATTATGACAAAGAAGAACTCCAAGACAGAGCCCAAATATAGTGCCCTCTGTCCATGGTCTCCAAAAAATTTTAGTCAGCCCTCAGCTGTGTGGTTAAATAGAACCCAAAGTCTGAACCTGAAAGTAGCTGTCTCTTGCTGTGGCCTGAGGATGATAATTACTTAACAGCTCTTTCTCCACTGGTTACAATCTTGAACCACTGGACTGACTTTTTATAGCATAAGATGCCAATCCCGAAACTGTAAGTAAGCGTCTTCTAGTGAGGGAGCTTTTCCCAATTCATTTTATAATATAAGCACTATACTTTGAATATTACAGAAGCCTATAAACCATTTCAAGATAACTGAAGGGTTTTAAGACATAGTAAAGAAACTTAAAATAATTTTAGTATGTAAGTAAGGAACAATGGTGATCATCAAGTCGATACACGATGTCACAACTATATTTTGTTTCCTTTACCATTTTAAGCATCACCTATCAGAAATATTAAAACATCTATTAAAAGTGACTCTGATATAAAGACATACCAAGAAAGATAAACTTCACCATAGCCCCATCTGATTGCTAGGAATATATAAAATCACTTCATTGTATTTCATATGGCACATACATTTAATTTATCCATGAATGAGATATTTTACTGTCTCTAAAAATTTTCATTTTGCAGATGCTATCATTTCAATTGGGGTCAAACCATAGTATAGAAAAACAGCAACTTTCTTGCAGTCAATCAAGAATTTCATTTGAGAGATATAAATTACTTTTCACTCTTTTTAATAAACTTCTAGGATATACAGCATTGGTGAAACTATAAAATCCTTTCTGCCTCAGAGGAATTCAATGTTATCATATGCCTCCCAGAAAAGCTGGCAAATGAATGCAGGACATTTAAAGGAACAAATACATGACAACAGAAGCCAATATTTATTGAACATTTACTATGTGCTGGTATTACATAATTTCATTTGACCCTATAAGAAGTGTACTATTAAAATATCCAATTTATAGTTAAAGAAAGTGAGTTGCAGAGAAGCCAACTCACTAAATTGATCAAGAGCACATGCTAAGTGGCAGAAAAAACTTAATCCTGTAAGTTGACCTCTAGAATGTGAACACACACACTATCATGTAAACATGCCTGGAACACATAAGTGGGGATGACCAGCTGATGGGGTGATCATTCTCCCTAGTGACCATCAGATGAGTCCTATTAGAATGAGTGAGTCTTAGGATCAGAGAAAACGAGAAGAAATCCTTGGTTGGGAGAACCAAATAATGAAGCTTTAGAAACAAGAACCCAAAATATATACTAGAATGACATGAAATAGGCACTCTGGTGAAATAGAGAAGCATGAGAAAATGATGGTAAAGTGGGAGGCAAATTACAAAGGGCCATGAGTGGGAGGCTGATAAAGACATGTTCTTGTGAGCGCTGAAGAGTTCTGAAGGCCAGCACATAGGGAAAGGTGGGCAGCTTGCAGAATGGAGAAACAAGAAAAGAGAATGCGAAGACTCATGATACCCCAGTGACATGCAAGGAATTGAACAGATAGAGGTAGGACTGAAGGTTCTGGAAAGGAAAGAAATGAGTGAGAAATATTACAAGGGAATTGTAAACAGGATTTCAAGACTGAGTCGGAGAAAAGAGGAAGGGGAGTAGGAAAGAGAAACAAGGCTCACTCTGAAGCTTCCGACGTGAGTGAATGGATGATGACAGACCCATTTGGGGGTCAGTCACAAAACATGAAACTCCAAGTGAACCTGCTGAGTTACACATGACATGCCTCCCTCCTCACGCTCACCATGCTGTCTCGCCTCTCTGTGAGGAACCATACGGGTCATCCTATTCTCGTGACTGCTTTTTCAGACCTAAACCTCTTGTGTTTTAGCTTATTCTCTGGGAAAGAAGCATTATTTCCCTTTCTAAGTTTAAGGAGGAGGGAGGAGATCTATAAGGATAGGGTAGACCATTATGTGTTGGTAGCCTGTGAAGAAGAAAGAGGCAAAGGTCCAAGATACCAGGCAGAATAGGAACGTCTGAAGAGTAGACTCTAAAGGGAAACTGGGGACGTAAACAAGATGCTTGTGCAAGTCAATGGGGAGCTCATACACAGAGAGATACCCTGCCACTGGGATAAAGGGAGAGAGAAAGCCTAGTCACCTTGGATAGGGATCCAAGAAGCAAGTGAAACACGGAGGTGGAGATATGTTTGATCATTTGAAATTTACTAGTTTGGGTCTTTTCAGAAAGGAAGAGAAATGCCTATCCCAGACATTTTGTTCCTTTCACTGAGCCTTAACCAAATGGCTTGTTGTTTCTTCAAAATATCCAGCTCTCCTTTGTCTTGGGTCTTTTATATCTGCAGTTTTTTTTCTGACTGAAATGGCTTCTCCCAGATCTTTCTATGGCTCACTCTCCTTCTCTTTAGGTCTCCCTTTAACTGTGGCCTTCCCTGACCACTCAGTCTAATAAAGGTGACCCAACATCTTACCACTCACTACCCCACTATCCCTTCTATTCCCATCATACCACTTACTATTTTTATGTATCTTAATTAGTTGTTTACATATATACTAGAGTGTCCTTCGACCATAATGTAAATTCCACAAGCTCGGGAAAATATTAGGTTTCATTCACCAGATACTCTGACACTTCTAACAGATTTTATAAGAGAGGAGGCACTCTATGAATATTTACTGTGTTCATGAATAAGCAAATGAGCGATGTGCTATTGAGTAAATGGATATAAGCAGAAATTGGAAATGCAGAGTAATAATTATATTACTTATGTTCAAATACTTAGTCATTAATTGAGGACTATTTTCCACATTCACACATAATAGGAATTATGTTTAATGCAAAAGGGAGTATTCAATCTGCATAAACTCTAGTCTCTGCCTTCCAGAAGCTAAGTCTGTTGGGAAAACATATGAACAGATCATTAGAATATGCTGTGGTAAGGATTATAATAACAAGGACAATGCAGTGGGATAAAAAGGAAAGCTATCACAACCTTTTCTAAGTCAAGCAAGGTAAAGGAGGAAAACAATTCTAACAAAGTGCTGAGGGTAGGTAGGCCCCTTCAGAGTATGCACACAACTGTAGAGGGTTGAAGAGGAATCCCAAAGCAGAGAAGATGGAAAATAATACACAATTCCCCCAAGAAGTGTATCACTCAAAGTAAGGAGTGACTAAGATGTAAATTCAGCAGGAAACAGGACGAAGAAACTTATTTTGAGCATGTCTCAGGTTTAGAGGAAAGAAGAGGTGAAGGGGCTTCCTGGTGGCATGAGGGGTTAAAGAGTAGCACTGTGACGCTAGCCACAGCCACTGCAGCATGAATTCCATCCTCAGCCAGGGAACTGACCCACATGGCATAGCAGACCTCTCCTGTCCTACCCGCTGCTCCCCTCAGCAGTGT